>NW_012133857.1:25661449-25664137 GCF_000956105.1 Propithecus coquereli
GAGAGAGAGAGAGAGAGAGAGAGAGAGAGAGAGAGAAATATTTTTTATATACTTGTATGATAACCTGAGATGATCTTTTTCACTTTATACTTGACTTTAACAGATTGGCCATGAAGAGGTCATACTTGCAAAGCTATTTTGAAAGCTCCATTAATTTCTTCTACACCATTTTCATCAACTTCAGAAAATGTCATATCTTTTGCAATGTTGACAATTCCATTTGCAATCAGTTCACGTTTTATGGACCTTACATTGAGGGAAGCTGATGGCTTTGACAATCATGGAGAAACTGAGAGATTGACTCAAAGGGCAGAGATGTTAGCGCAGGACCTAAGTTACAAATATACTCTTTATTGGTAACGAACTATCTTTTCTATAGAGTTCCCTTTGCAACATCATCACTTTATTATTATTATCAGAGAAAACTCATTATTGTCAGAGAAGCTGATATATGAGATGTAAGATATACATCTTGTATAAGATATAAGGTCTGAAATATAAGATAGATGTTGAAAAGTTCTGGGAAATGAGGAAGTCAAGGTTGACTGGAACCTTGAACTCTGAGATGAAGAGGTTGGGTTTTCTTCATGTGCTTAATGGAAAGTCATTAAAGGTGTTTGAGTTTGGAAGCAAAGTGAACAAAGCTATTCCACGGGAAGATTTGTCTGGCTGTGCTGGGGAGGGGAGATGGCAGTGGAGGCTACAGGTTTGCATACAGGCAGAAGGCTGTTGTAATCCATCAAGGCTCGTGCTTCCTTACAGGATGTTTGTCTATGAGGAAAGGCAAAGTTTCCTCGTTTATCAACGCTTTCTGTCCTCCTTTGACTTCTATTGCAATTGATGGTGATGTGCACCTTCATTTGTCTTTGTAGGATAAGAGACATTTTTCAGAGCCATTTGCATGTTTTAAGCCGCCCACACAGAGACTAATGTGATTGGCAATTTGGAACATATTGTCTCTATTCGGCTCCAGCATCATGCCTGAGGGAAGAAGGGTTAAGGAAGAAGGAAAACAGATCCTCCCCCTGCCTTTTCCCACATCTATGAAAACTTGAAATTAATTTTTCATCTTATGATGTTTACTTTAGAAGTTAAAATAAATGAAAAGGCTGACCCTTTTTTTTAAGCTAACGGCTCAGTGAAGTGCCTGAGATTAGGAAGATCTGAGGTTATTTTTTAAACCATCTTTCCAAAGCAATTTATTTAATGTGACTATGTTATCCTTTCAGATCTGCAAATGAAGTGAAATAAGTGGTGCACTTTTTCCAGAATGTTACATGAAAATATGTTTTAACTATGGTGTGTGGTACTTAAATTTTAAAAATGTGAACACATGCACATTTCCCTCCATTCTCCCTTTCACAGTTCCCTAAACCCCAATACACACACACACAAACACACACACACATACACCCCAGATGATGCATTCTAGTGGGAGGAGGATAAATGAAGATTTAGTAGAAGAAAACTAATGCTGTCCAAATAAGAATTTCAGAAGTTAGGCTCTTATTTTCTCAGTTGAAGGCTCTGAAAATTTGTACTTAGTCACCCATGAGTCAGTAATGAGTCTCTCTATTTCCTAAACAAATGTTAACAATGACAGGGAGGACAGGGTAATTGCCCCTTGAAACACAAATGTTTCGAAGGGTGTTGCTAGCAGGTAGAATAATCTCAAGTCTTTTAGTTCATCTTTCACTTTCTAAAGCTTCTGGGGCTAAAGATTTTGCAATGATTCCTGTAACTCTTCATTAACTTCTATCCAGAGCCCCACTACTGTAATCAGTCCTGAATCCCATGAAAACCAGAGAAATCCTCAACTGAGTAAAAAGATGATTTCTTAATTTTATTTTTATTTAATTTTAGTTGACACTAATAATTGCACATATTTATGGGATACAGAATTATATTTCCATACACTTATACACCATGTGTTGATCAGGCTAATTAACATATCCATCACCTCAAACATTTATTATTCTTTGTGTTGAGAAAATTCAAAATACTCTCTTCTAGTTATTTGAAAATAAACAATAAATTATTGTTAACCATAGTCACCCTATAGTGCTGTAGAACACTAGAACTTGTTCCTTCTTTCTAGCTATAATTTTGTATCTGTTAACCAACCTCTCCTTATCCTCCCCTCCCTTCCACATTTCCCAGCATCTAATAGACACAATTCTACTCTCTACTTCTATACTGTCAACTTTTTTAGCTCCCACATATGAGTGATAACATGTGGTATTTATCTTTCTGGGCCTGAATTATTTCACTTAAAAGAATGTCCTCCAGGCTTATATATGTTGCCACAAATGACAAGATTTCATTCTTTTCTGTAGCTGAATAGTATTCCATTGTGTATATAGATCATATTTTCTTTATTTATTCATTCACTGATGGACACTTAGGTTGACCCCATATCTTAGCAATTGTGAATAGTGCTGCAGTAAACATGGGGTGCAGGTGTCCTTTTGATAGACTGATTTCCTTTCCTTTGGATATTCAATAGTGCTATTGCTAGATCATATGGTAGTTCTATTTTTAGTTTTTTTGAGGAGATTCCCTACCCTTTTCCACAATGGCTGCACTAATTTTACATTCCCACCAACAGTGTACAAGGGTTCCCTTTTCTCCACATCCTCAGCAGCACTTATGTTTCATCTTTTTGATAATAGCCATTTTAACGAGGGT
>NW_012133857.1:25664837-25673346 GCF_000956105.1 Propithecus coquereli
GACTTCTAGTTTTATTCTGTTGTGGTCTGAGAATGTACTTGATATGATTTAAATTTTTTAAAATCTGTTGAGATTTGTTTTGTGGTCTAACATGTGATCTATCTTGTAGAATGTTCTATGTGCTGACGGAAAGAATGTGTACTCTGCAGTTGTTGAGTAAAGTGTTCTGTAAATGCCTGTTAGATCAATTTAGTCTATAGTGCAGTTTAAGTTCAATGCTTCTTTACTGATTTTCTGTCTAGATTACCTGCCCAGTGCTGAGAGTTAGGTGTTGAAGTCCCAAGCTATTATTGTATTGGTATCTATCTCTTTAGCTCTAATAATATTTGCTTTATATATCTGGGTGCTTCATTATTGGATGAATATATATTTATAGTTGTTACAACCTTTTGCTGAATTCATCCCTTTATCATCATATAATGAACTTATTTGTCTCTTTTTATGGTTTTTGACTTAAAGTCTATTTATCTGATATAAGTATATCTATTCCTGCTTGCTTTTGGTTTCCATTTGAAAGGAATAACTTTTTCCACCCCTTCACTTTCAATCTATGTGTTTTTCTACAGAGGAGCTGAGATTCTCATAGACAGCATGTAGTTGAGTCTTTTTAAAATCCATTTGCCAGTCTATATCTTTTAATTAGAAAATTTAAATTGTTTATATTCAAGATTGTTATTGATAGGTGAGGACTTACTCCTGTCATTTTAATTGTTTTCTGGTTGTTTGACCTTCCCCTGTTGATTGGCTGGGGGAGGATTCACTTTCACAATCACTCACCCACTATTGGCAGTCTTCCGTCCTTACAGGCTCTTGGACAGAGATACCAGTTCCTTGCCATGTGAACCTCTCCACAGAGCTACTCAAGGACATGGCAGCTTACTTCCCTCAGTAAAGGACTCAGAGACAATGAGAGAGGGAGGTGGGAAAGAGAGAGAGAGAAAAAGAAAAAGAAAAAGAGAGAGAGAGAAGAGAACTGGACTCACACATGCCTAAGAAGGAAACCAGAATCTTTTGGTAACCTAATCATGGAAGTGCCATCCCATCACTTTTGCCATATTCTATTCATCAGATCCGAGTCACTGATTCCAACCCATATGCAAGGGGAAGGCATTACACAAAGGCATAGGTAAAAAAAAGGGATGACTGAGAACAATTTTAGAGCCTGTCTACACAAAAAGAATTTTTAAGAGGTATATAAGTCAAAATTAATTTTTCATTAGAAAGCAATTTAAAAATTCAATATTGTATTTTGGGGTTCTTGATTTAATTGAATGGTTCATCAAAAATAATTAGAGTTAAAAATAACTTCATTGTTAAAATGGAAAAAAGACCAGGATTGATAATAATGCTGACCTGAAATTGAAAGATTCAGACTGACAAGTGAAACATTAAATATGCTAATATCTTTTTATTTTATTATATTCAACATCATAAATTTTAATTCCAGCAAAACAAAATCATTCACCAATTAATGTCAATTTGGATTTTATTGGTGATTATTTCGGTTGTCTTTATATGTAAACCTCACAGCAACCCATCAGAGTAGGTTCTGCTTGGCCTTATTCTACAACTGAGGGCTCTGAGGCATGGGGTAGATAAGGCAACTTGCCCAAGATCAATGGCAAGTAAATGGAACAGTTAGAATTTTAACATGGAAAATATAACTCCAGAGACAACACTTTTAACAATTTTGCTAAGATCCTAAGATCATAAGAAGAATAAACTTTTAAATTAATAATAGCTTGCCAGCTCACCTATGAAGAGATTGCCCCATATGTATTTATTGAAATACACTGGATGAGAACCAGATAGACTCTCCATTTCCACTTCCCTTCAACCAAATGACACCCTCTAGCAAATAATTAAGCTAAAGACATGTCTTACATCAACAGTCCTGATTTATTACACATTTAACTATGTTTATCCAATCATCCATCCACCTACTCTTTAATCCATCCAACACTCTCAATTTATCTACATACCTGCCAATGCATCCATCCACCCATTAACTCATTCTTCTGACGCTCCTGGTTTATCTGCCCACCCACACAACCAATCATCCATCCACCCATCCTTTTATCAAGGACTATTACTAGTCTTAACTGTGCCATGCGCTAAATCAGTGTTTCTCAAACTTTAGCCATTCATACTCTGTCTCAATATTTATAATCATATTTTCATACTTCTCATCCTATTTTTTAAAATATCTACTTTACTTTAAAAAATATAAATGCCTCCTTTGGCTTTACTGCCATATTTGTAAAATTGAGGGCTTTATATGTAAGTTAATTTTTCTCCAAATACACTTTAAAATAAATTCATAGGAGTGAATTTTTTTAAAAAAGATCTTGCCTTCTAGTTAGCAAACTTTGAGATGCAATTTATCCCTGTCCTGAGTGTTTAGAAAGAGCAGGGGAATAGATGTGCCCTATGTCTTTATTTCAGGACCTGCCCTACTTGGTAGAGGGAACAATCTAGATCCAAAATCTACCTTAGCCTGAGGCTCTTCAGGGAAGTAAAGAAAGAGGTAAAGGACCCCCTCCCCCCACCCCTACCCACCTCCAATCTCTGTGCAATTGACAGGTGTGAAATAAGATTGCTTTCCTGGCCATCTGTGGGGCCACCCTTGAGTCAATATTTCATATTCATTAACTAATGAACAGCTGGAGAGCAGCAAAACCTTTCCATGAAGGCAGGTTTCAAAGCTTGCTAAGTCAATACCCCTCCTTTGATCGTCCCCCCATCTAATAGCTGCCTTTGGCTCCCTCCTAAACGCTCACTCCTAGACATGGACATCGTGCTGACGTTGTCTGATGCCATTTTGTAGACTTTGAAATATGTGCATTTGGACTGTTGGTGTGTTTGAAAATAGAGGAAAGGTTGGTCACTCAGATTCACAGAGGTCCTTTTTAAAGCTCGGGAAGAATGTGTTCTTTAATCTTCCCTCCTCCCCCTCTCTTTCTCTTTGTTGTTCTGCTCTGTCTCCTCTGTCCTTTGTAGACTATTAATAAATCAAATAATATTCATAATACATATGTAGAGCATAGAGAAACTGCTCCATAAAAGTTAGTGGTAGTATTTCTTTCTCTGAATCTCTTTCCATAATCATTCAATATAAATAAGAGTTTCAGACCACTCTTTTTCCCTAAACCATTGTGACAATCAAACTAGATTATGTTTGGGGGAATATCACAAGTTTGACAGACATTAAGCTTTATTTTAATCTTTGCCTTTTTCCCAGAGATTGACTTAGTCACTCTTGATCTTTATCCCCTAGTCCTGTGGCTCCATAGAATTAATTTTAGCTGTAAAATTGACTGTGCTTTGCTTTCCTATGCTTGAGAGAAAGTGTTCATCATAGTATTTAAATATGTTAGAGCTGCTGTTTGCCACTCCTAAATATTCTTAGGGTGCCCCCTTCTGTTTCCTGACAGTACCAATGTAGATTATTTTAGGCTGAAAAGTCTAATGCAATTATTCTTTGTGAAAGATGTATGAAGGTGGGGTAATGTTAGGATCAATGCTGGCTGGCCGAGGAAGACGCTACGTGTGACCTGAATGGTCCACAAAGTGTTTTCAGAACGTTGTAACAATCACACTGTCAAAGTTCTCTGGCAAATACCTTAATAACCTTAGTCTTTTCTATAAAGTCATAATGTTGGCAGGGAAGAAAGGTATTATGATCCTCTTATTATAGATGAGAAAGCTGAGACTAGTTTTTCCAATTATTTACAGACCCTCCCAAGTAAGAATAATTTCTTACTTGTTTAAACTGTGGGCAGGTGGACATTTTACCTACATTTCTTAGGGCCGTTAGATTATAAGCAATTGAAACCAACTAGGCTTAACTTAAGCAAAAGAAAGAAAATTATTACAAGGTACAGGGATTTCTCCTGGAACCCAAAGACCACAGGGCCTTGGGGAAAGAGTGGACATTGGCACAGCTGAGCCATCAGAACTAACATTCCAGATTCTACCATTTCTAATTTGGCTTCCCTATGCTTGTCTGCTTTCTTCTCTTTCTGCTTTCAAGTTTTCTCTGGTGACTCCAAGTTCTAAGTCTGCATGTCTGAGACCACTGTGACACACTCTTTTCATTTCAGCTACAAATTTCTGGTAGACATGATCGAATTGCCCTCCTTTGAGTTAGGTGTCAGGCCCTGAACCAATATGGCTGAAGGTGCAGGGTGACACAGCAGAAACATGGAACTTACTCCTTTGGGCAGTTAACAGGAAGAGTTCCTGGATAGATAACCCAACAGTTGACACCTGAGCTGTCTGAATAACTGATTGTGAAAGCCAGAGCTAGGCTCAGGTGTATTTATTCTGTGCCTTGAGAAGGTGATTGTGAAGCTGACAGGCCAGCCCCTCCCATTCCAGGCCAGCTCTCAAAAGGCAATGCCCTGATCGGTGGGGCCACTCAGGATGGGGCCAGAGGCAGGGATGTCCTTCATAGGCAGCATCTACAGACCAAATACTTGGGGACATATTCCTAGAACCCTCAGGAGAATAATAAACAGGCTCTTATTCAAGCCTGGAAGGTCACTGAAACATACTGACAACTTAGAGAAAGCTTTATCTGAGAGCTTATCATTTTTTCCCCAAATGGTAATATATGATTATTATTATTATAAAAAAATGCATATTTTTCATTTTACTCAAACCTTATGGAAAAGTAACACAATAGTAATTGAAAACCTCCTAATTTCTATCCCATCACAAGAGACCACAGCCATAACACCTGAAGATAGATCATTCCAAAATATTTCCCCAGGAGTATACCAAATGATAAATGAGAATTCACCATGCATTTGTAATACAAAACTTGAGGTACAGGAAATCTCACATTCCTTTATTTTTCTAACCCAGTTCAGCTCAGCCACTTGCCAGGGTTGACATTGACATGACATCTGATCTTGAGCATTCTGATGTCATCTGTGGTGTGGGTCTTGGTGGGAGGGTAATAGGTGAGGAAGACTTTCCTTTTCTCCCTTGAAATCATACAAGAATATTTGGATTTATTTCATTTAGGAAAATGAGGAAGGGTGCCTTGTCCTTGGTCTATCAGGGTACCTCTCCTTGTACTCTCAGTTTGATCTCTACACCTCTATACTCAGCTTGGGGATGAAGCTCCCAAGGACTCTAAGCTCCATGATCCAGGTCTAGCCTCCCTGGGGCATAGACTTCTGCACTTTCCCCTTTCAGGGTTTTGTAATCTCTGGATGGCTTAGAGGACCCTACCATTCTGCAGGTCCCTACCATTCCTATACCACCCAACACTCCAATTCACCCAAATTCCCAAAATTGACTTTTTTCCTCAAATAGAGCCATTCCATATTTCCATGTAACCCACCACAATCACCACTCCCTTTAGGTGACAACTCTAACTTGCTCATAAGATCTCTTGAAGTAATATGCATTTTAATGAATTAGAAAAGCAGGTAATTGAACTATATAATCTGGGTCTACCCTATCTAAACTTCTCTATATTATGGGCATTTGATAATCTTTCATTTCCTGAATGTCCTGAGAAGTGTATAAATAATTACTTAAATCTATAGTTGTGTGTTAATTATAGCAACCATTTTTGAAAGTCCTCTATGATTCAGACACTATGCTAAGTTCTTAACATTCATTAGCTTTGATCCTTACAGGAATTTACAGATGAAGAAACTGAACTTTGGTCATTTGCCAAGGTTACAGAGCTATGTTATCCAAGAGAAACATAATGTGAGTCATATAGGTAATTTTAAATTTTCTAGAGCTGCACTAAAAAATATTTTAAAAAACAGGTAAAATTAATTTTTAAAATATCTTTAACTAAATATATCCAAAAGATTACCATTGCAATATGAAAATCAATATAAAATTGAGATATGATACATTGTGTGTGCCAAGTCTCCAAAATGCAATTTGTATTTTTTCCACTTACAGCACCTCTCAGTTTGGACTGGCCACTATTGAGGGTGAAAACATGCATTCGAATAGTTCTGCCTCATGCGTAGGCCAGTGGCATTTTTCAGCCTTTGTTTTTGCTTCTGCTTAAACTAGGAGAAAGAAGACAATGGCCTAGGTATTCTAGGATGGAAAGGGAATATGCGGAAAGCACAGATTAATGTGCTGAGATGTAACATTACCTCTCCACCTTAAGCTGATTTCTGTTACTTAACACTGAGTCCTAATTAATATACTTTTCACTGGAAGGCCTTGGGGATTCATCTTTCTCACACATCTGACTCCTAACTAAGGTCTTGTTTTCTTCCTTTGATTTATTCTGGAAGAATTCCAGCAAAGAGGCTGGTCTTTTGCAACAGTTGCAGAGCCTAAGTCCTGGCAGGGTCCTACGACTGTGAGCAATTGTGGAACATTGGTTTTTCCTGACAGTACTTTTGAAATAAGGAGACAAAGAGAAGTCTTAAGGAAGAAAGTGCCCAGGAATCTGGGCTGCATCTGAATTGAGCCACTCAGCTGATGAAGCTGGGAAGAAGACATGGAGTGGAGACAAGAAGAGCTCCACTGGATTTGGGGTGGGAGGGGGTCTCAACATGGAAAGTGGGAGACAGTTGGAATCTCAGGTGTGTGGTCATTGCTGCTTTCACGGGTGCTCATCGCTGTGCGTTGAGGTGTGGTCAGCCAATGGTTAACTGCAACTCAATAATAAGACCTCACTTAGTCCATGAGGTTGCCTCGGAAGAGGCCACAGCTATTGAAAGCTTTGTCTGAGAGGCCGCAGCTATTGAAAGCTTTCTCTGAGAAGCTGCACTCTTTCATGGAATTTTATTGAACCCAGAGGCATTTTTATTCTTTTATTTTTATTGAGATATAATTTACATACAGGAAAATTTATTCTTTTGCTGTATAGTTCCATGAGTTTCAGAAATCACCAACACAGTCAAGATATATAATGACTCTTCCCAAAATTTTCATGCCCCTTTGTGGACAATTCTTATCCCCAACCCTGGTCCCTGGAAATCACTGCTCAGTTTTCTGTCCCTGCAGTTTTGCCTGTTCCAGAAAGTCCTGTGAATGGATTCATAGAGTTTGCAGCTTTTTGACATAAGGCATCTTTCACATAGGCTAATGCTTTTGAGATTCATTCATGTGGTCATATACATTAATAACTTCTTTTTTATTGCTGTTTAGTATTTAATTGTATAGATTTGCCACATTTTGTTTATCACTAGTTGAAAGATATTTGAGCTGCTTCCACTTTTCCGTGATGATGAATAAAACTGCTATAAACATTTGTGTACAAAACCTAGGGGCATTCTAATTTTAATTTTGTCAATTCCATAATTTCATTAAGTCCCTTAATTTTACCGAAGAAACTATTGGTACATCTGCTGGATTCCACCTTAAATACTTTTCACTTAACACAAATCCATGCTTCCTATCTTTTCTAGATAACTGAAAAGATTGACATTGAAAAGTGTTATTATTTTAGCTGTCAGGCCAGTTAACTGGCCAGGATAAAGACAAAAGCTCCCCATTGGTTACATGGTTAAGTATCTTTGGTTTTGTTCTAGAAGAAAAACTGGCCACTGGGCTAAAATGAGTATTCTTTACAAAACTCACATCTCGTGTGTGAAGACTGCAGAGCATGGACTCCAAGTCACTGAATGTTTCTTAACAGCTGGAAATAGTTCATCAGATTTGTCCCGCCCTACGGATACCCGTCGTATTATTTCCTGACTGCATAACGGAGGAGAAGGATTCACACAAGATGAGCATTTTCTTCTTCTTTTGTTTGTCTGTTTCTGTACCCAAGCATTGAGCTCCTGTTATGCACTTTGGAGCTCTGGAAGGCTGAAGTTCTGTGATTAGGAATGAATCAGACTTCACCTTAAGTGTCCAGAAAAGAAACAGAAGAGCAATAATAATTGATACCATTTATTGAACATTTGCTACTTGGCTGATAGTGTGCAGAGCACTATGTTTTCATTACAGTATTTACTATCCACAACCACCCATAAAGTAGATACTATTATATTACCCCCTTCATACAGATGAAAAAACTGAGGCTCACAGAGGTTCAATAGCTTGCTTAAGAGGATGCAGCTACCATATGACAGAGCCAGAACCGAAATATAACTGCATTTGACTCCAAACTTAGGCTGTTAACCACCACATGTAATTGCCTGCCAGTTCTGTCCAGTATTGACATGACTCTCTTATACGTAGGTAACAGTGGAATTGGTATTGGTATGGCCTACATGCTGGACTGAATATTTTGCTTTTATCTTAAGCTCTTTTCATGAATGTAGCCTCTACTGTAACATTCTGTGGAGTCCATTTCTTGTCTATTCTGTATTTTTTCCCCTCAGTGCTTTACTTTAACAATATTTTATTCAACCCTACATATTAGACAGATTCTGGGTGACAAATTCTTTGAGGTTAAAATTTCAGGCCGGGCACGGTGGCTCACACCTGTAATCCTAGCACTCTGGGAGGCCAAGGCGGGTGGATTGTTTGAGCTCAGGTGTTCGAGACCAGCCTGAGCAAGAGCGAG
>NW_012133857.1:25677331-25689232 GCF_000956105.1 Propithecus coquereli
TTGTTTTCTCACAGACAGGGGCCATGCCAGTTTTTGCATTCTATTGTATCCCTAGCACTTAGCAGAGTTTCTGGGAAAGCTTAATGAAAATGATGCCTTAATATTTTTGCAATAATATTTTTGAATATACAAATGAATCAACCAATGTTTCCAAGCAGATGCTCCAGAAAAAATTGCCTCTTCTACCTTTTCATCGAACACTTGGTCTAGTACCTGAAGTGAGAGAAACAAAAACTCCCCCTTGAGTGACATATTTTTCCTCACTCACAGGGAGCAGGGTGCCTCCAAAATTTTGGAGTTGCTGTTACACTCCTGTCACTGTTAAAGTTGACTCTTGCCAAATGAAATCATCGTCACACTGCTCTGTCACTGAGTGCAAGCTCATTTATGTAGCCCTTTGTGGAATGTCTGTGTGCTTCCCTTGTCAGGTGCTTGAAAAGAGAATATGTGTTATTCAGCTGATCACTGAGGATAACTGAGCTCTGCCTGTCTGGGAAGCTGGCTCCATATTGACAACCTGTATGAGCAACAGAAATCTCTAGTTGTTACCTGCCTGGCAGGAGAATGCAATGTGTTACCTACCCTGCTTAGAAAATGCTCTTACCCAAAACGAGATGTCACACACCCTTTGATGGGAATAACTGTACATTTCTGGCCACAAATCCCCAGAACACGTTAAATACAGTGGTGAAAATCCACTGGGAAAGTTTGTTCCAAGAATCAAGGTTTGAAAGTTCCCCTGGTGGTTGAGAAAGTTTATAGCAAGGAAAGGATTCTCTGGAAAAAAATAAACACTGGTTTTCTTCTGTTCTCCCTCCATAGAAGACCCTTCTCTCAAATTCTTAGCCTCTGCTCCTCTTTTCCTTGGATTTAACGTAGTCCCGTATTTCTCAAACTGTGGCTCACTTACAACTGGATCACCTGGAGAGTAGGTAAAAATCTTTATTCCTGAAGTTCTCCACAGACTTACCTAGACTTTCTGAGATAGGGCAGAAGAATTCCCATTTTTCATAAGATCTCTGGGAGATTCTTAGGTGTGCCCTAAAATTTAAGAACCACTTGTATAAAATTACCAGTTTAGGAAAAAAGCTATGGTAAGATTTTTCCCGTAGACATTTATGAACACGTTCCGATAGAAAAACCACACAATATTTAGGTTTTGTGTGATTTACTTTTTTCATTAAATTTTGCTTTGTTAGAGATAAAAGTTTTTGAATGTGACATACAGCGGTATTCAAATTTAGATGTTAAAAAGCACGTTGACATGTCAATCATTCTGCATTCTTTGCCTCTCCTTGTGTGAACAGCACAACACATGGGCCACACATCCTGGCCACAGCTGATGGTATGAGAAGTAGATGCAGAGCTTGGCCAATCAGATTCTCTGCTCTAGAAAACTAAAATTAGGTTGGGAATAGGAGTTAGAGGTTATGCGGAGCTAGGGCTCTGATAGAGTTGAGGTTATGGCTACCACCTCTGCCTGGAGAAGCAGAGGAAATGGTTCCGCAGAAAGAGAACAAAATGAAGTTGACCTGCGTGCACAAGAGGAAGCAGCCGGCTTCGGGAAGAAGGAGAGAGGAAGTCTAGTTCCTGATATTCCAGGTCCTATTGGCAATGTATTTTCTGGTAAAGGAATGACATTTAGTTTTTATATTCTTATCATTCTTGTAACCAAGGTTATTGCTAATAAAAGTGCAGAATTTACTGGGCAGTGAATGATGTAGGGAGGTGGGAGGATCAACAAATCTAACTGAATGTTTTTATTCAGTGACGTGCGCTGGGACCCACGTCAGCCTGACATGTATTTAAATGCTCTGACTCAATATTAATTTTCCCCTATAGCGTGTTATGGTATGATTTCTCCTGTCATGTTATCTGATAATGCTCATTCTCTTAAAAGTGGATTTGAAATCAGAAACCAGAGCAGGTGAATTTAATCTTTGACTCGACTAGCTCATGAAAGCATTGTCACCAACGGGAAAATGACTCATAGGAAACATTTGTCACTAACAAGATTAAACAATTTAATAAGCATTCATGAGTACCTTTTATGTACCAGGACTACTTCTCTATATGGATTTATCTGAAATAAGCCATCTTTTATATCCTTCCAAACAAAACCACAACACAATAGCCATAACTCAATATAGTGTGAATCATGAGCATACACAAGGAATAGAACTCTTGAAAGTAACATAATTCATCCAAAAAGAAAACCCTGAGATCCTAGAATGGAAAAGCAAGTCATCTTCTGGTCTCTGTTAACCCCAATATCAGCAAATCCCCTGTCTAATTACTGTCTGCAGTATTTAAAAAAATAAGAGAAAAAAATTTCTATTCAAATCCCAGCATCAAGCACAATGAACTTTAATGAACTTAAAATAATATGAAACCCAAGAGGCTTTTTTACTGCTCAGCCCTAGCAAGGTGCCCATTGTCTTCAATAATCAATGCCAATGTGGTATTTGCTCTTCTAGAAGAGCACTTCGGAGAAGTTCTTGGTTTAGATATGGTCAGAGGATAAAGGAAATTTTTCATTAGTTCTGTGCATGCACACACACACACATATGTATACACTGGGACTCATAGAGTCCATGACACCCAGAATATACTTGTTTTCAGAGTGAAGGGATGGTGTCTTAATTAGCCTCACACCTAGAATGATACCCCTCCTTGAATTAAAATTGCATCAAAATAGATACTACCGCAAGACCCAATTATTATATAATTGGCATGACATTGAATTTTCTTGGGAAAGATTAACTGGTCTGTCCCCAGAGTTGGTATGAGGAAAGATGTGGGCTTCTGGTGATTCCTCTGAGAACTCCCTGATGCTGCTGTCAAATCCAGCACAGAATGAGTTATCATTTCTCATTGTGGGGCACCTATGGTCTTATAATGTTGCTGCTGCTTCATTGATTTAAAAAAGCCGCCCTGCCACATGACATCTGATTTGTCCTCTAGGAAACAAGGCCTTGTCTGGCATTTTTAAAAGTACTTTTCCATATAACTCGAACAAAGTGTTTTGGGGATGCCTAGTACCGATTCTTCTGGATAGGAATAGCAAGCATTTCTCAAGTATTGTTCGGTGAGATGCTCTGCAGAAAAGGTGTTCTGCACTCACATAGGGTTGGGAAGGCCTGAAAACTCCATTTCCCTTTTGGAGTATCACAATCCCTGTCACGTAGACTGCAAAATTCATGAGACAGGGACCATGTCTTTCATAGTCATTCTGTATCCCTGGGCTCAGCATGAGATTGGCATAGGAGGTTAGGAAGAAACCTACTCTGTAGAAAAGTAAAGGCTCTGAGAAATCCCTCACTAAGGAAACCTACTTACCTTTATTTAACTTACTATTTCCCCCCAAAGGTTTGATTACAGAGCTCTTTTTTTTTTTTTTTAAGGTAGTGCTGTATTACATCCAGAGGACACAATTCCTAGGTCATTGTCAATCCATTCTCCTCTAAGGTTATTCCTTTAATAAAAGAATGAAAAATCTTACAGACTCACCATCATTAAAAATACACCTCTGGTCTGGAAATTTAAACATTCTTTTACATGTTAAAGATTAAGAAACAGTAAATGACGGGGCAAGAAGTTAGAATAGACAAGTCCTTATATCCCAGAATCAGCCATATCACAAGTTCAAGACTTGACGATTTTCGTGTACAGTCCAGGGCTTAATAAGGATGCTTTTCTGAATAAACTTGGGGGTCCAATTAAAAAAAAAATACTGCCATGATCAGTCCTTCCCAATTCTATATTTCTCTGTCACCCTTTCAAACAATCCTTGTGCTACTTCTCCCTTGCTATTTGGGTTTAACCACACTGCCTTTCTTTGGTTCTACCATTATGTTCTGCTCCTTTTTGCTTTAGAGTCTTTGAATAAGCTGCCCAAAAAACTTTTCTCTGTCTCCCTGCTCACCTAGTTAATTTCTCCTTAACCTTCATATATGGGTGTGAGCATAATTTCTTTCTCCAGGAAGAGTTCTCAGGTCTCTAACCTATACAGTCTCAGGTCATCCTAAACTTTGACGTAGTGGCATTCATCACAATTTTAACCAAATAATTAATTAAGTAATTAGTTACTTAACATCTGTCTTCTCTGAAGACTACAAGCTCTATGAGGCATGGATGGTGCTGGTCTTGTTCAGTGCTCCCTAAAATTGTATGCTTGATGGGTGCCTGAGAAATATTTGTTGATTGAATTTAGACTTTATTATGTAATTAAATGAGGTTTGGAAAAACCTCATAGAGCCCGTATTAGCTAACGATTTTTTTTCCCAACAGAACTTCGTTCTTACTAAGGGAATAGTCAAATAAATGTACTGGTGGAAACTATTTGAATATTTAACTAAATGAAAAGTGTTAATTTTGTGTAATTAATATAGAGATTCAGTTCACTGTGTACCTCTTATTCATTAAAGCAAATAATTCTTTACTTATATATCTCAGCCAGTATTAGTTGTTAACCATGTTTATTTAATTCAGATGCAGGGCCTACAATGTGTTGGGTGCTGAGCATCACTGAAAGGCTAATTTTAGTGGTTTCTTTCCTCAAGGAGCAGGTAATCTAGCAGGAAGTTGACAGAATCTTCATGGCTATTAGAGCTGATCAGGGCCTAAAAGAAATTTCATTCTGTCTAACTGAAATAGATTGCGGACAAAAGTAATTCTACACAAGCCTTTTCCTTTTAATTCCCCTTTTCCTCTCTGTCTGAGGATCAATGGATTTTTCTCTAAATCATATTTGCTGCAAGCAAAGTTGATTTGGTTGGTCTGGCTTCCTACAAACCTTACTTATTTTCCATTTTCTTTCTCTTCCCTTTTTAATCATTCTCACATTCAGCACTCATGCTTTTTAATGTTTTTGTCCAGAAAACTGAGCAAAGGAATGGCTGAAGAACACAAGTGTTGAAGAGGGAAAGTAAAACCTCTTGGTAGCTCTTAGCAAAAACAATATATCATCCATATTGATTTTTTTTTAAAGCTGTTTCTATCTTTCTCCTTCGTTGCTTCCTTCCTTCCTTTCTTCCTTCTTCTTCTCTCTTCTTACTGACTTTTTCTCTTCCCTTTCTTTTCATTGTCCTTATGTCCTTCCTTTGGATCTTCTTAGTAGATAGCTAATGTGTATTTTAGCTGGTGCTTCTCTTCCTAATAGCATAAATAGTGTTTTGTGAATTCTTAAGTGCCTGTATGCCCAAGATACGTTTCTACCAAAAATAGAACGTTAAAGATGAATCATTAGCAAGCTCATTAAATTAGGGTTTTGTTTATATTTCACTTGTCAAGTCACCTGTAAAATTCTGTCTCTTCATTTTACTGTCTTTTAAAAAACTCACTGCCTTTCTAATACTGAAAGCTATAATCAAGTCAATAGGTCATAAGGAAGTTAACAAATGCAATGGGGAAAATGTTACTTTATGGAAGAACCCTAACCCAAATGCTAACAATTTTAGAGGGCACAATAGACATGGTTTGTTTTACATCGGAAACTGTGCCAATTCCATAGTTTCGCATTTATAATTGGAAGGATCCTCATAAATCACCTGGTACTGTAACTTTCAATCTGTTTCAAACAGTGGAACCCATTTTTCAGAAACAAAATTAAAATGACAGGTTGGAGCTGCTTGGGCTGACTAAAGGGTGCAGAACATATGATTTGCTGATTCTCCTCTTCCCCTGTCCTCTCGATAAATTATAAAGTTCAGCGGCACCCATTTTTAAACCCACTGATTTAATTTTATGATAATTATAGTTGAATGTCACTTTTGGCAAGCCACCTTCATGCTTGACATCTTTATGCGTGCATTACTGGTGCCTCAAACTCAATATGCAGCAAATAGGCTCTTGCTGACACCACTCAGCCTTTCCCCCAGATTCTGCTAATCTAACTAGATTTGTTTTCATAAATTAGGCTGGTGTGGGAAAGTTACCATTAATGCTTTCTTTTACTTCAAGTCTTTTTTCATGCTTTAGATTGATGCCATGGCACAAGACAAGGAGAGTCAAGGTTACAGTCTTTTGCAGAAATATTAATAGCATTCTGTTGAATCTTTCCAAGTGCTCACTATCTCTCCATAGACTAATCCTGCTGTTATTTTGTTATAAGGTTGTTCTCTTCTTTAGCTTCCATCTGCCTTGGTAGATGACAAGGACTTTTGAGAGCTCAAGCTGTTTTCAATTTTAGGAAAGAAGAAAAATTAGGCTGCCATTTGAGCTTCCCAGGGTCTGTAATGAAGCACTCTACTGAGAAGTCAGGTTTGAGGAAGTAGCTTGAATTTTTCTGTAGTTGGGCATTTATGAGGACAGACTCCTTAAAATGTGCTGTGGTCTTAGAAGGGCACATTGTTAAATCAGAATTTCATTTAATTTGGGTGGATTTCCCCAACTCCACCCAAAAGCATTTGGTAAACTGCTCTGTATTTGAGGCTGCCTACAAGGAATTGTATACTCACACTCTCCAGTGTCTTTTATGAGAGAAATCTCAGATACTTCAATCCTTATGCCTCCTTTCTTACAACTCTTATTTCCTATCAGTATTTTATTTCTCTCTAGTTATTTATTTTGAGTTGATTATTTTTCCACAATTTAGTTTTAAAATTCTCAAGGGCAGGACGATGTCTAATATTTACTGGAGGGATGAGCCGATTGTAAAGACGAAAAATTATAAACAATGCAATTAGTTGATAACCCTGCCTACCAGTAGTCATATAACCCATGCCAGGGTTATGCTATGTTTCTCTGTTATTCTTTAAAGACTGTTAGCAATTTGTTTCTCCAATAGATGAGCAAAAGGAGTAGGTGAAAGTGTGATAGCCAACGTTTATTGAGAACCTACTATGTGTTGTACATTGTGCCAGGTGCTCTGTATGTTTTATTTCACTATATCCTCCTGAAATGCCAGAATTTTAATCTTCATTTTACAGAAGAGAGTTGGGATTGGAATCCAGTTTCTTTATAATTCTAAAATGCTACCTTTGCCTCTAACCTAGGATGCCTCTCAGAGTGTAATAAAAAGTTCCTGCAAATCCTTTGCTATTTGTGTCTTGAGAAAGTAAAACTGGACCCTGTGCCTTCTGCTTGAAACATGTTTCTCCAGGAGTGATACAAGGACCCCCAAGTGGGTCCCAACTGAAAGTCTGTGTTCCCCAAAGCGTATTAACAGAACATGAGTTTTTCAGGAGGGTTGAAAGATATTATGTTAAGAATGGTTATGTGGCCAAGTAAGTTTGAAATTGCTGAGTTAAACAGCATTAAACTGACTTTTTGAAGCTTTTAACTGATTAATTCATTTTGCAACTATTTATGAAATGCAAAACACTATGCTATATATACCTGCTCTTACAACAGCTCTCTCTTGCTTACAGTCTAGTGGAGCAGACATCTATTTACAAGTAAAGAATCAAATAAGATATTTACCTACATTCATAGATCATGATAAGTTCTATGAAGGAACTGAAGAGGAAGAAGTGGTAGAGACTAATGAGGGAGGGGACTTCTTATACATATTTAGTAGTCGGAAAAGGGAATTGATATTTTAGCACAAACCTCAATTGTGGGATAGAGGCATGCCAAGAGTGAGTTAGAGATCTTTCTAGCCAGAGGAAAAAGAATGCGGGAAGACCCTGAGCAGGAAAAGATTTTGGCATATCCAAGAAACAGAAAGTCGGCCAGTGTGTCCAGAGAACAGAGGAAGAGAGGGACACCACTGAGTGTGGAGAAGAAGGCGGCCATCATCAGGCTATCCTGGGCTTTACACATCACAGAGAGTTTGGCTTTTGTTCTATTTGGAATGGGAAGCCTTAGAAGGGTTTTAAGCAAATATACAATTTAAAAAATGCAGTTGATTCTTGAACAACGCTGAGATTAGGAGTGCCAAACCCCAGGCAATCAAAAATTCAAGTATAACTTTTGACCCTGCAAAAGCTTAACTCCTAATAGCTTACTGTTGACCAGAGGTCTTACCAATAACATAAACAATCAATTAACACATATGTTATATGTATTATAGACTGTATTCTTACAATAAAGTAAGCTAGAGATTGTTATTAAGAAAATCATGAGGAAGAGAAAATATATTCACTATTCATTAAGTAGAAGTGGATCATCATAAAGGTTTTCATCCTTGTCATCTTCATGTTGAGCAGGCTGAGGAGGAGGAAGAGGAGGGGTTGGTCTTGCTGTCTCTGGTGTGAGAGAGGCAGAAAAGGGGGAGGAGGTGAAAGGGGAGGCAAGCACATTCAGTGTAAGTTTTATTGAAAAAAATTCGTGTATAAGTAGACTTGTGCAGTTCATATCTATGTTGTACAGGGTCAACTGTATTTTGAAAAGAGCCACCTTGCTGCTTTGTGCCAATGTGAGTGGCTTAAATTGAAGATCCACTAGCTTCATATGTTATAAGTTTCAAAGTGCTTTCACAGCACTTTGTTTTATTCACTATTGTAAACCAAGTGCTTGGATCAGTGCCTGGCACATAGTAGGTGCTCAATAAGCATTTATTGTATGAATGTATAATTTGGAGGGGAGCAAGGGTGAAATTAAGAAATCCAGTAAGACAGGTACTGCTGTAGTCCAAGTTACAGGTGGCAAAACCTTAGACTCAAGTTTATGGTGGGAAGGAAATTAAAAAATTCAACAAAATTAAGAACTATTTTGGAGACAGCAATATTAGGACTTTCTGATGGTTTTGATGCTGGAATCAAGCAGGAAGAAATAACTAAGGATAATTCAGCCATTAGGTGGTTAATAATTGATGAGCTGATTATTAGATTATTGTCTCTCCTTGAAGTCTGCCCTCCTATACTCTGCTGTGTGTTGCTAGGGCTGAGGCTCTGCAAACCACGTTTTTGCTTTGCCAGCTGCTCCCTGTTGGGCTCTGCAAATGGCAGGCATGTGTGGGGGACTGAACAGCAGGAAGAAGAGGAGAAGACTATTCCTTCTTGGTTATTTTCTGTGGACTTTCTGGTCCCAAGAAGGGCATCCCAGCCTCCCTCTTCCTCACCCTAGCAGAAGCACTTCTTTCCCACAGCAGATGTTAAATCCAGTTTGCAGTTTTCCAACACTTACAGAACCAGCCTCATTGCGTTTCTCTGAGAGAAGCCAGACCAGCTGGTACTCCCTCCCCAGATGTCTCGATTTCATTTCTGTAGGTCCCACCACTTTAAGTTTTATATTTTAATAAACTCCAACCTTTTCCCTTTGTTCTTCAGCCCTAGAGCTGATGGCTGTTCCTTCAGTTGCTACTTCTATAATAACTTAGCATTCTTTGGCCTTTTCAGTCCCAGTTAACAACTTTATACCTAATTAAGAATACTATATATTAAATAATCTGCGTTCCAATAACTGTTGTGGTCTCTCTGTCCTGATAAGATCCTGATCAATTCACTAGGGCTCTGATTTCATTGACAGGAGTATGGGAAAGATGGGGAGAGACACAGTCAGGTGCAGGGGAAGAAATGAAGAATTCAGATATGAATATCTTAAGTTTGAGATGCTGTGACAATTACAAGTGGAGATGTCAAGCAGGCACCAGGTAAATAAGTTTTGTGTTCTAAGGAGAGAGTTAAGCCTGAAATATAATTTGGGAATTCAAGAATTTAGATGGTATAGACTTTCAGTTCCAAAATGGCAGCACAGAGGCAAGCTGGCTTCTCTCCCACACATGAAAAAAAAAAAAAAAAACAAATATACAGATTTTCTCCAAGAACAACACAGAGCTCAAGTATAAGGATCAGACTATTCCTGGCCACAGAAGCATAAAAACTCTGAGGAGAGAGGAGAACTGCATTTCCACATCCACAATGCCTCCCCATGCCCTGTACTGCCAGGTACCAACTGCATAGAAAATCTCCCCTCAACTCATGGTTCTTACATTGGGAAAAGTGAAATTGAGGTGGTCAATCAGCTTCCCTACCTTCTCGGGCTCCCTGGCAGGAGACCTATCCTTGCCTTAACCAATGGGTAGCATCATGACTGCCTAAAGAGAGAAATATCCCAGAACATAGGCAAAGACAAGTGGGGGAGGTAGGACTACCATCCCTAAGCTGGAAACTCTGCTTTGCATCTAGGTCAAAGGAGACACTAAGTAAGAGTGGTGGTATGAAATATGTTCCCCAGGTCCCCTGGGCACAAACCCCAGCCACTTCTGGGTTATCCCACACTGTTGGAAGGCAGGGGTCTAGCAGTGAAGTTTTGCTAAGCAAATATATTCAATAAAAATCAAAACAAGCTGGGCAGAGAAAACTGTAATAAATAGCTAACCCTTCAATGCAAAGACAGACATAGACCCACAAGAAGCAACATCAAACAGAGACCTCCCCAATGACCTCCCCAAAAAGACAAAGCAAAAATCCAGTGACTGACCCTAATGAGTTGGTGATTTGTGAGCTCTCTGACCAAGAATTCAAAGTAGTAGTTTTAAGAAAACTCAGTGATCTCCAAGATAACACAGAAAAGCAATTTAGACAATTATAGAAACTTAACTAAGTGATTGAAATAATTTTTTAAAAATCAAACAGAAATCTTGGAAGTGAGAAGTATATTTGCTGAGCTGAGAAACTCTTTGGAGGCTCTCAACGGAAGAACGAACCAAGCAAAGGAAAGAGTCAGTGAGCTCAAAGACCACTGAAAACACATAATCAGAGGAGAAAAAAGAAAAAAATAGCAAAAAGATATGAAGATTGCCTACAAGATATAGAAAATTACCTCAGAAGACCAAATCTAAGAATCAGTGTTCAAGAAGGAGTAGAGCAAGAGCAAGGGGTAGAAAGCTTATTCAAAGAAATAATAACAGAAACTTTCCAAAACTTGAGAAAGATATATATATCCAAGTACAGGAAGGTCTTACAACACCAAACAGACTCACCTCAAATAAGACTAACCCAAGGCATTTAATAATCAAATTCTCAAAGGGCAAGGACAAAGAAATCCTAAAAGCAATGAAAGATAAGAACCAAATATCATATAAAGTTGCTCCAATTCATTGGGTAACAGACTTTTCAATGGAAACCTTACAGGCCAGGACGGAGTGGAACACCATTTTCAAAGTACTCAGAGAAAAATACTGCAACCTAAGAATATTGTATCCAGCAAAACTGTCATTCAGATTTGAAGAAGAGATAAAGACTTTCAAAGATAAACAAGAGCTGAGAGAATTCATCACCACCAAACCACGTTGCAAGAAATGCTAAAGGGAGTTATTCAATCTAAAAGAAAAAAACACTAACATGCAAAAGAAAACTTTTCAAAGTATAAAATCCATTGGTAAAATTAAATACATGAACAAATCCAGAATACTCTATTATTGTCTTTGGGGTGTGCTATCCACTTATAACAAGTGTGAAGCCCTAAGACAAATCTATCAAAAACAATAATAGCTACTGCAACCTGATAAGAAACAGGTAATTTAAAAATACGTAAATTGAGGCAACTAAGAGTCAAAGGTGTGGTGGGGATGAAGTTAAAGTGTAGAATTTTTTCATGTGTTTTTTGTCTTTGTTTTTTTCTATTCTTTTATTTGTGTCATAAGATAAATTGTCATCTCTTTAAAATGATTTGTTATATCTTTAAAATGTTTTTTTTTTGTAAACCTCATTGTAACCACAGTGCAAAAAGCTATAACAGATTCACTAAAAATAAAAAGCAACAAATTTAAACATACTACCAGAGATATTCACTTAACTGCAAAGGACAACAATAAGAAAGAAAGCAAGAAGTCTCAAAACAACCAGAAAACAAGTGACAAAATGGTACTGGTAAGTCTTTACTTAATCAATAATAACACTTAATGTAAATGGTATCAATTTTCAAATTAAAAAACATAGAGTGGCTGAATGGATAAAGAAACAAGACTCAACTATATGCTGCCTTCAAGAAACCCACTTTACCTATAAAGACACA
>NW_012133857.1:25690547-25694254 GCF_000956105.1 Propithecus coquereli
AAAGAGAACGTAAAGAGATTCAAAGGGATTTCATCTAGGGAGAGAAGAAAAAGGAGCCCTCGTGTTTAGTAGTTATTCAATATGCTTGTATTCACTATGCATCAGTAATTGTTATGGGAAATACATCTTCCCTAATACATGTTAGAAAACACTAATCTAATCTTTGAGGACAAAGAGCAGAAGTGTGGAACTCAACCCACTTGTATGGAAAACAAAAAGGGAGTTAGAATAGAATCTCCAGCCAAGAATAAGAAAGCATATATTTGGCCCAAATATCTCCTGTATTGTACCTTCTATGACCCTAAGAAAAGTAGTAAACAGCGAGGAAATACACAGATCTGGCTGAAGGGAGGAATATTTCAGCACGTGTTTATGACTCTCCCAGTCCTGCAACTGGAAGTCAGCAGAATTCTGTGGTAAATGTATGGGCTCTATAGTCAGCAAAATTAGGTTTGAATCCTGGTATTAACACTGTCTAGCTGTATATTTTCAGGAAAATTTACCTTTTCTGACCCTCAGTTTCCTTGCTTGTAAAATAGGTGTAAAATTCATACTGCAAAGAGCTAGAGGGATAACTGAATTAAATATCTCTACAGGGTTTAGCATAGGACCAAAACATTGTTGATGATCAATAAAAGGCAGCTGACAGTAGCAGTTGCAGGAGCAAATCAAAGGGTAGTAGAAGAGTATCATACATGCTTCCATGCAGGAGACCATGCCCAATTGTTTGTTGCAAAGTGCTGAGCGGAGAGTGGCTCTTTATTAAACTTCATGTCTAATGGCAGGTTATGTGTCAGGCCCCTGCCTTTTTAGAGAAGACCCTTTAAGCAACATATTCTTCCTGATAGAGAAAATAGCAGTGAGAAGCTATGACCATGGCCTTGGATGAAAGAGGTCAGCTCATGATACAGTGTACTGCAAAGTTCCTGAATGATTCATGGCTCAGCCTAACCCTGAGGGAGAGTGATAAATGACAGAACCTAAGAATAGAATATGAGAATTTAGAAAGATTGATTCAGAGGAGGTAAGAATCAGTGTTATGTCTTGGGTTTGAGTAACAAGGACTATTTCAAATTTAAAAATTATTTTCATCTTTTTTAAAAGTGCCTCCTTTCTTGATTTTTAACTCAAGTGTAATGAGAAGTGTATGTGTGGCTTAAAAGAGACCAGTCTTATTATTTTCATCTTGATGAGCAAAGTGTATTTAAAAATAAATGCCACAAAGTTCTTTTGGCATTTGTGTAGTCAGAACCCTGTATCAATCAGGGTAGTCTAGGCTTAGGCTTTGGTAACACTTTCAACTCTCAGTGGTTTAATGTATAAAAATGTATTTCTTTTTTTTTTTTTTTTTTTTTTGAGACAGAGTCTCACTTTGTTGCCCTGGCTAGATGGAGTGCCGTGGCGTCAGCCTAGCTCACAGCAACCTCAAACTCCTGGGCTCAAGTGATCCTCCTGCCTCAGCCTCCCGAGTAGCTGGGACTACAGGCATGCGCCACCATGCCCGACTAATTTTTTCCTATATATTTTTAGCTCTCCATCTAATTTCCTTCTATTTTTAGTAGAGACAGGATCTCGCTCTTGCTCAGGCTGGTCTCGAACTCCTGAGCTCAAACAATACACCCGCCACGGCCTCCCAGAGTGCTAGGATTACAGGCATGAGCCACTGTGCCCGGCCTAAAAATGTATTTCTTGATCACTCAAAATCTGCTGTAGATCAGGCACTGTCACAGTTCACTTGGCAGTTTTGTGCCCCTACCATTTCAACTCATGGGCTCCGTACTCCTCAAAGAAGGGGGAGAGAGCTGAGAGTTGTGCAAGGAGGCTTTATTGCTGGAACCTACAGGGGACACAGGTCTCCTCCATTCCATTTCATTGCCCAAAACTGGTTCCATTGCCCCTCTTAACTGTCTGGCGATTACCACTCTATGGCCCCAAAAGGAAAAGAGCTCAGTGACATGAGTGAGCCCTTACAATGTCTGCCAGAGACCCTGAGGTGATTTTGGACATGAGTTCCCAATATATAAATCCTACTCAATTATTGATTTCTTTAACACTCATTGTAAAGCTTCTCTGTGTTGTACTCTGGTGGTGGTGACATTTTGATTGCTCAGCCTCTTGAACTCTTTTCCACGTTTTGGAATTTTCCACCTGAGGACACCTGGTGGATGCCAAACATATTCCTCCTCATCCCCATTGTGTCACAGCCCCCGCTCTCCTTGGTGAACAGAGTGGACTGCCCTACAAGGACAGTGGTATCTGTTCCTGCTATTGGTCCTTTGGCATGAGATTTCTGAAGTTCCCAGACTGCAGCCATAACTTTTACTCAAGGAGACTCTTGCCATGTCCCTTGGCAGAAGAGTTAAGCTTGTGGGAACTAGAACCTCGAAACCTGCAAAACCCACAGCTGTAGAAATGCAAAGCAAAAATTGCCCCACATATGTCACAAGGAGTGATGGAAGCAGGGGACCTATGTATTCTAGGCGGTATTGACACAGCATCAATAAGTGTCATTGATTAAAATAGTACACTTGTGACTTGGAGGATGCCGCCCCATCATTGCAAGGATGGTCCCTGAGCTGCCACCTCTGCCGTGCCTCCTACAGGCCATTCATTCCATTGCTCTGTCTAACTAACAGTCCCTGAGTGGCACAGCATGTGACATGACCAGTGGGCTACCTGTACTTCATTTGCCAAAAGTGATGGGATTCTCATTGCTATCTGGCTGGCGGGCAATCTGCCTCCAGAATCCCATTTCAGCATGTATTTTTCAAACCATCCTGGCACCAAATCTTGAAAATTGGACTCCCTCAGAAGAAGACTCTGAGATGGAGATGGGCACGCAGGAAGTTTATTAGAGGATCCATGTCTCTGAAAGGGAAGGGAAGGGACAGGAAGAAGGAGGATTGGGACAGCAGTTGAGCTGTGATATAGTCTTAACAAAGGCCTTATTCAACCCCACAGGGAACTCTGAAATTGGGGTAGTCTTTCATGTGTATCCCTTTTCAGGAGGAGATAGGGCTGGGTACATATATCCCAGAGTCTCTTAGTGATTTCCCAAGGGTTGCCCCAGAAAGGGAGTGTTACTTTGGGCAAGATGGCTCTCTTAATGTGAGGCAATGCCGCAAGAGGTCTAAGAGCTAGGATCTGTCAGTTAACAATCTTCCCAGAAGCTGGAAAACTAGATCTTTCAGTTTTAAAGGGAGGATCTGGAATACACAGTGCAGCCCACCTACAACATGTGGGATGAGTAAGGGGGCAAATGTAGAAGATAAAATCAGAGAGATAGTATATTATGTAAGATTACTATTGGCAACTTGAAACAAAAACCAGACTACAGTCACTTAATTAAAGATGGGTGTGTTTTTATCACATTAAAAAAAAATCTATAGGTAGACAGTCCAAGGCGGCATCACATTCCGTGCTATCAGGGTCTCAAGATCCTTCCATTTTTCTGCTTCTCTATATTTAGCATGCAGGCTCTGTCCTCATTGTACTGAAATAACTATTTTACCAACAGGTATTTCATTCCTATTCAAGACAGGAAGAAGAAAAGTGAAGAGTGAAAGGCCCATGCAAGCTGAGTCTGTCATTTTTTGAAATGATTAAAAAAAAATAGGTTTTCCAGAAGGACTCCAGCAGCAGTCTTCCATTTATATTTCATTAGCTTAAAAGATGGGTCTTAGGGCTACTCGAACTCCAAAGGGGTC
>NW_012133857.1:25705809-25707941 GCF_000956105.1 Propithecus coquereli
GCAGAAGTAAGGAGAATTTTGTTTAAATTGTAATCATTTACAATCTATCTCAAAGTGTGGTCCAAAGAAACTGGGGCCTCAGGATTAAGTGGTTAAACATACAGCTTCTCAGAGCCCTCTCAAAACCAACTCCACAAGGCTCTTCGTGGAGTCCAAGAATCTACATAATTAACAGAGAACCCAGCAGATTCTTAAGCCCATTGGAATTTGAAACCACTGGTCTAGCACCCTAGTGGATATAGTACGGATGCGGGCATTACAACGAACCTAGTAAATTCCAGTTCTCTTTTCTTTATCCCAAGGTTTAATATGTGGGACAGCAAATACTCCACTGGTTTCCTATCAATTTGAGGATAAGGACCATGCTCCCAAAACCCTTCATGGCCCACGCCCTGTATCTCCAGCCAGCGGGCCCTGATACTGCCATTACTCTTTGCCTTCACCCTATATTGTCACCACTGCCACTGCTAAATCCTGCATGGAACACTTTTGAATCCATAAGAGAATCCATGCAATCTATTCTGCATTTTTGAACATGCTATTTACTCTGCATGGAGTATGTCTGCACCCAACTTAAATTCGATTAGAAACATCATACCATTTCTAGTCACGATCAATGAAACTAAAAAGGATAATTCTACACTAAGTGGAGATAAGTGGCAGAGCCAAGAGTTGTCTTCCTGGCTGCGTTGGGCCTGTTCCATCTCCCTAAGCCACTCTTCCAAGTCATCCTGTATAAATACAGCCGAAATGAAAACAATGGTTTGTTATGCAGTGGTGGCCTATAGAAATGCTGCCATTGGCCTTTCCACCTTCTGATTACATGGCCAACCCAAAGCCCCCTCCTTCTTTACATAAGTTTAGAAACAATTGAGAAATAAACCCAGGAGAAAGATAAACAAAGATTGAAATGTCAACTCTATTTCTGACAAAAGCTTAGCTGGAGGCAGAATAGGCTTGCTAGCCTTCTTCTCCAGGCCCTGGATCTTTGGGTATACACGGGAGGAAAGGTTTAGACTTACAGAGCAGACACTAACCCGGAACTGCTGGCCTGCATTGTTGTAGGCTCATGATGGAAGAAAAGGAATCATATTCCAATGCTGTTGCCTTTTAGTAGATTAGTGCTCCCCAATTTAGAAAATGCACAAGAGTTGTCCATAGCGGAGCCTTTGCAATGTTGCTTTGGTCTGCTTGGTTTATACAGTGCCCTGTAAGCTCCCTCTGGTTCCTGCTGGTGCTGCCTGAGGGTCCAGAAGGGATTTCCCCAGGCCTGGCCTCAGGCATCTCTGGGAGGGTTGGTGGGTCTCAGGACCAGCAGGCAGCGAGTGAGAGGATCCCGGATGTTTATTTCTGGTGAGGTTCCCAATCGCTCCTCCTTGCCAGTGGTGTTGTGTTGCCTAATGGTGTCAGTGGGCCTCCTTTTTGGTCTGGGGGAAGAATGAGCCAACCTGGGCTGCTTTCTCTTACTAGGTCAGGGGTTGGGAAGTGATGTGTCTGGGCCACTTTCCTCTATTGGGCGAGGGGACATGATACCCTGCCACAAAGTTGTTCCTCAAGTCCAGAGGTCTTAAACAGTCTCACCTTTTTCTTACCACCATTCAGCATAAGCCTTTGGTTGTCTTCTGCACCATCTCCAGGGTTTACAGCTGCGCATAGTGGGGAGGGTCAGGGAGAAACTCATCTATGCTGTTTTGTCCTGACCGGAAGTGAATCTATTTCATTTTAATGGAAGAAAGAAACTCAGTTTAAGTAAATAACTAAAAAATTTTTTCTGTGGCTCAGTTTCTACCTGTCAGGGAGAAGGGGGCTGTAATGGTGTGGGCCTTCTTTTCTCCTCAGTTTCCCTCTCCACCCTACTGCTTCCTCCCTCTCCTCTCATCCTGCTGAGGTATAATTTTAGAGTGATTTTTAGACATATGAAAAATTAGCTGTAGGGAAGGCAGAAACACAAAACAGGACAGACTTCATGTTACATTAAACAAAAAGAGAGCTGTAAAATAGGGATGTTTAGGTTTGCAGGGTTTTCTTAGTGCTATTAAATTAATTCTGTGATATAACATAAGAAGAAATCTGATATTCATTCACTTAAATTTAATGACTGATAGAGCTTATATGTTTCAACATTCTTAGGG
>NW_012133857.1:25707991-25709881 GCF_000956105.1 Propithecus coquereli
TTTATCACTATTACTGTTACTCACTTAATACTTTTGTTCAAAACAAATTTAAATTTTCTCACTTCACAAAACTTAGCCTTGTCCTAAGTAATAATATCCATGAAATAACTGGTTTTAAATGCTGTTTTTTTCTTTAATACAGTTTCTTTAATACAGTTGCATACAACTGTAAAAATTTCTTTATAAAATTTTCTTCATGTACCACCTAGATTCATCTCAGTTACCACCAATAAGTATATGGACCACACAATACACAGCCCAGCCCTATACCTTGCTGCCTCCTAGGGTAGAAATTTCAATATTTTCTATTTTCTTAAACAGTGTTTTTTTTCCCCCTCTTGCATGTTTCAGTGGAGGCTCAGGATAATCTTGTAAAGATGGAGCTTTAAACTATTGTGAATTGAGGCACCCATACTTTGATGCCCAAGAAATGTAATTTAATGTATATCTAAAATAATACTCTTGTCTCTAATGTGAATATGCTCTGCATGTCTAGGTTCTAGTCCTTTTAATATATTTGCTATTTGTTCTTTCTGTTTACAGAGATTCTGAAGGAAGGATTCTGGTCTGCGACAGTAAATAGAGCATGAAAATCAGGTCTGGCTTGAATTTCGTCCTAGACATTAACCCTACCTCAGCTTTTGTAGGCTTAGTCTCACTAGCTAGGGTGTGGCTAATAATTTAACATTTCCTTCCCCCTCTTGGAGCACCTTAACCTTAAAAAAAAGATGGATACACATTATGGGAATGTTGAAGACTAAATGGGGCTATCTACATAAGCATTCACTGGATACAATTCTCTCTGTGTTGCCTTGGTAGGGCTGTATATAAATTAAGCATGGCATAGCAGAGTAGGTAAGATTGGGCCTTTGGACTTTGCCTACCTGGATTTGAGTAAAGACTCTTCCGGTTTTAGTTTTTGATATTAACTCCTTACTTCACTCAGTCTCAGTTTCATCATCTGTAATATGGGGATAATAACAGCAACTACCTCATAGAGTTGTTATAAGAGATAAATAAGATCTTATGGATAAACTTCTTATCCCAGAAGCTTGGCAAATTTAGCTATTATAACCATAAGACTAGTTTGTACTTGGGAAATTTAGAATTTCATGGCCCATGTTACATGTAAGTAGGATGTCAGGAGAAACTATTTTAAAGGGCATGGGATGACATATAGTTTCCCATTAAAAAGGGGGAAATGTTAGATTACTACTTAGTAACTGTCTTTTATACCCCGGTTAAATTCTTAAGTCTTCCATCTCAGGAAATTACTTCTGTAATGGTAAAGAAATATTATTGCTTTTATTCTTATAAGGATAGTACCATTGTGGGGCCTGCCAACTTCTAGACCTCAGATCAAAAGTGGTCAGCATCATTCTAAGACAAGGCTGTTTTTTCTTTTAGCAGCTTTTGGGAGAGAGAACCATGCCAAAAAAAGCACATGGCTTCACCAGAAGCTAAGCCATTCAGTGAAGCAAATGCTGCTTGTCAGGAAATAAAAGAAGAAAAAGTTCAACCCTTTTGCACAGATTTTTTTTATCAAAGCCAAGACCACTTAAAATATAAACTGGCTGATTTATGGCAGCACTGACACCTGTTTCCCTTATTTTAACAAGATGAACAAATTAGACTTACCCTGCTGCTGTTCTTTTTAAATCTGATTTGTCCTTATTTGAGAACTTACATTTCACCATTAAAAACAAACAAACATGTGCATAGATGAAAAGACAGAAATTAAAGAGTTATAACCCTGAGCTGGTCTAATATAATAGAAAAAAGAAAAGAGAAATGGGGTTATTCATCTGCAGAAGAATATACCAGATTTATAAAGTCATGAAATAGGGTTACTTCACACAGTTCTCAAGGACTGTTTCAAGTGAAATGTTT
>NW_012133857.1:25712851-25718900 GCF_000956105.1 Propithecus coquereli
CTAAAATTATCATTGGTTTGTTATGCTTTTAATCATGATATTGTAATTTTTTGAATTTTAAAAAATAATAATAAAGGAGTTAGTAAGATTTTGAGATTTGATCAAAACCAAGATTGAGCAATATTGTTTTGGAGAATGAAATGGTGCAAACTCCATCTTCCTGTGGGGCTGATCATTAATTAGCCTGTGAGTGTACAGGCTCTTGTCCATTGAGTCAGAACAGTGGTATCGGTTTTACAGCTCTCCTTATAGATGTGGATTCAACCCTCTAACACTCTGGCATTGTTCTTCAAAATTCACATTCTCTGCCCCTGGACTGGTAAAGTGTGATGGGTGTCACACACCCATCCTACCATTGTCAAGCAACTGTTTACCACTTAAAAGACTTATAAGATAGAAATAGATTATCAGACGGACATAGGTCCTTGATAATCTTACTTATTTCTTTATATCCCTATAGGGCTAAGAAATTCAGTTTAATTAAGCCGGGGTCATATGTGAGATGGGGCAGGCTATCTGATCTACTGTATCCCTTTCATCCCTTTATGTTTAATCTCCTTACTCCTCATGAGTTTGAGGGTTTTTATTTTTTTTATAATATAAAACACATTAGAGACATAACATACAAAACAGTCAATACTGGCAAGAGAAGAATGTGGTATTTAACAAGATAAAAATGTGCAGTCTACTTTAAAAACTGAACTCTCTTATATTTTTCACTTTTTTCCTGCATTAGAAGCACTCACCCCATTTTAACAGGGCACTCATCTCCATAGACTATACTCTAGGAAAAAGAACAAATGTTTTCTCTCACCATCTGGAAAATGTTAGAGCAATGTTCCTTGCACTCATGGAGAGGGAGAGAATTTTTCCTGTGGCTTATAATTTGTGCTCTTGATATATGGGGCTCTGAAGTCTAGAAGGAAATAAAAGAGGAGATAGGTCTTTTGAGTGGAGGGATAAAGAAAGTGTAGAGGTATGTCTGGAGCTGGGGAGATAAGTGAGATGGTTGATAAATGACAGTGACCTCGCCCAGGGGACTTATCCAAGAAGCTATTGTCCCATAACCCATGACTGCTCAGTAAGTGAAGTGAGAGAAGGATCACTATAAAGGACATTATCAAAGGGCCCCTGATCTGCAATGTGTTGGAGTCATTGCCAGTCACCCACATAGTCTTTGTGTGCGGGGCAATTTCCCATTACTCCTAATACAAGTCATGCAGCCTGGGCCAGTTAGGACCCTGGTCTGTACCAGGAGGAAACCCTGTCTGTTCATGCCAGTACATCACCCTAGCTCACTGCCCTACCGTGGTATCAATCCCCCCACCATGCCGTGACACTTTGTATTCTCCCCGTCGATGACACCCATGCATATACTTCTCTACAATGCCACTGGACTTTGGGAATACCAAATTTCTAAAGCAGGGCAGTAGTGGGTATAACCCCTATTTATCTTGTAGATGGTCCAGTCTGAAGATGCTAGAAAATCTAGGCTTTTCACAGGCTTTAAGTAGATACCTACTGATGGATCCACCTTCACTCTTAACAGGACAGAGACAGAAATAATTTAGTCTCCTAGCTTGCTCAAGTGCTTCAGCAGGAGCTTGGATTAGAAAGGAAGGGGGAGGAAAGAGGGATGGCAAATTGACATCCTTTTCTTTCAGATTGAAGAACTCCTTTTAGTATTTCCTATAGAACAGATCTGGTGTTGATGAAATCCTTCAGCCTTTGGTTGTCTGGGACAGTCCCCTTAGGATCCTTTCTTTATCCATGACCTTTGGGAGCTTGATTATTAAATGCCTTGAGGTAGTCTTGTTTGGGTTAAATTTGCTTGGTGTTCTATGACCTTCTTCTACCTGAATATTAGTATCTTTCTCTAGGTTTGGAAAGTTCTCTGTTACTATTTCTTTGAATAAATTTTCTACCCCAGTCTTTATCTCTACCTCCTCTTTAAATCCAATAACTCTTAGATTTGCCTTTTTGAGGCTATTTTCTAAATCTTGTAGGTATGTTTTATTCTTTTGTATTCTTTTTTCTTTTTTTCTCTTCTGACTGTATATTTTCAAATAGCCTGTCTTCAAGCTCACTAATTCTTTCTTCTGCTTGATCAACTTGCTGTTGAGAGACTCTGATGCATTTTTCAGTTTGTCAATTGATTTTTTCAGCTCCCAAATTTGTTTGATTTTTATTATTATTATTTTAAGCTCTTTGTTAAATTTCTCTGATACACTTCTGAGTTCTTCCTCTATGTTGTCTTGCAGTTCATTGAGGTTCTTCAGAACAGTTATTTTGAATTCTTTGTCTGAAAGGTCACATATGTCCATCACTCAGGGATTGGTCACTAGTGCCATATTGGTTTGTTTGGTGAGATCATGTCTTCCTGGATGTTCTTGATCCTTGTGGATGTTTGTCAATGTTTGAGCATTGAAGACTTAAGTATTTATTCTAATTTCAGTCTGAGCTTGTCCTTCTTGAGAAGCCTTTCCAGGTATTCAAAGGGAATTGAGTATTGTGATCCAACTCTTTGGTCATGGCAGTTGTATCAACACTGGGAGAGCCCCAAGCCCAGTAATGCTGTGACTCTTGCAGACTCCTAGTGGTACTGCCTTGGTGGACTTAGATAAGATATGAGAGAATTCCCTGGATTACCAGGCAAAGTCTCTCACTCTCTTCCCTCACTCTCTGCGCTGGGCTGCTGGAGTTGGGGAAGGAATGACATGGGCACTCCCTCATGGCCACCACAGCTGGTACTATTCCAGGTCACAACTGAACCCTGCCTAGTCTGACCCAAAGCCTGTAGCTACCTCTAATGTTTATTCAAAGCCCAAGTGCTCTTTAGTCAGCAGGTGGTAACTCCTGCCAGGACTAGGTCTTTTCCTTCAGAGCAGCATGTTTCCTTCTGGCCCAGGGTGGGTCCAGAAATGTCCTCCAGGAACTAAGGCCTGGAATCAGGGGCCTCAGGAGTCTGCTTGGTACTTTATTTTACTGCAGCTGAGCTGAAACCCAAGTTGCAAGACAAAGTCTTTTCTACTCTTCCCTTTCCTTTTCCCAAGTGGAAGAAGACTCTCCCCAAGCTGCACTGCCAGGGGTTGGAGGAGGGGTGACAAGGCACTCTCTTGGCCACCACTGGTGTCTCACTGGGTCACATGTACCCAAACTTCATCGGCTCTGAGTCAGCACAGCTGCAGGACCTGCCCGAGGACTGCGGCCTTTTAGCCTGAATTCCCTTCAAATTTATTCTGGGCCCCAAGCCTCTTTCTTCAGATGGTGATGGGGCTAGTTCGAACTCAAGTTTCTACCTCTGGGATAGAGGACTCCCTTCTGGCCATGCTGGTCTAAATGCTCCCTCTGTGGGTGCTGGGAGAATTCTTCCCTGTGTTGTGTTCCCCTGGGACAGGGTGGCCCTGAGTTCCAAAGCAAAGTCCCGTAATCACTTCACTCTCTCTCCTCCAGGCACACAGATTCTCTCTCTACCCACGGTGCTGGTGTGGCGCTGCTGGGGGTGGGAGAGGGGTGGCATAGGCAACACAAGACTGTCTTTCCTGCTGTATTCAGATTCTCTTTTCCTGATACAGTGTTAAAACCAGGTACTGTGATTATCCGCCTGGTTTTTGGTTCTTCTGAAGGTGCTTTCTTACATGGATAGTTTTTGAATTTAGTGTTCCTGTGGAGGGATTATTGCTGAAAGTTTCTATTTGGCCATCTTGCTCCTTCCCTGGGATGGAAAATTGAGGTGTTAAGGAGACCAGAGAGTGGGCCTCTATGTTCTCCCCTAATGCTGGATCTGTGTTACCTGAAAGGTGAAAATGTCAAATATTGCTTTCTCACCCAATAGCTATTTTCTGCTTCCCAAGGCAAGAGATTCCTGATATTGTTAAGTCATTGTGAACATTCCTTATACTTGAGGGAAGCTTGGACTCCTTACCAACCCCAGAGTGAGACAAATTTGATCTTTGCCATTTATGGTAATTCTATTTTCCTTGCCAGTGATTGGTTTGAGAATGGGCATATGACACATTTTTAATCAATGAGAGATCAGGGTAAGACCACCAGGAATTCTGGAAATTCTTCATTGCTCTTAAAAAAAGAAGCCTAAGGAAGAAACAAATTCTCTTCCTTCCTTTCCTACATTTTGATATATATTAGAGTTGTCATGCCTGGAACTGCTACGATCATCTCATAACTGTAAGGGGAAAGCTAAAAGATTCATGAAGAATTTGAGCCTGAGCAATAACAAGACACTCATTTAAATGATTCTATTTTTAGCTTTCGGTTAGATAAAGAAAATAGATCTTTCTCATTTTTTAAACCAATTTTAATTGAATTTTTTTGTTACCTTCAGCCAAAAGAATACCAAAAAAATCTAAAGATAAAATATTTCCCACCATTTCACAGATTCTTTGTGAATTCACGATCAGCTAAGAGTAAAATTATTTTCTTTCTGGTAATAGACTATACCTACATCCTCTTTCAGATGTTTGAGATTACAGAGACTACATGTTATGGAAAACTCTTCCTATAATTACCAAGCATTTTTTTCTTTCAATATGGTCAATATGGGGAGTAAAACTGAGGAAAAGACCCTGAATCAGAATTCTAATTCATAAAACATTACATAAGAAAGTAAAAGATATATGACTTCACATTCAAAATCAAAAGAAGGAAATATCCATTTCCGGAAATGCAAAGCAAACTCAAAATCAAAGAGACAGCTGAAGCTTAGGTTAAATGTATCAGAGTTATATGAGAAGCAGGTATGGGCCCTAATGGCTGATTTGGGAGTTTAAGTGCTTGTGCAGAGAAGGTAGCACAGGACACAGGTTCTATTCATACAGGGAACTAGAGCTGAGATACCTGCAACAAGCCAGAAGTCCTAGGGACTGGGGAAACTCTGCCCCTACCAGCTGGGGGAAGCAGCAAGGAAGCTTGTTGCACATCCAGGGTTGAGGTTAGAAAAAAGTAACTGCAGGAAATTTAAGCCCACCACCACTAGTATGAAACCAAAACTCCAGCTGATTGAAAAATCAACTGACATAAAATGAGTGAAACCCACAAACCTAAAATAGCCCACTAGGGACTTTTCCATAGCTCAGAGACCGCTGTAGAAGTCAGTCTCAGCCGGAGATGAGCTCCAGGATGAAGACTGAAACCATGGGAGGAAGTGAATTCCTGGACGGAGAGTGAGATGATGCAACAAAAAGAAGGATTTGCACACTAACAAGAAATAATAGAATTACCTGAAAGGGACTTTAAAATAATCATTTTTAAAATGGTTAAATAAGTAAAAAGGAAATAGAAAAGATAAAACAAGCACAAAACAGTATAAATAGGACAAATTTCAAAAATGGGAAAGTATACAATGGAAACCTTAGATTAAAAATTATAGCTCACTGAAATAAAAAAGAAATCATTAACTGGTTGAACAACAACGTATACACGGATGAAGAAAAACATGCATATATTGGAGCATAGATCCAGGGTAATGACCTAGAGTGTGGAAAGAGTAATAAAGATAAGGGGAGTTAAGACATGGAAGATAGGAAGACAGAATCTAATAGGTGTCTAATAAGAATTCTAGAAGATGAGAGCTAAGTAAATATGGGACACAGAATATTAAAAGAGAAAATGAGAATTTTCCAGAATTGAAAAAAAAGTAATCGATCCTGAGATTAAAGGAACACCACAAGATGCAGAGAGGACAAATAAAAACAAATTCACATCAAAAAACATCATGGTAGTAAAACTGTAGAATACCAAAGACAAGCACAATTTCTAAAGGCTACCAGAGATTAAAAGACATACTATCTACAAAGGAATAATTGTTAGATTGATAAAAGACTATAGTCTGTACTAATAGCTAATATTTATTGAGTGATTGCTGTGGGTCAGGAATTATTTTAAGTATCTCATTTAATGTTCATAACAGTTTAAAGAGGAAGATATGGTTGCTATCCACATTTCAGAGAGAGGACAATCGACAAAAGACAATGGAATAATACATTCAAAGTGGTGAGGCATAAATAATTCTTCCTATAATTCTAACTCCTGC
>NW_012133857.1:25722130-25724279 GCF_000956105.1 Propithecus coquereli
AATTATACTGTATATTTCAGAAACACTGATAAGTGCTGGAGTCAAAAACACTTCGTTGCTAAATGTTACCCACTGGGAATAAGTGTTTGGCTTATGAAAAGGGAAAAAAATGCTTCTACGTTTCTCAGAATGAATGTCCCCAATGACTCTTCATTATAAAGAGCTATGCAAGGAGGAAGGGAACACAAGGACAGACAAGGAGAGCAGATTTGTACATTCTTCTCCCAGCTGTCAGTGCTTGAAGAAAAAATGTATCCCCACTTATGCTTTAATATCAGGCACTGACATGAATTAGATTTCTTTACAAAATCAGATATCTTTTAAATCAGATTCCCTGTCATCCCCAGTTCCTCCTGCGATAGACGTCATATGAGGCTGATTATGGAGATTTGATTGCACTTGTTTGATTCATTCATATACTCGTTCATGCATTCATTTACTGTCCAAATATTTAATGTGCACCTACTATGTGCCAGGTACTGAAGATACAGGGAACAGATTCAAGTCCCTGACCTCATAGGGATTACATTTCTAGTGAGGGGAGATAAATACAATACAGAAGTAAATACATAATATGTTAAATGATAATACATAGAAATGTGAGACAGAGTGAAGGAAATAACAATCTCCTCATGTATGATGTAGATAGAGGAGGTGAGTATATCATACCAAGTGGCCAGAAAGTTCTCATTGATGAGGTCACATTTGAGCAGAGACCTGAAGTGCACATTTAAACCTGTGGATATGTAGAGAAAGAGCTCTCTAAGTGGAAAGAAAAGCGTGTGCAAGCCCTCTGAGTCAGAACCCTTTATTTGCTGTAAATAGTTAAAATGCCATTTAGGGGCTCAGGATGTCACAGTAGTTGAGAGCCCGCTTGAGCTTTGGAATTTGAAAACTTGGATAAGATTTTATCTATTAGCAATTAACAAGTGATTTGAAATCTCTGAACCTTTACTTTATCACTTGTAAAATGGAGATTTATGCAATTTCCTTCTTCCCAGCATCATTGTTAAGTGACACAGTGCAAGCAAAGAGTTTAGCATAGTGCCTGGCATTGTGCTAAGTTCAATAAATGTTAGCTTTCATAAGGGAAACAAATGCTTCTCTGGGAAACTTGAATTTTCTACAACATTCGTAAAGTGGATCACGAGTGTAAAACTGGAACCATCTTCTAAATATTATAGCATGAGCAGAAATGTTTCTTTTTCTGTGTGGTACTGGACAAGTTGCTTTCCCTCTATGAAACTTAGGTTTTGCAAAATGGGAAAATAAAATAAAATCAGGGGTTTTCAATCCAAAGCCTCCAGGTAGTATGAGAACTACTCTTACTGTTTTAAAATCCCTGGATGGAATTTTAGATTTACTTCTGGTAAGGATAATGAGGAACTCAACTATTAGGCTTGCTTAGGGCCAAATCCTGGAGCATGGATTTCAGTGGTTAAGGCCTCCACCAAGGGAGCAGGGTGCCATCCTGAAAGATTTTCTAATTTAAATATAGCTCAAGAGTGTTGCTTTCCCCAAACACCTGTCTTCTTGAAATATTTTCAAGGGGCTCCATCATCCAGGCTAACTCCAACACTTGAACTGCTATTATTGGTCCACTTCTACAGGATTAATTCTCCTTCCAACCCTTCCTTCCCAAATCCTGTTTCTTCCCTTTCTGCCTCTTGAGAGGAGGGCATTTTCTAAGCTCTCTCAGAGAGTCTGCCTAAATATGGTGAGTGAGATCAGAAGACTGCGGAATGGGCAGCTCCTGACCAAGAAGGAGCAGGCAGCAGAGGAAGGGATCCATCTAGGGCCATTTATATTACAGGGAGAAAGTGGTCAAAAGATGGGGCAGGAAATCAGGAATCCAGTCTACAGCTCATAGGGTCTCTTTCTCCATGGTTGAATTAGATAACATAGACCACCTCATCCACCTATAATCTTTACGTAGGATCAAACAGAACTAGTTAGAGCATTGAAGGGACAGCTAACTTCCCGGAGGGAAAGTGACGTACAGGGGGGCCTTGGCATTGAGAGCTATTAAGTAGCAATTACAACAAAGTCTACTCCAAGAAACACCACTGTTTGTATTAAAAATCTCCTCTTTTGCTGCAGAATTTATCAGACCCCCAGAACCTGGTAATGCTGATTCTGAAACTTACTA
>NW_012133857.1:25724329-25726351 GCF_000956105.1 Propithecus coquereli
CAACCTCAAACTCCTGGGCTTAAGCGATCCTCCTGCCTCAGCCTCCCAAGAAGCTGGGACTACAGGCGTGCACCACCATGCCCAGCTAATTTTTTTTTTTTCTATTTCAGTTGCTCAACTAATTTCTTTCTAGTTTTAGTAGAGACATGGTCTTGCTCTTGCTGAGGCTGGTCTCAAACTCCTGACCTCAGGTGATCCTCCCACATTGGCCTCCCTGAGTGCTAGGATTACAGGCATGAGCCATCTCGCCTGGCCATCCATAAACTTCTAAAGAGTTGAATAATAATTCAAAATATGAGTTCATAAGTGTTCAATATAACAAGTGTTATATTGTCGTAAGTTCCTCAGAATTACATTTATGGTCCTTTTATGTGTGCCGTGAGAAGGGTAGAAACTGGTGAAGAAGATGTGTTTTTAATTAAATTTTTTTGTTTTTCACTGTCCACCCAGATTGAATTAAAGAAGCTATGAAATAAAACACGCAGGTTAAGCAAGGACAGTTAGTCCATTCCAAATATTCCTACAGCACCAACAATGGTCTCCTGTATCCATGAAAACAACCCTTTATGTATTTCGAACCATAGGAATTTAATATGGGGAATTACTTCCGTAGATGATGGAATAGCTAAGGAACCATTCAACACTATGAGGCAACCCTGAATTTAGTAGACACAAGGAAGCCACTACCAACCTAGGGCTAGAATGAAAAGCAGGAGGTGCTCACATCAGAGCTCAGGAGTCAAGGACACCTGGTGGGCCTATCTGGTGGAAAGCAAGGCCATGAAGGTAAGGTCGAACCTGCAGGAACTAGAGCCATAGAGATATCGCAACTACTATGGGAAGCGCTACCTAAAACAGAATGGGGATAGGAGTGGGGTAGATATCCTGGCTCTTATTCTTCCTTGCTCTCTAGACTTTTATCAGAGCCTTCCTATTAGGTAAACTTATTTAGAAGCAGAAGGCAGAGAAGGCTGGGAAATGTAGTTTCCTGCAACACACAACCAGGTAAAGAAAGACAGAGAATGGATCTGAGAATAGACAAGAGACCTGAAAGTGACACATGCATTTTGTATGTGAATGACTGAACTGCCTCCTCTTTTCATATGCAAAGGCACTGCTTCTTTTCTATGGAGGTCACTTCTACAAGCTATACAAGATGGCAACTTCCTTTAAGACCATCAAGATGGCAACTTCCTTTAAGACCATGGTCTACTGAGTTTTTTGGAATACAGATGTCCTCTTAAATCTGCCATGCCTAGAAGCTAATAGTGGAATGTAAAAATAGCTTTTGCTGTCTGCACTGCTTTTCTTATTTGTATTCTAAAAGTAAAATCACTTAGGCAGATACAGAAAGCGCTTCTTATTTGCATTTGTTTTGCCTACGGAAAATGTACAGTTCACATGACTGCTCTGCTTCAAAGAAATAATCAAAATACAAATTGCTTGAACTATAAAAACAGGAGCTCAGAAAACCTAGGATAAGGAAGAGAAATTAGGACACATTTTAAACATGAAAAAAAAAAAGACAATTTTGTCGTGGTTATCTTCAAGTTACATCTCCAAAGTGCAAGTAAAAAGAATTCTGAGAATTAGTTGTTTCACAGAAACTTTATCCTTTCCAAAATTTTATTTTTGACCACATGAATTAGAAAAGATGCTAATGTCAAATCTCTGTTTTCATTTGGAGTATGTGACCAGAATCTAAAATATGTTTTCCTGAATCAATATTAAGCAATATTTGGTAATTATCTTTGTTTAACCTCAAAAGAAAAGCCTTTAAATGAACAATATGCTATTAATTAACTGAAAGGAGTGTTAATTTTCATTTAAAATCTATCATTGGCTATAATAATTAAGTTTTAGCCAAAGTATTTATCTTTAGTTTATCTTAGCTCTGCTAGAGGTTCATTGTTTAATGAAATATCATAGTATTAACTCTGACAGGCATTTTTGGTGATAGAAAATATATTATTTTGTGTGGTGGTATAGTTAATTGTTAACTAATCTGTCCTGAACTGGGGT
>NW_012133857.1:25737986-25739347 GCF_000956105.1 Propithecus coquereli
TGTGCCATGGGTAGAATCCAAATTCTGATACATTTTATACTAAAGCCCATTCTCTTTAATTCATGAAAACTCTATAAGCTAGGCATAATTTTATCTTAATTTTAGAGATGAGGATATGAGGCACCCAGGGCCCAAGATTGCATAGCCAGGAAGTGACAGAGCCTCCGAAATGGAACTCAGACTGCCTGTAGAGTTCATGGTATTAACCATGTTGCCATCCTGCCTAATTAGACTTTTGGTTCAAGATGGTGTACTGAGCATGTGTCTAAGCTTTCGATACAGCCTATGGGCCCATTAAAATAATGTTTCTCATTGTTAGTCGTTATTGCCATTTCCTTTTTCAGATATGGTAACTGTTCTTTTGATAAAAACTTAAAAATAAAGACAAGTATAATACTTAAAATTATAATAGAAACCACCAAAAGAACAAAAATCACAAACTGTTAAAAGTTGTGGTCTCTAGGGGGTGGGATTTGTACACAGTGGCACAGAGAGTTAAAATTTACTTTTGATTTTATGTAGTTTGAACTTTTTGTTACTGTGTGCATTTTCTATATTTATATTGTTTCAGTTACAGAAAAAAATTAAAGAAAAAACAAAATAAGAAAATATAATAGAAGGATGAAAGCAGAAATAAACATGCATGAAATTCCACACAATAGAATATTATGCATCTATCCAAAAGATGGGGGCAGATTGATTGTCCTACCATGAAAAGGTCTCTAAAACATATTGCTAAATAAAAAATAATCCTGGAGTGCATGCACACACACACACACACACATACACACACACACACACACACACATACACACACATCCTTGCCTTGGGAGAAGAGAAGGAGTTACTTTGCCAAGTCTGAGAGAAAAGAAAATTTCTCAGTTAGAAGCCTGGAAAATGATAAGATCTCCCCCCAATTTTGCCCAAAATCTAACACAGTGAAAGAATAGAGTAGGAAAAGCTGTGTGGTATAGATGAATCTAAGAGAGCTTGCAAGATTTCCCTCAAATTCCAGCATGGCACAGTAATTCCCTGTGTCTGAGAGTGACGTAGACAGGAGATTCAAAGGTTCTGAAGGGACTGGAACGGGAGCCAGGGATAATCAGTAGAGATCTACGGGATCAATATCTGAGGATGAGATGGAACAATATACACCTCCGTGTCTATCTGCACAGAAAGGCAACAATCAGGGACAAGACGCCATACCCACACCCATGCCCTCTGTTCTATGTAAGCCTCAGGGAACTCAAACACCATGCAGAAAAATCCTGAATTGGCAGAGATTAAGTTCTGACCACCTAGGAGAATAGAATCCTGAGATAAAATGAATAAAAGAAAAATAAAGACAATTAAATGTCTTC
>NW_012133857.1:25740727-25752465 GCF_000956105.1 Propithecus coquereli
TGTTTCAGTTATATATTTTTAGTTATGCTTCATTGATTCAGTAAAAATTTATTGAACATCTACTATGTGCTAGATCAGGGTTCTGGACCAAGGTCTTGCCACTGTTGCAATTTCGGGCCAGATAATATTTAATTGTGAATATGTTTGGTAGCGGAGGTGTCTGTCCTACGCATTATAGGGTGTTGAGCAGTATCCTTGGTATTATGGGCTGATTTGTGTTTGTCCCTCCCCATCCTTCAACTTCATATGTTGAAGTCCTAACCCCTATTACCTCAGAATGTATTTGGAGATAGGGTCTTTAAAGAAGTAATTAAGTTATAATAATATAATTTACATATAATTGAATTATAATGAGCTCATTAGGGTGGTCCCTGAACTAATAGGAATGGTCTCCTTTAAGAAGAGGAGATTAGGACACAGAAACAGACACAGGGAGGACCACATGAGGACACAAGGAGAAGATGGACATCTACGAGTCAAGGAGAGAGACCTCAGAAACAAACAAACAAACAAAGAAACAAACTCTGCAGACACCTTGATCTTGTACTTCTAGCCTTCAGAAAACAAATTTCTGTTGTTCAAGCTATCCAGGCTGTGGCACTTTGCTACATATCCCTAGATGGTTTTTGCTCACTGGGGACTGTAGCACCTTTCATCTATTGTGACAAACAAAAATCTCTCTAGACATTGTCAAAAATTTTCTAGGGGGGCAAAATTACCTCCAGTTGAGAATCACTGCTTTAGACATTCATGGTTGTACTAGTAACAATGAAAAAGTGAATTTTCTTATTTCAAAATATTAAGGGGGTGCAAATGTTTTTGTTATATAGATACCTTGTGAAAATGAATTTCTTATTGTGTATTGCTGTCAAAAAATTAAAGAATTCCCACCTTTGAACTGTGCCATAGTGCTGCGGTACATAGTGATTGGGTGACAGACATTCTAAGATACTGATTCTTCAGCCTGGATAGCCTGGAGAGACAGAAGCCAGGGGCCTGTCACCTCTGGCCATGAGCCAGTTATGCCAGAGTACTACACAAATACAAATGTTGCGTTTGCTGTGATGTGATGTGAAAAATGTTGGGTATTGCTGATTCACAAAGCTCCCTTTCACTTTTTATATGGGCAAAATGTGCATCAACTTGGTTAAATGATCATTTGTTATTGCTCATTGCATTAGTGGCAGAGCTGGAATTAAGAACTCAGGACTTTTGATCCCAGTTCAGGGATTTACCATTTTACAATGTTGATTTTTAAAAAGTTGTTTCTTGAGGAAAAAAAATGAATAAATATTTTACTTGTGGTGATGCCTTAACCTGAGTTCTCTAGAAAGCAAAGCCTGAGGCAAAGTTTACATGCTAATGCTGTACTGGGATATGTAATTAAAGGGCAAAAACAGTGGAGAAAGGGAAGAGAGGAAGGACCGGGTGAGAAAGCAAATACAAAGTGATACGTGACCACACTGGCCACAGTTACCCAGAAACATAGCTGGGTGGTTGGTCATGCACGACTTTTCTTGAGAGGCAAAGAGAATCATTGCTCTTAGGAGAATCATTGCTCTGTTGAGGGGTGGTAGGGAGAGGAAAGATGAAGAAGTTTTCTAGTGGCTTCTACCTTTGTCTCTTCTACCTTTGTCCTGGTCAAATTTTCTCCATAGGGTATTAACGCCCTGTACTACCAGGTTGTAGTACCTGACCCTTCTGGGAAGCGGCTGGGGAAGGTAGATCCTCCATCCCATAGGGTAGAGTGTTACCTCGGTCCAACAGTGTGGGAATGTGGGCCCACTCAGATGGACTGGGTGCTGCTGTCTGCACTATGACAAGTGTGATAGAGACCATGCTAAAACTCAGTCCTAGTCCCACAGAAGACAGAGGCAGCCACCAATGCGTGGAGGCAGTGGCCAAGCAGCCAAGGCCCAGGGTCAAGTGGGTCCAAATGCATCCAGGGAAGCACAGGCACTAGGATCACTACAAATGGTATAGACCGCGTAGAGGAGTTACAGAGACCACCATAATGCCAATGATAACACCTAGTTGGACTTAAAGTCAGAAGATCTTATCCCAGGCAGGTTTGTCTGTGATGTGCCTTCTCATTTCTCTGGGTCTCCATTTGTTTATTTACATGATAAGGAAGTTGGATTAGATCAGAGGTTGAAAAAACAAATACTGACAGTGGCAGGGCAATAAATACAAATGGAAGAATTGGCCGCCTCTGAATGTGGTGTGCTAGAGACGGAGTGAACTTGAGTGAACATGTTTTGTGCAGAGGGCAGCCTTACTGCCATAACTACTGCTAGGAACGTGGACCTAGTGTTGCCAGACATACAGTCTTTTTTAAGGGGAGAAGTTGGAAATCTGAATTTCTATGAGATGCATCTAAATTTGTAAATGTTTGTTTAATTTTTTGGAAAACACTGTATGAGAAAAAGCAAAATACGTGTCAGCCACTTGGACCACCAATTGGTCATCTCTCACCTGGACAATCTCTAAGATCTTTCAGCCCTAACAGTCTCCAAAGTTTAATGTCCTTTCCAAGTTTTCACTATACTTATGATTACAGTTTTATTATAGCAAAAGGATACAAATTAGAACCAGCCAAAAGAGGAGATAAAGACAGAGAAAAGTCTAGGAGGGTTGTTTCCATCTTTCTTAGGGACCTGTTATACTCCTGGCACCAATGTATGACAACGCTCAAAGAATACTGCCAACCAGAGAAGGTGGCCCAAATATTTGATGTCCAGAGTTTTTTATTAGGGCTCTATCATGTACAGCCTGCATGGCTGGCCTTTAGTTTCCAATCCCTCCCAGAATTTGGGCTGTCTTTAGTATGTAGTTCCTCTGGAGGTTAGAACTGATGTGGTGTGGTTCATAGCCCCCATCATAGATTGCATCGTTAGATTGGTAGCCAAGCCCCCTGAGCAAACAAAGCCACTCCTAACAGGAAGAACATCCCAGAGGCCTAGAGAGTACCTCTCAGTAGCCAAGGGCAAAGGCCAGAACTCTCTTTGACTAAAGTTAAATTGTCACTACATAGGGTGCATACAGATTTATGATTTTTACTTGTGGATAGATAATTTTAGTATTAAGAAATATCCCTCTTTACCTCTAGCGATACTCAGGAATCTATTTGTCTGATATTAATATAGCTACACCAGATCTCATTTGGCTAGTGATTGCATAGCACATCTTTTTTATCTATGGAATTCTAATCTTTATTTTATGAGAAATGTTGGGGAAACTGCTCCAGTTTCCAGAGGCACTTTGCTAATGATATTAGCCTCCTATCCCTTGTATCTCCAATATGCAGCACATAGTTTGAGGAAAAATGTGGCTGCATGCTTGAGTTCCTCTCTCCAAACGTCTACCCAAAGCAATGCTGATTTCTGTGTCCCTCTGCAATGGCCCTCTTCTGGGCTTTGCACCAGGATTAGCAATGATTTCTCAACCTTCTACCTGCACTCAGAATTGACAATTGTTCCTGGGTAAATGTGGCAGCAGAGAATAGCTCACATCTCTGTGGGTCTTCCATCTCCTGAATCTTACCTTTTCTATTTCTAAACACTTCAGCGTGTACATGCTGCCTTCTTTCAGATTATTTCAGAAAATTATCTGGCTCTGCCAGCTACTCCATCCCAGTTATAACAGAAATTCTTTCACAAAGTTGAAGATAACATTTATTTTTCCTTTAAATGTTTTCTTCTCCAAGCTGAATTCTCATTTTTTAATTTTTAGTTTTTTTATTTCAAAATATTATGGGGGTACAAATGTTTTTGGTTACATGTATCAATTTGGTTTTGCTTGAGTCAGGGTTATAAGTGTGCCCATCACTCAGATAGTGTTATTGTATCCAGTAGATAGGTTTTGGTTCATCTTCTCCTCCCCTCTCCCACCTGCTTGATTTCCACTGACTTTTACTTTCCTTTGTGCACATGTGTGCTCATTGGTTAGTTCCAGTTTAATAGCAAGTAACCACTCCTTTTCAACATAGTGCTGGAAGTCCTAGACAGAGCAATCAGACAAGAGAAAGAAATAAAGGGTACCCAAACTGGGAAAGAGGAGGTGAAACTATTGCTTTTTGCTGATGATATGATCTTATATCTAGAAAACTGCAAAGACTCCACCAAGAGACTCCTGGAATTGATAAATAAATTCAACAAAGTCTCAGGTTACAAAATCAATGTACACAAATCAGTAGCATTCCTATACACCAATAACTGTCAAGCTGAGTGTCAAATCAAAGATTCAGTGTCATTCAAATAGCTACAAAGAAAATAAAATACCTAAGAATATACTTAACCAAGAAGGTGAAAGATCTCTACAAAGAGAACTATGAAACATTGAGGAATGAAATCACAGATGACACAAACAAATGGAAAAAGATATCATGCTCATGGATCGATAGAATCAACATTGTTAAAATGTCCATACTACCCAAAGTGATTTACAGATTCAATGTAATCCCCATCAAAATACCAATGTCATATTTCACAGATCTAGAAAAAATAATTCTATGCTTCGCTTGGAACCAGAAAAGAGCCTAAATAGCCAAAGCAATCTTAAGCAAAAAGAACAAATCTGGAGGCATCACATCACCAGACTTCAAACTATATTGCAATGCATTAGTAACCAAAACAGCATGGTACTGGCACAAAAGAGAGACATAGACCAGTGGAACAGAACAGAGAACCCAGATATAAAACCATCCACATACAGCTAACTGATCTTTGACAAAGCAGACAATATACACTGGGGAAAAGAAGCTCTATTTAATAAATGGTGCTGGGAAAATTGGATAGCCACATGCAGAAGAATGAAACAGGACCCCTATCTCTCACCACTCACAAAAATTAATTTAAGGTGGATAAAAGTCTTAAATGTAAGGCACAAAACCATAAGAATTCTAGAGGAAAATGTAGAAAAAATTCTTCTAGATATTGACCTAGGCAAGGAATTTATGAAGAAGACCCCAATGGCAATCACAGCAACAACAAAAATAAATAAATGGGATTTGATTAGATTAAAAAGTTTCTGCACAGCTAAGGAAATAACAGAGCAAATAGACAGCATACAGAATGGAAGAAAATATTTGCAAGCTATACATCCAAAAAAGGGCTAATAGCCAAAATCTACAAAAAAACTCAAGCAAATCAGCAAGAAAAAAAAATCAAACAGCCCCTTTAAAAAGTGGACAAAAGACATGAACAGAGGCTTTTCAAAAGAATATAGACAAATGGCCAATAAACATATGAAAAAATGCTCAGTGTCACTAATCATCAGGTAAATACAAATTAAAACCACAATGAGATATCACCTTACCTCAGCTAGAATGGCTTCTATTAAAAACTCCAAAATCAATAGATGGTGGTGTGGATGCAGAGAGAAAGGAACATTTATACGTTGTTAGTGGGACTGCAAATTATTACAACCTCTATCAAAAACGGTATGGAGATTCCTCAAAGAACTAAAATAGACCTACCATTTGATCCAGCAATCCCACTACTGGGTATTTACCGAAAGGAAAAGAAGTCATTTTATCAAAAAGACCACTGCACTCAAATGTTTATTGCATCACAATTCACATTTGCAAAGACGTGGAATCAATCCAAGCGCCCATCAATTCATGAGTGGATTAACAAAATATGGTATATATATATACTGTGGAATACTACTCAGCCACGAAGGATGAATTAAGGCCTTTTGCAATAATTTAGATGGAACTGGAGACCGTTATCCTAAGTGAAGTACCTAAAGAATAGAAATTCAAGGTTTTTTTTTTAAACAAGATTTTTTTAAGTGCTTACTATATGCTTGAAGTATATGAGCACTTTACATAGATTATCTCATTTAATCTTTGTGCCAATTAAAATTGATGCATAATGAGCCATTCTAAAACTTAGTGATTGAAACCAGCAGCAATCATTAATTTAGCTCATGGATTTGGGGCAGCAGTTAACAAAGAGGGCTCATATCTGTTCCATGTGATGTCAGTTGCAGCAGCTTTACTGGGGCTGGAGGATCCACTTCCAAGATGTTTCATATGCAAGACTGGGAAGTTGGTGCTGGCTGCCAGGTGGGAGCTCAGCTACCTCTGAGGGTAAGGGGCCCCAGATCCTTCCTTCCCACAAGCTTGTAGGGCTTCTTAACATGACTATGTGGCTAGGTTCCTAGAACAAGCATCCTAAGAGATAGTAAGTAGAAACCACCAGTTTCTTAGGAGCACAGAAACTGACACATTGTATTCCATTGGTGAAGCAGACACAGAGCCCAGGTTTAACAAGAAGAGAAGTCAGCCTCACTTTTTGACCGGAGAAGTGCCAAAGAATTGGGGGGTTATGTTTCAAAACTGCCACATCGTCAAATAAGTACATCCCAATCTTGCACACAAGGACACTGAAGCAAAGAGACAGATTGAGTAATTTCCCCAAAGTCACACAGCTTTTATATGTCATCTAGGGCCTGAGCCCAAGTCTTTTTCTTTCCCAAGTTCAGGCTCCAGCGACTCTACTGTTCTGCCTCTTTTTGTGATTAGTGCATATAAAATTCCACATAGTTCATTATTTATGGCATGTATTTGCTGCTTGAGGGTAAAAGACTCAAGGTTTCTGTAAATTGAGAAAAAATGGGTGGGGGATTTTATCTGATATTGGGTAGATGAAAAGGTGGAGAAGCTCAGTAATCTGAGGAAGAAATATGGAAAGATTAACGGATAAGTGATCAATGTGATGCTTGAATTCAAGCAAAATAATAATACATCAGAAAGGCACTCTTGACGTATAGGCCTTTTTGAAAAAAATCATTCCAGATATTAATACATTTACACATATCCATTAAGCATGCAGCTAAACTCTTTGTGCTTTTAAGAGGAAAAGTGCTCTAAGTGAAAAGCAATTTTATTATAAGCTGAAACAACCCTTATCAGCACATAGCAGGAATATGTGTATTTTTTTATTGTGTTTCCAGAACTAAATGTTAAATAGGGTCTAGCATTTTTGTATTCTGTAATGTAAGCAGTACTTAGACATTCAACATGAAACTCAGTTCTACCATGTAAGAAGAGTCCTTGCTCTCTAAAAGAAAATATAAAAAAATGTTTAAAATTCAGTAGAGTGCAGGCACATTACTGTCTTATCAATTGAACAAATTTCTTCCTAGAAGGAAGACAGAGAAGTCCCTCAAAACCATAGAAATAATTTAAATGTGTCTTTATGTATAGCGGCAGTTTGGTTTCCAATGACATTTTTTTAACTTTGAAATTTATGTTGTTAGAAAAAACACCTCCCTTTCTTCTTTAACATTAAGAAACAATGTAAAGACTATTTTTATTTTCTAGTAATAAAAATCTCCTAAGTTTCAATACACTAGAATGTGGTAAGCAGGGCAATTTATTCAATTTCTAGAATTTCACACTCCACATGGGCTAGAAACAACGCTATTGTCACCGCTATAACCTAGTGAAGTGTTTGTGTTGAGTAGATATTCAATAAACAATTATTGAATGAAAGAGATGTTTCATTTGTTTAAAGAAATAATATTTAGACATACAGGTCATGTCCACTTAATGGATTTAAATTGGATTCATCGACATTTAATATTGTGTTTTACTTTGCTTCCCTTAATCGTTATAGAGTGGCAGGAATATTAACAGCTTTTAAATCTTTTAAATCTCTTTTACAAGTGAAAAGATTGAGTCCAGAAACACAGACTCAAGCAAACCTCACCAGAGTTCACAGATGCTGCAGAAAACCAAACCTGATTGCTCCCCATCCAAGGGGGCAAGGACTTCGTAATACTCATTATTGATGTGAAAGGAAAATGTGGGTATCCCTTACCAAGCCCAAAGTGTGCCTATGTTCCCTACATAGAGGTTGGCCCAGAAAAGAGAAGAATTTATAACATCAACCAGTTTAATTAGTTGCGATTTCTTTTTCTTTTTTTTCCCCAGAGCTATTGCCCTGTTATTATTTTCACCACCTAATTACATCACCTATTTAACTTAGTACATTCAAATGTTGAAAACATCTAGTGTCTGTTGTGTTTCATGTTATAGTGCCTAGTATCAGGTAGGTGCTCAATAAATTGTCAATAGGAGGAAAACAAAAATAAAGTTGTGTTGGTATCGCACTTCCTTGAATTTCTGATTAATACACTGGTTATACTTCTGGGGGCTCGGTCAGGACTGGCTTTTCTACTAGATCTAGTAGGCGCAGTGCCTGAGGTCCATGGTGCTTTTAGGGGCTTATGAAGATATTTTAATTTCTTTTAAAATCAGAAGAAAAAAATGAATGTGATCTAGCTTGTATTGTTTTCATCTTTAAACCAACTCAGTCATGAAAGACAAATTTAATTTTAATATGAGTTTGTGCAGATAGGGCTCATGAAAGTCATAATGTGGCCATGGGCTATAGAAGTGCACTGAGCTCACTGAGAACTGATAGATGTGAAAGTGGAATTTGATGTGAGTTTAACTTGTTCCCGCAGTTGGAAAAAGTGAACTGATGTCTGGCCCCGCTCTGAGAAATGTACTAGGTTAGCTAATGGTGGACAAGTCAAAGTAAAATTGGAAACTTTGAGTGACCTGCTTTCTCTAAGTTTGTTGGGGAAGAGGATTCACAAGTTTTTCCTATGGGCCACTTGTAAGGGAAGCACCTTGGGGTCTCTTAGGTCCTGCCTCACAGGGCTTTCCTGGAGTGTCAACCAGGCCTCGACAGAAGGGAGCCTGAGGGGACTCCCGGATTCCTGAGCAGCTGCAGAAGGAGTCAGGGACCAGCGGACACAGGCACATTTGCTGAAATCAAGGATGGGCCAGTGAGAGGTCCTGGGAGTGTCTTTCTGAATAAGGAAACATCTTCTAGGCTGGGATGGGATGAGGCCAGTTTACAACAGTGTTGATCAACTAAGAGCCCTCCTGCTCCACCGACCCTGCTAGCCAGCAGGAGAGGAGGAACAGGGAGAGAAAGAGGCACACTGCAGCATCCCCTACCGCCTGCAGGAGACCCTGGCTGGAGGATCGGAGGAAATTTAACTTTCAATCCGTTTTGCAATTTTGATTGTTACATGGGACTGGGAATGACAAATTTTAAATTCGAGATAATTTCAAACGACCTTTTTATTTAGAGTAATCCAGAGTCACACCTGAGGTTTCTTTCAGGACCCTGAGGAAACTTCTCCTCTACTGAATAAATTTTAAAGGAATCACAGAAGACCAAAATAAAAAAAACAAATAAGGCAATTTGTCCAGTATCGTCAATTTCAGCAAAAATAAAAAAAATATTTTGAAACAGTTAATAACTTCAGAAATGTTTTCACAACTTCAGATTTCCTGTCACTTGGATATTCATTGCTTCACACTGTGGAATAATTGCTCTTAACGTAAACAAGCAAATAAAATAAGCACGGGATTTTCTCGTGATTCTACGTGCCAAGTTATAAGTGAAGGGAAAGTCCCCAAAGACAGCCTTTATTAAAGAGTCATTGGTGACGTGTTATCCAGACAGCAAAAGGAGAGGACTGGATGAGATTGAGGAAATCATCATTTCATATTGTGGACAGCTAATCAAATCAATCAATGCATCGTTGATACACGCAACCTAAGTGTTTAATTGCAATAATTCATGCATATAAAAATATTCACGGAAAATAAGGAATAGAGTTGACCCTTGAACAGTGCATGGGTTAGGGGTGCTGATCCCCCACACAGTTGAAAATTCATGTATAACTTTTGACTCCCCCAGAGCTTAACTAGTAATAAAAGAGCAATATATATTTTGTGTATCACATGTATGATAGACTGTATTCTTACAATAAAGTAAGCTAGAGAAAAGAAAATGTTATTCAGAAAATCATAAGGAAGAGAAAATATATTTACTCTTCATTAAGCAAAAGTGGATCAGCATAAAGGTCTTTATCCTCTTCATCTTCACGTTGAGTAGGCTGATGAGGAGGAAGAGGAGGGGTTGGTCTTGCTGTCTTAGGGGTTGGCAGAGGTGGAAGAAAACTATGTCTAAGTGGACCAGTGCAGTTCAAACCTGTGTTGTTCAAGGGTCAACCGTATTTTAAAAATTTAGAGAACCTAATATTGAACCCATTTTGTTACTGGGGAGTTGAATGGAATTGCTTAGCACTGAAAGTGAATTTTCCAATTATATTACTTTTTGAAATTTCTGCATTGTGTCAATTCTAGAAATTTCTTTCCATTTCTAGGTAATTTTACTCACATGAGATATTTGTGAAAAGCCTTTTTATAATTTTATTAATATTAATAGTAATAAACGACTGAGAAACTATTATGTGTTTCAGTATCTCACACATTAATGTAAGTTCTATTTTCCTAAAAACATAAGGATATAATTTGCTTATGAATAAAGAAATTATTCTCACAAATGCTTGGCCACGCAAAGCTGGGTATGGGAGTTCAAATTAATGTAAATTTGCATACAACTGCTTTTAAGATATCAAGACTGATCTTAGAATTTATCTAACAACCATTCCTTTCTGGCTCATTTATTATTATTATTGCTATTACCAACAATCATTTCTTAGATGTAAAAGAATTTTAAAACATTTGCTAATAGAAACACTGCTAGATAAGCCTTTTGTGAAGACATTCTGGACCAAAAATAATCACCCATTGCCCTGCACAGAACCGATATTCTAAGCACCCCATCCCATTCCATTTCATTTTGTCTAATGCCATCCCACTCAAAATGAGTTTGTTGCATTCTACATTTATTGGCCACTTAATAGGTGCCAGACACTGAGCTTAGCAATGATTAGGCAATAAATATAAGTAATCCCTATTTTCTACCTTCAAGGAGATCATTTATTCATCCCAAACCATTTTCCATGTGCCTATCACGTGCCAGATTTCTTGTGGGAGTTGGGTATAGTTCCCTGAAAGGCAACCAAGCTTTTTCCCATGTGGAGCTTACACAGTATTGTGGAAAGGTAAATATTGAAAGAGTAAATTTAAGCATAATTGTTACAGAGAAGTACGGGGTGCTATAGGAACATATAACAGAGGTACCTAACTTAGTATGGAGCATTGAGTAAGGCTTCTAAGGTTGGAAATAGACACTAATTAAGAAAACTATAATAAAAGCAGAGGATTATAAGTGCTAAAAAGAATATTTTCAGAATAAAAACAGCATAGAATACAAGTGACTAGTTCTGATCGGCAAATGACTAAAGGAGGTGGAAATTTGGAAGCCTTTCTAAAATAGATGCTATTTGAAATGAGCATCGAGAGTCTTTGTAATGGGGTACAGTCTAAAGTACTCTAACAACCACCAAATCCCAGAACATAGTGGTGTGAACAAAGTACTACATTGTAACAGATCAGATATCAGATGACTCTATCACCCTCCAGACATGACTTACATCTTTGGCTCCAAGGTGGCTGCTCTTGCTCCTCTCATCACATATGGATCCCAGCTGGCAAGAAGAGAGAATAGAAATAAGGTAAAACAAGAAATTCTTCAGATATTTTGAAAACAAAATGAAAGCAGTGTTTTTCATAAGATCAATGGTGTTACAAAAACCATCAGTAACAAGACTGAAAGAAACTAAGGAACATATAAAGATTGAGAAGGTGGGCAACCCAGTGTCCTTGTATTTGATTAGGGAGTTGGGGCTGGTAACTAAATAAAAATCTCATCAATATCTCCAGATTTCACCAGGAATGGTGGGTCACACCTGTAATCTCAGCACTTTGGGAGGCCCAGGCAGGAGATCACTTGAGG
>NW_012133857.1:25753745-25774248 GCF_000956105.1 Propithecus coquereli
ATAATAATGCATGTGTATCTAGGATCTCCCCCAAAAGAACGTTTTGAATTATCCAATATCTTACTAACCTCCGAGGAAAATTCCCAGAACAACTGAAAGGTTAGGGGTTCAAGGAGAAAGAAAGAAAAGAGAATTGGGGGAAAAAGAAATGAGAATTTGGGAAAGAAGGAAAGATAAAAATATATTAATAAATGATGTCTTAAAAGTGTTATTGTGAGTAGTGGCTATATGATAAACTCATAGGGTGATGATATCGTAGGCCATCTCCTTATCATTGTTGTTGGTCATATTTCTTGGCCTTTTAGTAGATGTCTACATTAGCTTATCTGCTGCCACGTAGTCTTCTGGGTGCTTTACTTGTATTGACTCATTTATTCCTTCTTGCAAAGTGATGGGAGTGGTAAAATTATCTCCATTTTACAGATAAGGAAACTAAATGACAAGAGTGTAAGTGACTTGCCCAAGATCATACAACTAGGAAGTGATAGAGTCAGGATATGTAGGACACAATGAACTCAGTCGATCTGACACCAGAGCGTGTGTCATCACGCTTATGCTAGACTCTTCTCTGCGAATGAAGACTTTAGGCAAGATGCCTCCATTCTTTGGGCCTCATTTACCTCATTCAAAAATTGCAGTGGGTGGTGTGAGATTAACACAAAAATGTGCTCCATGAGTCTGTGAAAACATGGAAGTGATCCCAGGAGAACATCAAAAATGATGAGCATTTTGGAAAACACAGCTAATGATGAAAGACAAAAATAATTAGAATAATTGAGACTTTGAGAAGAGGGAGGAGTTATTTTTCTAATTGTGTTCTAGTATGTTCATGGAATACCAGCAGAGTACTAGAAATTGGTGCCTGACTTTACTTTATTTCTCCAGAGAAATTTTGTTTGTGTTTCAGCAAGAAAAATATTTTTGCCTAAAGCTTGTGACATTTTCAGATTTGCAATGAAAACTGCATATCATCTTTTTCTTGGAAAGTTATGAGAGTAGGAGGAAAATCCTGACTCTGCTATTTACTCTCCATAAGACCTTAGCTGAGATTTTTTATTTCTTTGAACCTGTGTTTTCTCGTGGGTATAATGACAATAACAATAGTACATATGTATAAGGTTGATGAGGAAATTAAACAAGGTATGCCTATAGAGGCACTTAGCATTCTGTCCAACATCTACTTAATGTGTTGTAAGGGTCATTGTTATAATTTCTGTTGCTACTATTATTCCCTGGGTGAATCCTTTGATGTTAGTTTTGGTCCTCTAATTTGCATATATACAAGCCTGCCCGAATTTACACAAATCTCTTTTGTTTAAAACAAAAATGGGAACAGAAATAGTATTAATAAAAGCACTTTAAGATAGGAGTTCACATTAGACATCTACATATGAATTTTTATATCAGTTACAATTGTTAATTAAGAATGATCCTATTTGAATGCTAAGGAATTCCCACAGTTTAGTCCATGGAATCTTATTTTGTGATGAAGTTTTGAACCAAACCGATATACAGACTCTTGTACATTTTATTGCATCCATTTAAGACAGAAACTTAACAAAGTAAAGATGGCTTTATTTGATGTTTGGATTGACAGATAATGCTATTTTTACTATAAAATTAGAGTTCTTGAAAATATTTCCACACCATCTCCTATACTATGCACCAGTGGCCCTATGCATGCAAACCAAACACAAAAACAAATAAATACACAGGCATGCTACTGGCCTCTGCTTTCATACTTCCTTACCTAAGGAAAGATTTGGGAAGTTCAGGTTAGCAGCATGAACAGAGAGTTCAATATATAACATTTGACATATATCCACTTATTTCCAGTATTCTAGATTTTATAACATATGGGTAGTGTTTCCACCTGTTTATGGTGCTACTGATAAAATTTTGAACTACTTTTTCCTCTTTATCATAAGAGACATAGGAAAATGAGACCCAGGTATGTTTTTCCCTGAGAACAAGATTTAATTTACCTGAATGATGCAAGCCCTTCTACTTCAGCTTGGTATTTTGGTTTTCAAAGTTTTGATTCTTTGGGATTCAAAATGGTTATTTTTGTAACTTGATTTTGTTTGTTTGTTTACTTAGCAAATATTGAGCTTTACAAAATTGGCCTTAAAGTATTTCCCACAACAATGTAAGCTTCGTGAAGACAGGCATCTTGGCAAGCTGCTTACACTACCTAGAACACTACTAGCATATAACAGATACTCAGCCGTTACTTGCTGAATGAGTAAGCAGGGTTTCTCCAACCTTGGCACTATTGACATTTTTCAGATAATTCTTTGTTGTACGCAACTGTCCTCTGCACTGCAGGATGTTGAGTACCATCTCTAGTCTCTACCCTCTAGGTAATAGCGGCATTCCCCTTCTCCAATCGTAACAGTCAAAAATGTCCCCAAACATTGCCAAATGTCTCCTGGAAGAGGGAAAGGCCTAAATCTCCCTCCATTGAGAACCAGAACCACTGCAGTAAATGAATGGATCGTCTTGGAATGTCAAAGGATGTCTTTATAGCTATGAGTCCCTGGCCCAAAACAAAAGAGAATTTGTAAATTACTTGATTTACATAATCAATACAGGCCACTAAAATATATTATGTATGCCCCACCAAAGTTAGCATTATCACTGAGTCATTGTGACAGATGTGTTATAGAAAGAAGAAAATTTCTTTCATCACCTTGGGGCAAAAGAGAAGGAGGTTACCCTCAGCCACTGATAGTAATATTGTGATAGCGTTTATATCGTCCCTCCTATCTTTCCCAGCCTAGTTCTTTAGGGAACCCAATGTTATTTCCAGGTCTGAATACAGAAGTTCTAACCTCAAAAGTCTACAAAATATTTAACATTGCAACTGTGATATGAAAGTCTGGGTTATTTTGGTGATGCAGCTGTTGGAAGCTCATACATTTCTGGAATGTGAAAAGCATCGTCTGACAATGTGCAATTGTTGTCTAAGCTATTACATTGCCATTCGCCACAATTCTGACTTGCTTCACATGGTGTTCGGAGAACTGGGAAAATATGCCACCATATTAGCAGGGAGGAACATTGGGTGAGAAGAGAGACCTGCGGGGATAGGTTCAGTAATCACACTTCATCTCTGCCGAGTTCTCAATTCAAATGATATGCAAGCAGACAATATTTTAAATAAATCTCTCTCCCTACCTAAAGAGATACAAATGTATAGATGACATTGGTCAGGTTACTTAGCCTCTCTAAGTAGCTGGATATACTCTCCATAAAAGGCGAAATTAAGATGATGCTTAAATGATGCATGTAAAGCACTTAGCACAATGCCTCACACGTAGCAAGAACTCAGTTGATAATTAACTATTACAATCATCATCATTAAGCATATGCATCATTATTAAGCTCGTTGACTATGAGGCACAGAGGACAAATACAAGGACCATGAGGTCATGCAAATCCAGGGTCGAAATTTGGTTTAGCTACTTTACTAGTGGCGTGAACTGTTGTTATCAATCAGCTTAGGTTATGCTGTGCTATAGTAATAGAAGACTTACATTTTCTACATGTTTACACCCCAGAATACATTTCTTGCTCAGCTCCATGTCCATCAAGGTCCAGTGGCAGCTCTGCTGTACATCATCCTTACACTAGGACCCAGGCTACCAGAGTAGCCTCTATGTAGAAATTTTATTCATCATGGTAGAAGAAAATAAGAAAGTTGGCAAATCACCTGCTGCTTCTAAAAACTTCTGCCCAGAAATGCATGTATTACCTCTGCTCATATTTTATTGGTCAAAGCAAGTTGCCTGGCTACTTCTGGGTCCAAAAGGGCAAGGACATAAATAATGGAGGGGCACTGCAGAGGGTGGCAGGACAGTGATCCAAACTATCATGCCTCTGATGTGGGCCTCTGAGTCATCTTTGCTTCTGTAGAAGTGCTAGAGTTGAGATCTGTATCTACTGCGTGTTGAGAGATTATGAAGTGCCAGACTCTGCCCTGCATATGCTATTTGTAAAATCTCAAAATCTCATGGAGTCCTTGTAACAACCAGCTAAGGTAGATATTGCTGGCTCCATTTTACAGATTGAAACAAAGAAACAAACTAAGGTCTTGAAGAGGTTAAGTAATTTCACCCATACATAATATACACAGCTTGCAGGGTACACGCTAAGTACTTGATAGTGTTAGTTCTCCCACCCCACCCCCCATAGTTGCATAACGGCTTATTTTTGAAACAACTGTTTCTAATTGTTTTAGACTCTATCTGCATGTAGGAAGAGCAGTAGGAACAAAGCCGGCTGACTGCAGATGGTGCAAATGGTTTGTTGGAGTTCCTACTCACTGAATTTCTAGTTTTTCTCTAGCAAAATCCATGGGCAGGGGGCATCTACACTGGAAGCTCTCTTTCTTAACCAATTTTGGCCTGCTGCCTCCCCTCCCAGACAGCACATTATTCCTTTCCATATTTCTCTTCCACTTCTAAATATCAAATACCAACCTCCCCCAACACACATACACACACACACACACACACACACACATACACACAAACTCCAAACCTTTCTGGCAAATCTTGGTAGTAAACAGATGGACTATCTGTGTTGCTGGGAGACCACTCATAAATGGAATCCAGTCCAAAGGGAGTGAGAAGGAAGAGGACATACCAGCTATTTGGTGTAGTAGCTTAGAGCTTTCCTCCTCCTCCTCCTCCTCTTCCTTCTCCTCCTCCTTTTCTTTTTCTGACTCCTTTTCTAATTCAATTCTGGTATTATTTATTACCCACTAGCTGTACAAGCTTGAGCAGACCACTTCCCTTCTATGTGCTTCAATTTGCTCATCTCTAAAATAGGAATAATATTACTACTAACTCTTGGGGGTTTATGAAAATTTAATGAAGTAATATTTATAAAACACAGTTTCAGGCTCATAGAACTCAGGGGTTTTTGTTGGTGGTGTTTTGTTATATTCATCAAGGTGAGCCCACTAAGGGAGGAAAATATGTGAGTCACCTTTCACTAGTTCCAAGAAAACAGTTTGAGTAACTTTGGAGGAGAAACTCAGAGTCCTATTTATGATAAATTTTTTGAGGGTGTCTTCCTTTGCGTTTCAGATCTTAGGCAAAGAATCTCAGTAGAAACAACATGAGCTTGAAAGGTTCCTGAATTTCAATCCTTGTTTAGCCCTTCCTGAGATGTTTTACCTTGTTTAATTCAACCTCACTCAATCTGTTTACTACTTTTAAAATAGGCATGATAATTTGCTCCTGACCTCACACAGCGGCCGTGAGGATTATCTGCCTGGTACATGGTTCTGCATTCAAGATTCATTTCTTTCCACAGTTTCCTCTGCCCTGGCCCTCTGTGGGCCAAGGTGAATGTCCTGCTGTGTGACCCAAATCACCTGTGCCCACCTTTTGCATCACTGTCCAGACCACATTGGAATTCGAGGCAGTGCTTATCCTGTTTTTTGATAGTCCTCAGCACCTAGCACGGCCTGGTTACATGGAGGCCGTTCCATGAAGCCTTGAGGAAATGAATGAACGAGTCAACAAATACATAGTCTTTTTTGGAGTTCAGAAGTCACCAGAACTCACACACATGTTCCATGTAAGGTGTAGGTGTTTTTGTCCTACCTGGAAGCCCCTTCTTCGGGGTTGGGGGCAGCCGTCTCGCTGACAGAGCCAGTCCGCTCTCCCCAAGCAACAGCCCCAAAGTTTCCCCAGAGCCAGAGGGCACCGGGCGGGCGCGGCTGAGCCTGCACCAATGCCTGTGGGTTCTGCGTCGCCCACCTCCTCGCCCTCCCCTCTGGAGCACGCGACTGGCCAATGACAGCCTTCCCCTGGCTGCCTGGCTTTCTCCCCTCCCCTGCTGTCTCTACCCTACCCCAGCTCTTCCCTCCGCGCCCCTCGGCTGGCTGGGCTCGCCTCCCCGGCGCGCTGGGCTCCCGGGGCGCACAGCCCGGCGTTAGCGAGCGGGCGCGGGGCACACGGCTCTCCCGGCCCCGGCCCTCGCCTGGCTGCTCCAGGCTCCCGCTCCTCCGGCTGTCACCGAGGGGGCTTCTGAGCCCGAGGACGGTGGTGTCAACCGAACTTCATTTTCAAAGGGAACCAGTAGGTGAGAAGACGAGCGAGGGCGAGCTATGGACCCCGTGAGCCAGGTAAGCCGGACCTGGGCAGGGCGGCTGGCTCCGGGGGGACCCGGTGGCTCCGGAGAGGCGCCCTCAGCCCCTTCCTCACGCTTTTGCTTTCTCTCTCTTGCCTCGCTCCTCCACAGCTGGCCTCAGCGGGCACCTTCCGGGCGCTGAAGGAGCCTCTTGCCTTCCTGCGAGCCCTGGAATTGGTGAGTAGCGGCGTGTGTGCGGGGAGGGGCGCCGAGGCGGCGAGCGGCAGGTGAGGAGAGGTCGGGCGGGCTGCTCTCTGCTCAGAGCCCCCTTAGTTCAACCCTGCCCACTCCTGAGGTGCCATTCTGGGATGGTGGGGACTTGGAGACGGGAGTGTGGACGAATTTTTGCAGGCGCTTAGACGAAGTGTCATCTCACCTCACCAATTGCAGACACACAGGGGCTGTGGAAAGAAGCCTCCTCCCCGGGAGGTGGGGAGGGAGCAGATGGAGGAGCTGCCGCTGGGCTCTGGCCCCTCACCTGGACCTTGGCAGGGTGAGGAACGAGTGCAGGAACCCAGAGCTGAGCGCAGTAGCTGGGAAGACTTAGCCAAGCTCAGAAAGTTGGTCAGAACTGGGACGGCTCCTCGCCTGGTCTGGGATGCTGGGAGCGCTGTGGTCAACTGCTCCGCGGGAGATCCAGGGCGGGAGGGACGCTGCGAGGCTATCAGGGTGTTGGGGTGGAGAGGGAGCTCTTTCCTTCCCTATTACAGTTTCCCTTCTCTGGCTACTCCTCGAGGGCTCTCCTGATTTATCCTAGAAGAGCTCACCAGCCTTCGCTGGTGTAGCTTTCTTCAGCAACTGGGCTTTAGGAAGTTATATTCCTCTTCTGCTTTGTCCCTTAAAAAAAAAAAGCACCCTGACGGTCCTAAGGCAATTTGTGGACAGAGGAGTGAGGCACAGAGACGGTTGCTCAAAGGGCCACAGAGCAATATCAGTGTTGTTGGATGGATGATGGTTATTCAGAGTGAAATCTGCAGGTCACACGTTTCTTCTTGCTGGGAGCTCAAAAAGGCAAGCGAACCTATCTGAACAGAAAGTTCAAAGCCCGTCATGTAGCATTAATCACAGGCCCTAACACTGACTAGCTGGGAAATTATGTAAGAGCCTGTTCTGTGTTCCCAGATCTTAGCTCCAAGGGCTCGTATCTGGCTTTGGCTACATAACTGTGGTGAGTGTTTACATGGATGATCTACGAGATAATCACATTTGCCTATTTTGCAGACCTGAATAAAAATGCATGAATATATCAAATTGACATATCAAGACAGCTTTTGGAGGGCTTGAACTAGTGGTTCAGAGCTGGCTATTCTGAAACTGTTTTCCTCACAGCCAAGTTAAACAAAGCAAGCAATGCTCACAGTCCAGGAAACTTTTTCAGTTGGCTTTTCTCAAAATTCTGCCCACATTCATTTTCAGCCATTCGATAAATAAGTCCTGTGAAACAGTGGCTTTTTTGGATCAAAACGATGTCTCCATTGTCAAGCCGTTCTCTCTCAAAACCAAGTTCAAAGACCTGACATCATTTTCTGACATGATCTCTTACTGTGTCACATTGTCACTTATCTGAAATATCAGTTCGTGTTCTCTCCAATACTGTTGCAACATGCTGTTGTGACACTACTCACTACACAGCCTCTACTGGTATATTTCAATGCATCATGAATTTGGGTGAATTTGTTTAAATTATAGATTCCTGGACATCAAATCAAAATACTGGGAAGATGGGTGCCCATGAATCTGCATTTTAAATAAGCCCCCTGTGTAATTCGTATGCACATTAAAGTTGGAGAACCACCATTCTAAGCTATATCAGGTCCCTTCAGTACTCGAAGGCACTGTTTGCCTCAATGTCCTTGCTGTCTCTGTTCACACTGTATGGAACAGACTCACACTCAAGCCTGGAGAAAATGTTTGTCTTTTACCTCAACTCAAATGTTACCTCCTCTATGAAAATTTTCCTTATATTTACTCCTTCCCCTTTTCTCTATCCCAAACTGAATGATTCTTCTCATTCTTTGAGCTTCCATTACTTTTTATTTATTTGTTCATTCATTCATGAGAATTTATCACACTGCTTTATAATGCATTATAGCTGTTTTTTCTTGAGGTGTGCGTATGTGTGTGTATGTGCGTATGTGTGTATGTGAGAGAGAGAGAAAGAGTAAAAGTTACTGTATATAAAATATCTGTGGTCCTTCTCTCTCTTGTATGAATCTAAGGCTCTAAGCAGAAATAGCTTTTTGCTCATAAATCAGTAATTAGCTTCTCATTGACAAAACAAACTTAAAAAGTCACGTAAGTTAATTGGTTGATCTACATTTTACAAGAGCTGAGTTAGAGACATTCGAGGAGAGAGAGAGAGAAAATTTCTTGCTGAGAAAGTTTGGAGTAGGGAAAGAAAACACAATTTGTGTGCATACAGGGGCACGAGGAGCCCCTCTGAGGCACCTTTTTCTGTAGGAGATATTGACAGTGAGAGTGTGTGTGATCTCTTAGGTGGCAGAAAATTTGTTCTATTTGTCTCTGTGTTCATCTCTAGTTCTTTCATAGTGCATGGCAAACAGTAGGTGATCAGCAAAAATTATAAACCAGTAATGAAAGAGCATTTAAAATATCCCGTTTCTCCTGTTTTTGAGGAAGTTTTACAAAATAATGGAGAGCAGTCTTCAAGCTGGTAGTCTCTAAGGCCTTTAAGCTGTAATCTCTTTCCCCCCACCCCCAGCATTTATGCTGTAGAAACAAAAGTGCATGTAAAAATATATGTGTCTTAGTCTTTTGAGCTGCTATAATAAAACTCATAAACTGGGTAGCTTATAAACAACCAAAATTTATTTTTCACAGTTCTGGAGGCTGAGCAGTCCAAGGTCAGGGTACCATCAGATTCAGTGTCTGGTGAGGGCCCACTTTCTGGTTCATAGATAACACCTTCCCATGGCAAAGGAAAGACCTCTGGTCTCTTCATTTCCTCATAGGGCACTAATCTCATTCACAGGGCCTCCACACTTATGAGCCAATCACCCCCCAAAGGCCTAACCTCCTAATACCAATATTTTGGCAATTATGTTTCAACATATGAATTTGGGGAGGGAGGGTGGACTTAAACATTTAGACCAGAGCAATATGTTCAAGGATATTTATTGCAGCATATTTTGAAGTGGAAAGAACTGGAAGCAACTAGTAAGTCCATTACAGGAAAATAATTAAAATATGATTCATGCATGTTATAAAATATTACATTACCATTAGAAAGAATGAATTAAAATAATATGTGTTGGCCTGGAAGTGAATACATGTATTGTGTTTGAAAGATTGTTAAGTGAGAAAATATAAGTTTTATTTTTTGCATTTGATAAAATTGTTAAATGGAAAAAACATATATTTATTCTTTTAATTGACATGTAGGTAATTTATTTAATCAGATTTCAAAGTAATGTATAGAGTATCATACTATTTTTCCAAAAATAAAAAAAGAAAGTATAGTTTTGTGTGTGAGTGTGTATGCCTGTAATTTGTATGGGCATAGAGCAAAGCATAGATATGTAACACCGAACTCTTAAAATTGATTTTTTCAGAAGGGTGTAATTTGAAAAATTACACCAATGGGAGTGTACAAAATGGGAGAGGCTGAAGGAAAGCTGTGGTAGGCAGGAAGAATCACAGGCCTATCATCTGTCTACACTAGTGCATGCACATGACTAATTCTTAAAAATAACTCGTATTTTAAATTATTTTATATGGATTGACCATGTGAATTGGTATTACCTCTACAGTCATGCTCCGCTTTTGGATTTACAGCCTAGGGGAAAAATGCACTTTATTTACATGTTCCTTCCTTAGGAAGGGTTCATGGATACAGTAGATTTAAAGTCTTAATGACATATAAAAGTCAAGTCTTGAGGGAAAAGCTTTAGCCATTTTCAAAGACTTTCAGGCAAAACTCCCATATCCTTAATCTCTACTTAAATGAAGTCAGGGGACTTTTCACTAACTTTTGAGTCAAAACAGAAAATTGGGTTATCGCACTGACTCTGGTGGTCTGTTCCATTTATTCCCTGTTGGTAAAATAGGTCCAGCAAATCTCTTAAACCACCATTTTGGAAATAATAAAAAAATATATATTGAATTTATCCCATTCTCAGATTTACTCTGAAAAACTAATTTCACATAGTCCTGTCTTCCATTGATCATTCTTATTTTGCTACTTCAGTACTTTGTCAATAGGCCTTTGGTCTCCTTTTTGTCTTTTCTTTTTAAAAAATTATATCATCACATCCTTTGGTTCCTCTACCACTTACAATGCTCTGGATTAACACCTGTGGACTTATGTGAAATGGAAAATGGAGGACCCCACACATCCATATTGTTCAGGACTACACTGTTGCAGACATAAGGTCATCGAAAGGACTTATACTCCCCAAAATGATATTTGCAGGGTTTAGATAATCCTCCAACACAGTGGCTGCAGCCCCAGATTCTGCCCCTACAGAATTAACTGCTGAGTAAACTTGCCTGATTCTTCTAATTCTTATTCTTTGACATCCATTCCTAATTTTGCTATACCATTTCTGCTATAACCCCTGGGTTTCGCATCTCCATATGCCTTTCCTTTCTACCCCTCTGCCTAACCAAGGAGGCCAGCTAACCCAGAGGGGCAGTGTGGCTGATATAGGAGGCATAGGTCTACTTGATCTAAATGGAGGCACTAGCATTTATATAATCCTCATTCCTGAATTTAAATTCTAAGCCATGTTTTTCAAGCAAACATCATACTGCTTTCTTGATAGTAATAGCATTTACAATGCATGATATTGATAACCACAAAGTGAAGCATGTCATTGTAGTAATACTACAACATAATATGATATAATATAATACAGCCACCATTTTAAACCCCTAATGAAAGAAGTAATAATAGCTACCTTCATCATGCAGGCTTCATGTGAGGCACTATATTACAATACTTTCCTTATATCGTCTTGTTGGAATTGTGTGACTTTAACATTCCCATTTCACCCTGAGGCTTAAATATATTAACCAACTCGTGAAGGACAAAATTGTAAGAAATGGCAAGGGAAAGATTTGAGCAGTCTTACTCCAAACTGTACTCCTAAATGCTGCACCCTTCTGCTTCCTCCGTCTTGGTAGGCATTTGCCGTATCTTATCCCTAATCCTCAAAGAAACTTTAAAAAGCAGATGTCATCCTATTTTGCAGTATTTAACTCACTCATCAAGTTATATTTTGCAGCCTTTCCTGAAAATTCCAGGAGTGTTTGTATGTAGAAATGAATGCAACAGACATCAATTGTCTTATACGTGACTTTATTTTCTATTAATTATGAATTAACCAAGGTAGAGTAGGTTCCAATTAAAAACTAGTATCTTTTCATTTAAAATATGTAGAAAAAGACTTTGATTATAAAGCTAGCCAATAATTTAATCTCAGTTTATGATCTTTTTCCCCATTTTTTATTAAAAAAGTGTACATGTGTCAAACAACTTTTTTCCTCCGAAGTATAAACAAGATAGGGAATTCTAACAAAAAATTTATCTAAATCATGAGCAGCAATCTGCCATTGCAGATCTGATATAATTTAAATCTACATTAATGTGGATTTAATTGTATCTTTCTAGCCTCTCAATTGGTAATGAAAGTCATGTGAAATTGGAATATGAATCAATAAATACACAATAAAAAGAACAACTTCCCAGTCACTAATGGATTTACCACTTAATGTTTTTCTGAGTTTATTAAGAAAATTAATGTTTGACCTCACAAGTATGGAAAAAAAGAGAGAAGGGTCAGGAGTACTTCTTATGGATTTAAATTCACATTTTATTTTTTACTATCTTGAGCATGTTGGACAAGTTATTCAATTCACTAGGCTTCGTTTTTCTCATCTATAAAACAGGGCTAATAATAGTTCCTAGTTTAAAGGGTTGCTATAATGATTGATTGACTTAATCTAAGTAAAGTTCCTCTCACAGTGCCTGGGCTATAAGTTCTCAATAAATGATTATGAAGGTGATGATGATGATGATAATCATTCCAGTGGTTATGATGTTGATGAAAAAGGAGAAAGTGGAAATCCATCACAGGGTAATTTAGAACATTGTGACTAACTTTTTGCAAGTTAGAGTCTTGGCAAAACTCTGAAGTAGAAAATGTATGTTCACACTTACTCATATCTCTTTTGAGCCCCTTTGTCTCTGTACTCTAGTGTGGAGGGCTCTCATACTGCCAGGCTTATTTTTATCATAGGATGAGTGACACTCCAGGTACTTGCTCCTTGGAATATCCACATTTCAAAGAATATTTCAGAGAGGTCAGTGTTGAACCTAAAGGAGAATTATAGGTACTTGACTCTTGGGGTTTCTTTCGTTGAGGTATGGAGAGAGAATTTTCCCAAATGTCTTTGTCAAAACATAACCCATAGACAATTGCCTACATTTGAAAGAGTCACAGTATATCCAACTGAATACTCCAGGATGTAGCTGAAGTTTCTCATAGGGTCAACTACAGGCACTTACTAACCATACTCTAATACCCAGGTGCTCCCGGCCCTTGGGAATTCCCAGATAGAAACACAGGAATAACTCTAGATTCTGCTGAAGAAGAGACATCATTCTTAGTTCTATTTTCCCCAGAGGATTCACATCTCTCTCTAACCCAGTATAGGGTTGGAAGAAATATAGTCACATGGTAGTAGAAAAAAATAATAGTAGAAGGTCTCTAAGGTATATATGTACAGAACTACCATCTTCCTTCTAGTCTTTATCTTGTGTGGGCAGGTATTTGACTTTTGCTATACTTGTAATTATTCTTATTTATTCTATTAGCTTAGCCTTCCTTAAGGGAACCTCAGTCTCCTCACCTGAATATTTGGGACAATATTGCTTGCCTACCTTCCTGTAGTGTTGGAAATTTTAACACATTGACTGCCACACCAGAAAAAGAAATTTGGGGCCACTGTGTTTTATTACAAAAATAGAATAAAAACTTCAAAAACAAAATGATCCTTTCTAATTTAATGAAAAATTTGTTATTTTTTATTGTTTTCTGTGTGTAAGTTATATGCAACTTGAAAAATAGTTCAACCGGCTCCCAGGGTGAAGAGACCTGTGAGTTACATATGCTTCACGAGGCCCCAGGCTCAAAACTAGCATGAGCTAAATACAACTCACATGGCAGTTAATGTGTTAAGTGAGATCAAGCATGTAAAAATGCTTAGTAGACTATTAAATGTCCTCCAAAAGTTAACAATAATCATGATCATGATGATGGTGATGATAAGGAAATAACAAATACCTTTTTCCAACCTAAGTGCCTCTGGACAGCATAATAGAGTTACTGGATAGAGAATAGGATGAGATGTGAAGTGTAAGAGCCAGATCTCTGCTCCCTGTGTGGCTGAGTCCTTCCCAACCACTTCCCTCCCTTATCCTTCATCCCAGTCTCTTTGGTCTCTCTGGCACCTACAAGAAGGAATGATGCTGCCAGTTGAAAGTAATGAATTATCCAAACTTGTAGGCTGTGGGTGGAGGGAATCTACCCTCACGCTTTTAACGCTCACACCAAGAGTCAATGTCTTGCTCTGTACACATATCACAGTTCTGGGATGTTTTGAGGGCCTGGTGATAGTTTCTCACTGGTCTGATGGACTTTTGTATATGAACACTTCCTCTACTTAGAACACTTCCTTTTGCTCTCACTCAACCTTTTTTAGCTGGTGAATTCCTTGTCCCCCTTCACTGTCAGCATAGATATCACTGAGAAGGGAAGTCTCACTAGGTAAGGTTAGCCTCCTGATGGCTCCCAGAGACACTCTTTAATGACTGCTTTTCATTCTAGTTCCTCAACAAAACTAAACACTCTGTGAGGGCAGGAATCTTGTTTTCCCTGCTCATCACATGTTCTGAGTTTCTAACACAGAGCTTGGCACATAGTCAGGCCAACTCCTGGGACATTTACAAAACACCCAGGTGGTAAGTGCTTAGTAAGTATTGGTTGAAGCAAGTGAGGGAAGAAGGGAGGTAGAGAAGAGAATAAAGAATAACTAAATGAATTCTAGGGAACACATTGGATGAGGTGTAAATTCCCTTCATGATCTCCATTGCGAAGAAGAACTGTAAGGCCTTCCATAGAAACAACTGTTTAGCTTCATTATGGAGGAGAGTAAGGCACAAAGATTCAACTGTCAAGGAAAGAGGGCTATCGTAGGGATACCTACAGCATAATAACGGAGGAGAACTCTTACAGAAATAAAAAGTGCAAGGAAGGCTGGGCCTCGTATCTCGAGATTCAAGGCGATGATTAGCAAGAGTGCCTTTGCAAGGGTGCCACCGTTATTATGCCTTGACCACTGTTCTACCTGCCCTCTCTGTTTCTCAATTATTCTTTCCATGGTTCTCATTTAATGTCCTAAAAGAAAGAATATGATTGGCTCAGCTAATAATTTTTTTAGTGTGGACACAGCTATCAGCCTCAGGCCATATGGTAAGTCAATAGCCAATCTACAGATTGGTTGCCTGTGGGTCAAATGCCCACTCCTGTCCTGTCACTTGTGCCCTAATTAAAAGGGTTATTAGATTCAAAATGTTTCCCTCTAGACTGTTCTTTCATTTGGAGCAGTGAGAGGGACAATCCTTCAAGTCATTTTCAGGACAGGCCCGATGTGATATTTATATGACTGGAATAAAAATAAATGGCTTTTTGAGCAGCACTTCTTTCATTAAGGTAGCATTGGTAATTTTCTCAAGCAGATGCTACACCTTTGAGATTTTGGTATCAGCATCCTTGGAATTCTATTTAATTGGGGAATAATTTGGTGGATTTTCACTGAAAATATTATACAAAGGGATGTACCTTTGGCTCATCAGCACATGGGCTCCACCAGCTTGTGTCATCTTGTCCATCATTCGAAAGCCTCTTCCTGAAAGGAATGATGGGTTTTTGCCCAGTGATGAGACAAGCCATTTGTGAATAAAAATATATTCCCTTAACCCATCATGTACTTCATTTATATTCAGTATTGGTAGGTTAATTCAGCTCTTGTCCGTGATGTTAGAAGAATACATTAATTATTGCATTCATTATTTTTATGTGTGTATTAATATGGGAGGAAACAGATTACTCACGAAAGATTCATTGGCTTGCCTTGTGTGCTAGGTGCTGTTTGTTTGAGGAAGGGGAAAGGAGGAATTGGTTGACTACCAAAAGCCACTATGAAACCACTGGAAGGCAGCATGGAGCCTGAAGGAGGATGGCTTTGGGGATCAGCCTAATGCTGAAATTCTGGCATTTCTTTCTAGCCATGGGACGCTGAGCAGATTGGATAATTATTCTGATCCTCAGAGTGCTCAGCCATCAAATGAGAATCATGAGTCACGCCTTTTGGTTGCTGTGAATGTTAAGTAAGATAATGTTAGTAAAGCTGCCAGTAGTGTCTGGTCCATACAAAGGCTCCCTAACTGTGTATATATATAACTGAGGAAGAGGCTGTTGAAGGTGATGATATATCTACAAATACAATTAAGCATTCCTAAAACTTCTAACATTGTATAAAGTTTGCCCTATAGGGCATTGTTCCATTGTTTTTTTGTTTGTTTCTATTATCATTTCTCCATTGGGAGAACATTGATTGCTTGTGAGATGATCATGAAGAATACACAAATAGTATTAATACTAATATGTAGAGACAAGCACTTCACTAAGTGCTATACAATTATTATTTCATTTAATTTCATATTACCTTATAAAGGACTAATCAATAACCCCTTTTTACAGATGGGAAAACTGAGGCCTGGAGAGATTAAGCTACTTGCCTAAAATCATACAGCTAGGATGTGATAGAGCTAGGATTTAAACCCAGGAAATTAGATGCCTGACTCCATCCTCCTAATCATTTCTCTGCATTGTCTCCCATTAATAGTGATCACACATTACCACTAGGTTTTGGAGTTAAATGATTTCCCCATTGAAAACAGCAGGGACAATGTAAAATTGCTCCTTAAAGTCACATCTTCTCATTTCTAATTTGGTTCCCTTTCTACTATCTTACAAAGATATCTGTGGAATTCAGGAAGGATCTGGATATTTAGCAAGATTATGAACACTTAAATTCCTTTTGGATGCCTGGTAAGTTATGCAAGTCAGACAGTTTTTAACTTGGATGGTGGAGGAGTAAATGAAATTTTTCTGCCCGTGATGTGTGTGTGAGCTGCCATTCTATGGATCTATTATTATTTTGAAAGATTTGTGTGCTTTCACAACAAGCACTCACACATCCATCTGGTCTACTCTGAGACTGCCTGGCTGTGCTTTCATGCAATGACTTCTTCACATAATGGTTTTGCCTGCACCTGATAGAGAGTTGGCACTCCCATTGGAATCCTTCCTGAAGCTGGGATCCAAAAGAAGCAAGAAGACAGAAGGGTTAAGTCAAAAGAAAGACTGACACCAGAAAATTGCTAGGTTCATAGAAAGAAGTGCTCACACGCCCATCTGGTCTACCATGAGACTTCCTGGCTGTGCTTTCACGCACTCACTTCACCTGATGATTTTGCCTATACCTGATAGACAGCTGGCTCTCTCTCTGGAATCCTTCCAGAGGCTGGAATCCAGAGAATTGAGAATGTAGAAGATTGTGAGAGAGATACTAGAAAATTACTAGGCACAAACCCACGATCTGAGTGAAGAATGGAGATTCTCAGAGACATTCCAGCTGGAAAGGGGATGGCTAGACGAGTAGGGATCATGACTGTGATTTTGAATGTGTTGGATTTGGAACCATACAAATGGGGGCTCAACCACACACCTTGGGTGTGTTCATGGGCAGATCAACTTCACTGAGCCTCAAGTTCCTCAGGGATTTTGCCTACATCAAAGATATGTTTAAATGATAAAAATGAATTAATGGCTGAGAAGAACATTGGGTAAATTCCTTTATCTTCCTGTCTCTCAATACCTTGAACTATAAAATGGGAATAAATATCTATAACACAGAGTTGTGAAATAAAATGAACGTAAGTGTATTAAAGTTCCTGTACACGTTATGGAAGAGGGCTCAATAAATATTGACTGTCCTCGAATCTGGAAAACTGAAGTTCAGATATCTGGAAAATCTTTCCTATAAGAGCAATTCCTGATGTGCTACCTTTGATGTCTGTTTACATACAGCTGCAGCCATTTGAGCAAAGAGAGAAGGTACATTTTCATGTGTCATAATCATCAACCAGACTTTCTGGAAGAACTTTCGTTGTCAGATTGACGGATTCTATTAGATTTATGAGGCAGTTGGAAGCAAAACATGATTATTACGTGATCACCAAAATCACTCAGGGTATGCTGATGTGCATTTGAAATTTATTTTAAATGACATGTACTTCACTGGTAAACAAACAAACAAACATACAAAGCAAGCATGTGTGTTAAATTAATAGTGGTGTGAAACTATAGCTATTCTGGGGGAAAGGCTATGTTTACCAGCAGCAGTAGGTAAATTTGAAGTGTAAATATGATAGTTTCTCTCTCTTTCTCTCTCTCTCTTATATACAGTCATGTCACTTAATGATAGAGATACATTCTAAATCATGTGTGCACACACACGCACTTGTATCTCTGTTTGTGTCTGAATTTCCCCTTTTCATATGATACCAGTCATATTGAATTAGGAGTCCACCCAACACCAGTATGACCTAATCTTAACTAATTACATCTGCAATGACCCTGTTTCCAAATAAAGTCACTTTCTGAGGTACTAGGAGTTAGGACTTCAACATATGAATCTTGGGATTGCACAATACAACCCATAATAAATGCATCCTTAGAATAGGCACCGGTTTGTCACCTACTTTATTTTCTTTAATATATTGTGAATTATATTTCCATGCCGCTAGATAAAATATGTTTCCATAATTTCAATGGTTGTATATTAATACACTGTATGCTTGTCCTAGAGATTATTTAAGTAATCCCTAACTTAGGTAGTTTTCAAATGTATAATATATTATTTTTAAAACCTGTAAGGAGCTCCTATTTAAACATAAATTTTTATTGCACCTCTGTTATTATCGACTTAGACAGTTTCTAGATGTAGAATTGCTGGCTGGAAAGGTTATACATTTTAAAGGTATTTGAAAGAATACCCAAAGTACTCTCCGATGAGGTAGTATCAATGTGGGCATTACCACTTAAATGTTTTTCCAATTCGATAGTGGAAATGAAATCTTGATTGAATTTGTACTTCTTTAATTTTGCAATAAGATCGTACTTTTTTAAAGATTGTTTATATTCTTATTTTCATTTGGAAATATTTTAATGAACAGAATGGATTTATAAAGCAATAGCTAAGGCTGCCAAACTCATGATGCTATTCACGTGGACTTTTACATAAGCTGCTGCCTTAATCTTTCTAGGTCATTGTGCTACTCCACCATTTGGAAATTATTTCGATTGCTGTTCTCTGACTTGGGCAGAGAGGCAAATACGGAGTCTTTCTTTCTCTGTATCCATGTATAAAAATAGATGTAATTTTTTAAAATGTCAAAGGTAATCACTATTGTTATAAAGCTTTTATAATAGAAATAATTTTATAATATAAATTTATCATTCTATTTGTATTTTATTTATATTAAATATTAAATTTATTTATCCTAAGTGACATTATTATACTTTAAATGATACTCATAAATGTTGGTGCATAGTCAGTATTTTTCTGAAATTGTAGCTCATGTATATATGCTATTGAGACACATGCACACTAATTTATACCATAGCTACTTTGGGAATGGATCTGAGGTACTTGGGACTTTAATAATTGTTTTGATAGAAAGGCAGAATGGATGGAACATCATTGCACCATCTGAGGAATCTGAGGCCTATCTGGCTTTTGATTATAGAACACTCTATCAATAAAATAAAATAAATTCAGCAGCTGCCTGATGCCAAGGGCATTTCCTCTCTTTCTTGGATCGCATCCCTGACCACACTTGCTATTAACTGAGATAGCATTGTGGGTACACGCTGCCTCTGCCTCACACAATGCTATTTTGGGCCACCTTGGCCTCTCTGTGAATTAAAAAGCAGTTGTTACATGCATTGTATACTTAATGTGCTCTAGGCCCTGTGCTAAGTATTTTCTACATGTTATGCCAGTTAATTCTAAGAGTGCTATTAAAATATGTGTGTCATTTCCTCCCCTCTTTTCTAAGTGATGGTTAAGTGTGCACAGTTGATAATAGCAGAGCTGAGATTTGATACTGGGTCTACTGGGGTTCAAAAAAGACTCTGTGTGCTTAACTTAGCAGTAACAGAGGAAGAAAAATTCTGAGCCTCTCCCAGAGATTGGATTCCTATATCAAGAGCCAGTACTTGTCAGGACAAAATCAACCAAGGTAGTGGTTTGACTGAAACTGCTTAGCATTTTTCTCAATCAGGTGGTGAATTCTGTTGTATGCAGGCAGAATGAAAATTCTGAAGTTCTCTTTGCTGTTCAAAGTCAAGTACTTTTTAAAGTTTTTTTCAGATAAATATACTTGATGAAACAAATGAAAGAATGATTTTGATTTGATGTGAATTGATCTTATTTTATTTGTGTAAATCAAAACCACAGTTGCCTAGGCAAATTATGGAAAATACTTAAAGCCATGGGGTTGGATGCTGCCTGTGCTTTCTGTCCATCAGTCCTTTCTCTGCCACCCTTCAGCCCAGTCCCATCTACTTGTGAAAAGTCCAAGTTCCTTAAGCTTATAAATCTTTTGTTGTATGGATTTGTTTTGGGAGACACTCAGTTTCCTCTCCCATGTTGGTTACCCTGCCTTTGAAGAACCTGGTAACATGCCCAAGGCCACCTGGCCAATAAATGTGGGGACAGAATGCAAACCTGCATGAGCAACACTGGTGATAAGAGGTGTGGCACCTCTTATCAATGGGTTTCCACCTATAAGAGCAGCTGCTTCCCCGCAGGCCAGTTGTTCCTCAGCGGTAACATAGGTCCAATGTGTCCAGATATCTCTACTTTTCTTGAGGCAACAGAAATAAAAATTTTGGTGCTAATATGTGAGGTTTTAATGTTAGAAATGTTTTCTGTTTTTCAAACATTATGAAGCCCATCTTTTGTTAAGCATGGTTGAATTCTGGAAATGCGCCACAATCCCCAGTTTTTTCCTGCTGCACCACTGTCTCCTGGTGTCCCCATCCCCGGATGCCAGGGGCTTTGTCTTTGCATCCCCAAGGACCTGGCCCAGTTCTTCTTACACAGGAGATTCTCAGGAGCTTTTGGTCTGATGGATTAATGAGAAATTTGGTGTTCAAAAATCAAACCTAGCTTGGTTTGTGAGATGATGGAATTAGTGAGT
>NW_012133857.1:25776883-25779315 GCF_000956105.1 Propithecus coquereli
CAGATATGGGGACAGATGCAGCACGATGTGGTACACAGAGGTTAGCCTTTGTTGAGGAGGCATATTCTCTAAGAGGGGGCAATGGGTGGAGAGAAAATGGTTGCTATCTCTACCTCACTGACATTAACTTTTCTCCAGTGTGAGAAAATGCATAGTTTGTAGGAAAACGTGGTCCCAGGAAGTTGGTAATCAATTCTGAATCACAAACTCACAAAAGAGTGATGGTAGTATTTTCACAATAATTCAGAAACTAGCACAAAAGAGGTATCTCCAAGGGTGGTGACAGTCATTTAGATGTTGGGGATACTAATCTTTAGACTATCTCCTGTGCAGCAGGATGAGGCACTTCCATGTTTTGAACTTAGCATTGTTGAATTCATTAATCATTAGAGGTGCTTGGTATTAAAATTAGCAGCAAATGATGAGTGTCCTTGATTGCAGAATTGGGATGTGTCTTTCACTATGGTACTCAAGAGTGATTTGGATATGTTTTTGATAACAGTTCCAAGTTTCCCTGCCAGTTTCAGGAGAGCTCTTCACAGAAGAGCTGGGGGTGGGGGTGGTACAAAGATGGAGAAGGAGAGGAGGGAGTATGACCTACCTCCAAATCATGCCTTGCAAATTATACTTTGACAATTGACATTTGATAAAATTTGTTACCCAGAGCCCAATTTCATATGCTGCTTATGTTCTGAGTTATGGTATAAATTCTAGAAGACACATCCTATCTACCTATCTATCTATCTCTTCATTCTAAGGTAGTGCCAGCATGAGACTACTAACTCAAATGCTTCAGTTACAAGAAAAGGTGCACGGTGGTGGTATTCACCAGCCTGGTGCCAACCTTCAGGTATGCTTTAAGGATAAAGTAGTTGTGGGATCTCTGTTGGGTCCCTGCCCAGATCCTTTTACTAGACTAGTGCATACCCCTGTCTCCCTCCCCCAGCTGTTGTGAATGTTGACTGCCAATAAGTCATAGCAGCTCCTTCTCTGGAGAATTGCCTGTGGCTGAACGGAACCCACCTCACCCTGGAGCTTACAGCTTGCCCCAAGGGTAGTCCACAGCTAGAAATAGCCTAATACTAGGGTACAAAATGCTAGCTCCCTTGCCTCAGGGTAGAACAAACTCTGGTACAATTTACACTGTGGAGTACCTGGGAGAGTCAGGCTGAAGCTAATTTCTGGCTGAAACCATATCCTTGCTTAGCTCCTTCTCCTGCTCTAGCCTACTTCCCTCTCCATCATTTCCTGGAGAGCACTTCCCCAATCAATAAAGAGCACTAGAACCTCTGTCTCAGACTCTGCCTCTAGAGAATCTAATCAAAGATTAGTATTTTTAAAATACTGTATTTTAAAAAACTGGACCCTATTTTCTAAAAAGCGTATTGGAAAAGGAAGATGTGGAAATTTGGAAACAGTTCAATTACATGCAATGAAATACGATTTAGTGAAAAGAGAACTAGATTTGAAAATCCAGGGATGAGTCTTTCTTCTTGGACTTTTAAGTCATGTGACCTTAAACAAGTCACTTTCTGAGCCTCAACTCCTTTATTGGAAACATGGGAATGCCAATCTTTCCTTCATCATCTTTCACTAATTTGATGTTTTGCACACAAAGCCTTTATTTTTGGTGGTATTACTGTGATAAGTCAGAAAAATAAATCTGAATATTTAGATAATATTTTGGGTGGCCTTCGGGTATAAAATGTGCTTAGCACATCCTACACTTAGTGTAGGATGAGCGCTCAGTAAGTGTTGTAAGTTTTCAGAAGCCATTTTTCGATATTTATACTTACAAAGATAGATGTTTATAACTATTGGCAAACTTAAAAGAGCTCATGCTATGGAACACAAATCTAGAAAAGGCTCCATTCTAAGGCTTTGGCTATTTTTTTTTAAGTTGGATTGATATGGAAGAAATGGATGGAAGGTGTTGTTTACAATCTCATATTGAATTGATACGATATCAACATTCACTATTTTGAGAAATCTATTTTGGACTGAAATGTATGAACAATTGAAACTTCCTATAGTATTCCTTCATCAAAGCAAAAGATTTTCTATCCTGAGGCTGCAATATGAATCTTTGGAAAATGACATATTGTAATTTATATAATTCTTCCCAAATCTATTACAGCAAGCTTGTGCTTAATTACATAGGATTTAATGAGAAGCATTGAACTGTTCTAGAGAATTCTCTGTACAAGTTTAGCAGTAACTAACAGGTGGATGCTTATAATGCTACTTTGTGTCACTTCTTGACACTTCTGGATTTTGTAAAGTTCCTATCTTGTCTTCTCTAGCCAAAAATATTCAAGGGCTCACCTGTTGTACGATGAATTAAGTTCACTCTTGCTATTTAATCTTACCACAAGCCTCACTGGAATATATGCTGCATGAGGATGAGGTCCTTGCCTGTCAACTTCACCTCT
>NW_012133857.1:25780205-25782107 GCF_000956105.1 Propithecus coquereli
ATTTCCAAACAGGTAGAAGAGAATAATTCAAATGTTTCTGGTAAAAGAAAAGACAACTATTTAAGGTGATAGATATCTCAAGTACATTGATTGGATCTTTATGAATTATGTGAATGTATTAAATTACCACATGTACCTTGAAAAAATAAATAAAATTTTAAAAAAGAAAGTAACATTAAGTACAGTAAAGAATTCACTTTCATAAACATATGTTTTAAGAGGTGAAGACCATTGGTTATAAAAATTTGCAAAGCATTCAATAGAAATACTGGCTTTGGAAATATTCTACTCTGTAATTCTGAACTCAGAAAAAAGGAATAAAATACTCTCTCATGACCTTACCACTTCTAAATATCACTGCTATTTTCATAGTACCCTGTTTGCAAATATCCCTTTCAAGCAGGATGGTGCAGAGAGATGGGGGCCTGAGTTTGTCCACCGAAAGACCTTGGTCTGAGTCCTGACTATGCCACTTACTATTGAGATTCTGAGCAAACCACTTCTGTGTCTGGGCTTCGGAGTGTTAATCTGTAAAATAAACACATTGATACCTGTTCAGTCTGCTTCTAAGGTTTTGGAGATAAAATAGTATGTGAACCATATATATGAACATGTCTACAAAATAGAAACTCTTTATATGTGCAGAAAGCATTTTATCCTATGAGGTTGCACAGACTCACATTCAAGTTTGAGCTCAACTACTGCCAAGTGTGGGCAAGTTATGTAATCTGTAAAATTGTGATAGAAATGCTTACCTCATAGATTTATTGTGATCATGAAATTTAAGCATGCATATAAAGTACTAGGAGAAGGCTGACTCAGTAAGCACTCAGCAAAGGATAGCTACTATAAAGAGTTATGAAAAGCACTGAATGTGAACTCCAGTTTCTTCTATTCTCCCTTCTTAAAAATTTAATTATCACTTTATAAACATGATCTTTTAGAGTCTGCCAGCAATTTTTGGTGAGATTTTTAAAAAACTGCATCATCGTTTAGTGTTATCTGATCTTCTTGCATCAAGCAGAATGATCGTTTTGAGTTTTACCAAGAGAATGTAGTTAATGAAACCCTCCTGGTGGGTAATTCTGGGTAGTTGAGGACCAAAACCATGCTGTTGCTAAGGGCTGTATAACTGATCCATTATAGAAACCTGCTCCAAATTTACCTAGAAACGTCATATGAATTCTCCAAGGAGTGCTTTTGGCTTTCCGTTGCTCCTTTCTTATTCTAGGACTGTTCAGAAAAGCTGTTCATTCCACAGTAGTGATAACATTTAAATGGCAAATTTTCTTGGAAAATGTAACAGCTGGGTTAATTTTATATTGTGTTGTAAATGACTGCTAGCAGATCCTTTTCTGCAAGTGAATTCTCTTATAGGGGAAAGCATTTGGGAACTGAGGGGAGAGAGAAAGGCATGGCTTACTCTAGTCCAGCTCCCAAAACAGTAAGACCTTCAATCACCTTGAGAATCAGGTGAGTAAGAAAAAGAATAAATGTGTGTGTGTAAAAGAAATTTTAAATTACTGGTCATTTGTAGGTAGTTTTCCTCTTTTAACAATGTCTGAACTGCTAGGAGTGAAATGAAGACCGGGCCAGAGAAATGGCATTGCCTACAAGGGAATTGATCCTCTAAATTGCAGGACATGCTACAACCTTTCATTTTGCGTGAAAAGAATCGTGTCTTTCTCTTGGAGCCTCCCAGTTGGAAGTCTATGATATAAAAATATCACAAGTGAGAATCATATGAATGACTCATGCAAAATACTCAAAATTTTCTTTCTCTTGGGACTATAAGTATCACAATCATTTTTTTAAAAAAAATAACAGTATCATGTATGTCTCACTGGAAGAAAAAGAGAAGCTTTGTTGTGAAGAGTTGTCCTTTTTGAAAGTTAAATTTAT
>NW_012133857.1:25782157-25783587 GCF_000956105.1 Propithecus coquereli
ATGGCTTACTTAGGGACTATCATGTGGTAGAAAATGTTCCTTGCAAAGTGGCTCTGCTCTTTAAAACATTCATTTTTATATGAATTGTTCAACATATCACACAGTGTTGGTGGCAGTGAGTTTTTGAAGCCAACTTCTAGAAATTTACTAGATCCTGAATTTTCTAAACTTCAGTTTCTTTGTTAATGTTTTTCATGTACTTTATGTATTTCTATATATTTATGAATTTTATACACTTATACATTAATTTTAAACATTGAAATAAAAATATAAAACAAGCTAATAAACTTTTCTTTTTGTCTGTAATATGAAACAAGATGACAATTGTCAAAGTTTGCACTAATTTGTTAGCACAAGTATATCCCATAACAATAGTAATTCTTTTTTGATGATGATATGCATTTCATTGGGAAGCAGGCAAAAGTCACAAAATTGTGCAATATTATGTGATAAAGGGAAATTAAACAGCTTCATCAACGTTTGCTTAGCAAAATATCATGTTTAGACATTTATTCTATGATTAGCAAGGCAGTCTGGTAATATTGGAACGGTGGCCACTGAGCAGTACCATTACCATACAAATGCACATTTAAGAGGAAGGAGTAGTAATCAAACTAAAGAGAGCAACAGTGATATAGCTTTATCACAATTGTGGCGTGGGCCGTAAGAACAAGACCTGGGAATGTGCAATTCCATGTATATCAACCTCCCTTCCTCCTTCCAAAATGGAATTTTAGAGATGGCCAAGTGTCCCAGTTATGCATCATCTTACTTTGGATTCCCTTGAAAGCAAAACCTAAGTCAAAGGCATCTACGAGGGAAATTTATTGATATTATTTTAGGAAGTGGCCCCAGGGAATAGGAATGAGGGACCAGAGATGTGAAATGGAGAAGGAGACAAAAGCAATGTGAGGGTACAACATGACAGAGTTGGTTGTCCCTGTGGAGATTTGCTCAAACTCACAGGGTGCCCTGAGCAGCCACAAGCAGTGCCTCTCAGAACTCCCCACCATGGGGACAGAGGGTGAAGCAGTGATCTTTCCACTCTCATTCTGCATGGGTCAAGGGTGGCCTCGTGGAAGTGAACTCCTGTTTTAGTTTGGGTTCCCCAAAAGCAGACTCTGAGATAAGGATTAAGGTAGTTTAGTTGGGAGGTAATCCCAGGAAACGCTGGTGGGGAAGTGGAGAAATGAGATAGGGAATGGAAGTAAAGCATAGTGAGCGCATTATGTAAAATGTTAGCACTGCTAACAATCGGACCTTAGTCCCACTGGGAGACACTGGGACCGCTGTGAAACACACACTGGCTATAATTGTGTCACCTGGCTGTCCCTATCTGTGAAAGAAGCAGGAAAATATAGTTTTTAGCTGTGGTTTCCAACAAAACATGTTAAGGAAGAGGGAGAGAATAGATCTTGGGGAAAGAGTTC
>NW_012133857.1:25795662-25797631 GCF_000956105.1 Propithecus coquereli
TCATGGTCCTGCCATATTACCTATAGAACAATGGGAAAGTTATCTCTCTCCGAGCCTCAGTTTCCAGATCTATACAATGGGTGCAATTTGGGAATGACATTGCATACTAGCCTTCAAGATGATCCCCAGTGACTTTCAGGTACTCACGTCTTTATATAGTCCCTCCCATATTGCACTGAGTTGGTCTGCCCTACGGAGAGGGCCGTGAGGCCAGGAAACTGAGGGCTGCAGGCAATAGCCAGGGAGGAAATGGGGCCTGCATGCAATCACCTGAATGACTTTGGAAGTGTGCCCGCCAGCTCCAGTCAAGCCTGGTGATGACTGTAGCCCTAGCTGACAGCTTGACTACAATCTCCTGAAACTTCCACAGCTAGACCCATTCAGCTACACAGCTACTGGTTTCTTGACCTTCAGAAATTATGTGAGATAGTAAACATCTGTTGTTTTAAGTGGCTAATTTTGGGGCTAATTTGTTGCACAGCAATTGATAACCAATAAACATTATGACAGGAAAAAGAACTGATTCCTTATACTCTGATCAGTTGAAGGCTTGTTGAATATTTAAATGGTGGGTGTATGAGATTTATGTTTTAGGCTTTTTTTCTTATACAAACTCTGTGTTTTCTGCCAGTTTTCGAACTATGTCGTGATTAATAACTACCCAGAAAACTTGTTTAAAACACATACATTTAGGCCCTGCCACCAGAAATTATGATTTAGTAAATTAGGGGTAGGGCCCAGGCATCTTCATTTTTAATAAGCATCCCAGATATTTGAGATACAGGTGACTTGCCCACACACTACTTCTCAGAACTTCCGCCCTTGTCAAACCAAGCTGTTAGATGCTCTCAGAACCCATTCCAGCCCTTCTGCATATCCTAGAATGACAATTCATCCTGCTTTGCCATGGACTTTCCAGTTCTAACACTGAAAGTCCTGAGGCCCTAGAAGTCCCCAGTGCTGAGCAAACTGCTAAAAATTCTAAAACCATCTTTGGTCATTTAGCATCTTCCCACGCCAGCTTCTCCAACTGGAATGCCCCATTCACTCCCATCTCCACATGTCCGTCTGCCAATATCTAACCCACCATGCAAGGCCCTGTTTAGAAGCCACTTCTCCATCCCCAACTATTTTTCAGATTCTCTTTCATTATCCTGAGAGCCTTTGGATTCTCAAAGCACCTTTTCTTCTACAGCTTCTTATGAAAGCAACATTTGTACCTTCTTTATCCCTTGTAAATCCCTAGAGGCAAGAACTGCTGTCTTGTTCATCTCATGAATGAATGTCAGGATCTTTGATTTGAGGTGTGGATTCAAGTTCAGGTGCTGGCTGACTGCAGCCCACAGGAGCAAGCCTTTGGGGGAAGGAAGAAAGCATCCCTCTTTAGAGAGGTTTCTCAATATGCTCCCTTTCGGTATGTTTGAATTTAAAGCAATCTTGTATCCCTCAGTCCCGAAAGATTAAAGAGGCTGTCGTTATAAATAGAACTGCTATACTAAAGCAGTTGACTTCTTTTCTGACAACTTCTTCACTGGCAGAGCCCAATGACAGGTTCCTCGGGACTTTCACTGATACATGCCCTGCCTCTATCAGATTTACCAGTGATGAAAAACAATATAAAATTAATTTGTAGATGGTCCATTAAAATTTACCAAGGAGTTCATTATAATGATAAAGATCAGGGTAGCAGGGAACTCAATGTACTTAATTATGACTTCAAACTGCAAAGAAATCAATCAAAGCTCTCTCTCCCTCATCCTTGAAAAGGATTGAGGTTTTCTTTTTCTTTTTTTTCTTTTTTGTCCAATTTTAGATGGATTCCATACAAATGAAAAGCTTTGCACTTGAGAGACAGGTGATTTTAATCATGGATTTGTCATCACCTGGTTTAGACTGGAGGAAGGCAAGTTCATTGGTCCAGGGAAGGGAGAGAGCTTTGGGGTTTTTTTTTTCCAATTGCCATTTTTAT
>NW_012133857.1:25798142-25839927 GCF_000956105.1 Propithecus coquereli
GGGTTCTTAGCTCCTGTCCCCCATCACCCTCACCACCTTCTTTTAAATAAGAGGTTATATTGAAACCAATTTTCTTCTTGAAAAATCACTTTTGAGATGGTCACTAATATATTGAGAGTGCTGAGTTTACTTTAATTCCTTCATTCCTTAATATGTGTCCCCCGAAGTTGTGCATGAATACATTCATATTTTAGCACTGACTGGCATTATAATTTCAGCAATGCTTCGTCCTCCCCTCACTTTGCCCTTTAATTAGCAGCTTTGTCAGCTGGTAGCAAGCAGTTTCAGTCTCTCCTTTCCCTGCCATCCCTTCAACTCAGACTTTCTGACAAATAATCTATTTTTTTTGTTGAAGCAACTCTTCATGAGAGTCTTTTCTAATGCAGATAATCAGCTTTCAATTTACAAGTTCTGTAAATTTTGATTTTCATACATTAAGTGTTCATAAAAGAGGTCACACGTTGGGATGAAGTGAGAAATCCTGTGTTGATAAGATTCCTAGGGGGAAGCCTATTTAGAAAGTTCACTTTAGAGGAAAAAAAAAAAACACTGGCTCTGGTCTAATTGCAGTTGGTACTAAGGGACTAATAGAGATCTGATATCAGGCTTGAGAAAGACATAGTTCATGGCTTCCAATCTTGCTCACATTAGGGAAAAATAATGAATAAGGATTTTTACTAAACTAAATGACTTTGAAGGACAAAGAGAAAAGGAAGATAATCTTCAGTAACACTAGAAAATGTTACTGAAGAGGAAGAAAGAGGGTCTGACTATGCATTAAATACAAGAAATACTAGAACCCAAATCCCTCTTTTTGCTTTGGCATTTAAGTTCAGAGATAAAGAGAAACTTGACTAACTTTTGCTCGTTTGTTTTCTAATTATTAGAACTTTTGATTGTTGTCTCAATCATTGTGGGTAGTCTGCAAGATGTTCTAGGACAAGAAATATATCTAATTGGTATTGATATCCTCAGCACAGAAAATGTCAAATATATAGCAGATATTCAATGTAAGTTTCCTTAAGCAAATTTTATTTACCTACACATATTTTGTTTTTTAAAGATTTCATTGATATATAATTGACATATAAGAAATCATGTGATTACTATTTCTAGTGATCTTCATTCCTGTGTATATATCACATTTCATTTGATACCATTTCCCTTCTCTTTGAGACTTTCTTTAATAGTTTTTGTGGTGTATGTCTGTTGGTGGTAAATATTTTTAGCTTTATTATGTCTAAAAATTCTTTGTCACCTTTGTTTTCGAAAAACATTTTTGCAGGGTATGAAATTCTAAGATGTGAGGGTTTTTGCTTTCAGTACTTTAAAGATGTTGTTCCACTGTCTTTTTACTTGCATTGCTTCTAAAAAAAATTTTCTGTAATTCTTATCTTTGTTACTCTGTATATAACATATCTTTTCTCTCTGACTACACATAAGATTTTCTCTTTATCATATGTTTCGAACAAGTTAACTGTGATGTACTTTAGTGTGGTTTCCTTCATTTTTATTGTGCATGGGCATGCATTAGTTTTCTTGGATCTATGGATTTATAGTTTTGTAATTTTCATCAAATTATAAGTTTTATAGTTTTCATCAAAATTCAACCATTATTCTCCAATTTCCCTTCTGCTTCTTCCACCCCGACAGACTCCAATTTTTCATAGTAGGCCTTTTGAATTGGTGCCACAGATCACTAATGCTCTGTTCATTTTCTAAATTCTTTATTCTATCTGTGTTTCATTTTGGATAGTGTCTACTGCTATGTCTTCAAGTTCACTTATCTCTTCTTCTGCAATTCTAATCTGTCTGTCATTAATCCTATCCAATGTCTTTTCCATTTCAGACATTGCAGTTTTCATTCCTAAAATTTCAAGTTGGGTTTTTGTTTGTTTGTTTGTTTATATCTTCAAAGGTCTCTACTCAACTTCTTGAACGTCTGTAGTACAGCTATAGCTATGTTAATGTCCTTGTCTGCAAATTCTGTGTTGCTTCTGGGTCAGTTTCAATTGATGTTTCTCCTCAACATGGGTTGCATTTTCCTCTTTGTTTTCATGCTTGGTCATCTTCAATTGTATACCAGATATTGTGAATTTTACCTTGTTTAATGCTGGGGTTTTTTATTTCTACAAATATTATTGTACTTTATTCTGGCAACCAGTTAAGTAACTTGAAAATCAGTTAACTGACTTAAAGGTCTTGCTTTTAAGATTTCTTAGGTAGGACCAGAGAGGTGCTTAGGGCTAATTACTTCCTGGTTTGGAGGCAAGATCCTTCTGAGTCTTCTATGAAATTCTTTAGTGACAAGTTTCCCATTCTGGCTGGTGGGCCCAGGTATTCCCAGGCCTGTGCGAGCATCAGATACTCTTCCATGTAACCTTTTGTATGGTCCTCTCCATGGCTGTGGGCAGCTTCCTCACATGCATTTGATAATCACTCCTCTGATGAATACTCAATGGAGAGCCCTCTGCAGAGTTCACTCCAGAGTTCTCTCTGTGCCTCACTCTTCTTCCTAGTGTTTATTTTATCCTGCAAACTATGGGGGCCTCTAGTCCCCCAGACTCTCATGTGCAGTGTGTGTGTGACAGAAATAAGTATGTGGCCATCTTCTGCCTGCTTTGTGGCTCTCTGCCTGAGATGGTATTTGCATGAGTATGGACTGCATTCAGTGTATGCACTCCCTAGCTATAGGGCCGCTCTGCTGAGTGATGTTTTCTCAAGAAAAGACCCTATGCCCAGCTGAGTTGAGGGAGGAGCTGCCCCCCGCACCTTCCACCTCCAGATCCCCACCCCAGTTCCCCCTCCCACTGCCCCAAACACTCTTCTGTTTTCCTTTGGTGTAGTTGAGATGGAGTCATCCTCATCACTCTCTCCTTCCATCTTTTTATTAGTTTTAGTTTCTTCTCAGAAAACCTCAGCTTTGAGGAAGAAGGTAGACTTTTATTGTTTTTATGCAATTTAAAAAGTGAAGAATGCAGACCTGCTCATAAAACAGGGAAATTATTGGCTTATATGAACAACAGAAGTTCAACTCATCAGAATCGATTGGGTTGAATCATATGAACTTAAAACTATTTGGCAATTTTGAGCTTCAAAAAATTGGAAACCTCCTACCTTTAACCTCATCATTTTTCCCCTCTCAGCTCTGTTTTCACCTGTGTAGCTTCCATTTTAAAACAGATTCTCACTCATGTTGTCAAGATAGCAATGGCAGCCCCAGCCTTATGTCCTCTCAGATCCACGTCCAGTGGGAAGAATGTCTTCCCTCATTCCATGGTCTCAGCTAAAGATTTATGCTGTCCCGGTGGCTCTGATCCCAATGCCCAACACAAAGCCAGTCCTGAGGCCACTGTGAGGCTCTAGCTGGCTGAGGCCTGGGTCTGAGTTCTAGCCCTGAAACAAGGGGTGAAGCCCTACCTGAACCACATGGTATGGAAATAAGGAGGGCTGGAGTCAAAGAAGAAAATCAGAAAGGAGACCCACCGTGCTCAGACCAGGAGCATTCCTGGCTTTAGGTGCCTGGATTAAAAACCAGTGTGCTGGGGAGATACTGAAGAGCTGTTCCCTGCACTCTCAATTCATCTAGCTAGCTTAATGCTACTCACAATACACATTTAATGGCATTTAATGTGTGTGTCCTTCCCACATTTTCCAAAAATCAGATGAGTCAAGTAGAATGCATATTAGTGAATGAATAAAAGCCAAGAAAATGTGGTAGTATTTTATTTGTTGCTTTGTTTAAAAACCTCTTCACTTTCTTTATATTCTTAATTAGCTTCTGGATTTCCCCTTAGCATTTCGATATAAAAACTAATGAGATATAATTATATTTTATGAATCTCAATTGTCAGTTTGAGAAATTTCATCTGTGCCCCTGACAACAACTGGCTGATATTGGGGATAATGGTGGTAAAGAAATCATCGGATCAACTTCTCCATGGAATTTCTTAATGTGGCATCTGTGGAAAGTTGTAGCCTGCTTTTATCCATAAAAGTAGATAATATAGATAATTCAATCTGGATTTAGAGTTGTGTGCATATGTATATATTTGTACATATATGTTTATACATCTACATATATGAATACTTTGAACTATTGTCATCAAATAAGATATGTCATTATCTAAACAATACCTTCAACACCCATGTTAAACACAGTCTTCTATGTATTATTTAAAATTTAATACTCCATCTGAATCCTGCATAACATAGAGGAAAGACCCTTGGGTAGGAACCAGGAAACCTGGGTCATACCTACCTCTGTAGTTAAGTTTGTATAAGACTTTAAAAAAGGAATTTCCCTTTCTGAGCCCCACTTTCCTCATCCTTAAAAGAAGGTGGAGCATGATGGTCCCTTTCAGACCTAGAATAATGTGATTCCCTAAATCCGCCCCCAACATTGGCAATATGATAAATTCTAATGTGCAGATACGAAATAAATGTAACAATGAAATGAGTCATAATAAATAATTCTAACAATAAAGAATAAAGTACAAATTAAAAATCACACAACCCATAAGTAACTACTATTTGATATGTTGGTGAATTTTCTTCTAGATATCTTTCTTTGCCTATGTGCCCAAAGTTGTTTGCATACAATTTTATATAAATAAGATTGACCATACTTGCAGTTCTGCAACCTGCTGGCCAAAGACTTAATTTTCTGTTATTAAAACTATAAATTCACAGCATCCTACCAGCTGGGACCTAGGTGCTGCCCAGCAATCTGTTTCCTTAGTCAGCTCTCTTTCTTGCTCATGTTTCTTTCTGTCTCTCTCTCTCTCTCTCTTCCTATTCTTCAGAGGGGCTATTCCAACCTCTGCCACATCTCCTTAAACTTCAGCTACATCCCCACTTCCCTGTCAGCAGAGGTACTCATTTCCTACTGTCAGAGAAAAGAGAAATCATTTCACTCACATCCCTTTCTCTTTCATTGCTGACATGATGACAGCTGCTTCTTATCCTGCTCATGACTGACTTGCCCACCTGTGTTCCGGGATCCCTGCCTCTTCCACCGTGGCACTGCCCCATCCAACTCTTTTGTACTGAGCTACCTGAAGCTTGCTCCACACCAGGGCCACTGACCTCCTCTCAGTTCCTTTAACAGACTACCCTCTTTCTTGCCTATGGACTCCTGCTCTTGTCCCTGTTCCTGGAATGTTCTTTCTCTCTCTCTTCCCAGGGCTGGCTACCTCTCCTCTTTTAGATCTTCATTTAGACATCCTTCCTTTGTGGGTGCTTTGCCTACAGTCTCCATAGATCTCTTTGCCACACTCTGTTTCTTTTATAGCACTGAACATAATAGCAATTATTGGATTCTGGTTTTCTCCTTTGTTTATTGTCTGGTTCCCTCACAAACATAGCAACTTCATAAGGGCAGAAACTCTGTTTCAATCACTAATATAATTATATACTCATGGTCTCCCCGAGTCCCTAATACTGTTATTAATACCAGATATTGAAAGAATAAATGAGCAAATATCTTCCTCACTTGGGGGCCATCTCAGTTGAAGAAGAGTTTTATCTGGGCCACCCTTGAAAACATATATAGATTAAACTTTGTGGTATAACCTAAAGGACTTCGTAATTCTAATTTGGGTGTTCTGGAACAATGTGCACTGTCTTCTCGGTCAATTGAATCATCATATACAAGTTCACATGAAAAGTAAGACATGAATAAACATTTTAATAAGTTATATGAATTTAGTCCTTTTCATTATTTGTGATAGTAAAAAATGAATATAGAAGAATTTTCTTATAAAATGGCCCTTTTTTCATAAATATAACATTGGAAATTTACATTGGCGGACATGGGCTCTGTAGAGTCAAGACTTGTTGCAGCCTGCTGTGAGATTATAAATATCAGATTTTCATACACATATGAATTTGGTGCTTAGAAAAAATTACTTAATTGTGTAAGGCCATGTTATTTCTGTTATGACACTTTAAGAGTTATTTTCAATTGATTGAAAAAAATGTATTTGAAAACAACTATTATTTATCCACAAAATATTCGAATAAGCCCTGGCACATAATTCAGTCACTAAATAAGGAAGAAATAAATTTCCTTATGATTTTGCATTTCATACAGTGGTCCAGCTAGCACACGATAGTGCAGTACTCACACCTGCTGGTGACTGATGAGATATTGATTACTATTTAGTTTAAGAATTACAAAAAAGTAAATCATTATATCATCTGCATCTGTTTTAAAAGCAATATAGCTTTTATTGAAATAATTTTTATTATAGAAAGAAAATTGGCATAATTCTTTACTAAATGACAGTTTTTTTCTGATTACCAAAAATGATACATTTATTATTAAAATTTGGAAAATACAGAAAATAAACATCACCCGTGATTACAATACCCAAACATAATGCTTTTTAAAACATACCGTGCCTATATATTCTATATAATTAGAATTATGCTATAAATATTGTTTTATAATCTTCTTTTATCCCATGTTATAGTGTGAAAATTTTTCTATTTGCTTAAGAAATTTTCTAAAAGATGATTTTTACTAATTGGATAATATTATATCATATCATCATTTATTTAACCAGTTCCTAACTATGGAGAAATTAGGCTATTTCCCTTTTGCTATTTTATAAATAAATCTGTAGCAAACATCTTTAGATATGCATTTTTATATACTTTTAAAATCATTTCCTAATTGTACATTCTTAAAATGGAGTTGATGGGTCAAGGGAAAGTCAGCACAGTGAGGCTTAGTTCTTTAAAAAAGATGTCAAGATAAAATAAATGGAAAACAATCATTTTATGGCTACTGTATCTTTTGAAAATATTCCTGTTCCTTCTAGTAGATATTTGCAGACCAAGCTGAGGAAAGCTGTATTCATTTTCTAGTGGAGCATTGGAATAAAGGCACACCTTGTTAAAAACAAAATAGCTTGATACATACAGGGAATGCTGAGATCTGAGAACTTATTCTATGGCATACCACCGGACCAAGAAGGCAGGGACTAGGTCTAGCTCCCCCTTCTTGTGCCCACAGAAATTACAAAATTGCCAGCCTATAGCAGAATGATTACATGAATGAATAAACCATTATTAACTGGTTGGTATAACAAAACTTTTAGACCCTAACAGCTCATTTGTAAGTTTCAGGAACAATGACTTTTAATTTGTTTACTGACTTTCTTCATGGAAATGGCATCACTGTGAGAGGCAGATAAAAATTTTAATCTTACTTTTACGATTTTTCTGTGTAGCCTTCTTGTTCTCGGTTGACTCCTCTGTGAAATGAGGCTACACTACTCAGTCTTTTGGAAACAGTGCCATTTCAAGGAAATTATAATCCAAATCTGTTCTCTTTCCTCTGCCTTTGATTAAATCGGTCCACTAATTTTTGAAAGCCAAAAACATCAACAGTGCTAGAAAACATGTATTCCAGGAAAACTGGGGAGAAGAAAGAGCATTTGCTTGGGTAAGAATGCTAGGTATGGATTGGATTCTTAACCCAGAATAACATAACTATTTAGACTGCAATTCTGAAGTTTATACCCCCAAGATATTTCTTTTAAATATAGAAAAGACCTTACATACTTTTGAACTAATTTTTAGAAAATATCAATATTTTGTTGCAGCATTTTTTTGTTTTGTCAAAACATGACTTCAAGGGCCTTAGTCCATTGCTGACCTTTAACTACAATAGCACTTTTGATTTATCATCTTAGTATAAAAGTAAACAATTTTTTTTAAGGTAGAACACATGGATACTGGAGAAAAGTCCAAAGAGGAAAGTCTCTTTGTGTGTTTTATTCTCTCCCTAATCTTGTTCTGTTGAGAATTGTGGGGATCAAATATTTCCACAAAAATTCATTTCTATGTCTAAAGTAGATTAAGTGGTTACTGTTATATAGGTTATGAAAGTTAAGTTAATGTCGGCACAGAGAAAGGAATAATAACTTTTGAGCCCCTGAAGGGTGAATAGTATGTGTGTTAATATCCCCTGCAAATTTTCTCATTCCTTAAAAATGAGGATAGTGCTTTATTTACTCTGTAGTCCAAATACCCAGTTCACTGCTTAGCACATAGCAGGTGCTTATTCTTCAGTATCACATAGGAAAGGAGAAAATTCTCTTTGCTCCCCTTTTAGGGAGAAGAGTCTAGATTTCTAGCCCCATAGGTAAGCACAAAGTTTTCTGTGTGTTACAAACAACTCTCCACATGAGTAGCCAATCTGAACACAAAGAATATTCCTTTTGAATATAATCACTCAGGGCTTCCTTACACCTTACATTATAAAGCTCCCCGGCGGGCCTTCCGAGGTTTCCCTTGAAGAGGTCAGCTGAAAAGCAGTCATGTCAGGCTGACTGGCAAGGAATTAGTAGTTCTCGGCTTTGAGAAGGTTGAAATTGTGACTGTTCCTCTTGGGTGTTTACCACTTGCCTGTCACCAAGGGAGTCCACTGTTGTTACCAGCCCATTTAGGCCTGTTCCAACAGTCGGTGAGGAGAGACGGCCTCTTGGGATGCCCCTGCTTGGTCAGAATGTTAGGAAAGTCTTCCTAGTGGGGGAACAGGATGAGACCTGACACTGTGTTGGAGAATGTACAGCAATGCTCTGCATTCAGTGCCTGGAGGAATGTAGAATTTTCACTGCAAACATTTGTAAAGCACAGTGTTGATGCTGGACACATAAACATACATAAACAGAGGAGTTAGACATACGTTTTTGAGTGCCACATATAAACTGGGTACTGTGGTAGCCCCTTTACCTTTGCAAACTCATTGATTTCCCCATAGGTTTTCAGGGAAATGAAAAGTGTCCTTTCTACTCTACAGATCAGGAAACAAAGGCTCAGAGGTAAAGTTCTCTTCTGAGGTCACACAGTTTAATGTGAATAAGAGAGGGCTTAAATCCAGATCTGCCTGGTACCAAAAATCTGTGTGCCTGACCCCTAGTGTATACTGCCTTCACAAATATAGATTCATTTAAAAGCATTTCTGATTATATAGAGGCTTTTCTATAGAGGTCTATAGGTCTTGAATGCTCACAATGACTCTGAATTAGGTGGTTCTGTCCCCATTTTATAAACAAAACTAAAGCACAAAGAAACAAAGTCACTTGCCCATGGTCACTCAACCTTTGAGTGTTATTGCTTAGATCTCTGTGGGGCCAAAAGCCAAGCCCTTTTTACTCAATCCTCATGTCTCCCCTGCCTTGGAGAACCTCATCATTGAAATGACTGTAAACAAATGTGAAGAAATTTCTATGTCCCCAACTAGGACTTACACATTAAGAACAAAATTTTATGGAAGAGACTACAAAATCAAAGATACAGCAGCCTCCAAGGGCTGTCTGCATTATAGACAGCCTAAGTATCTTCTTAAGGGACAGGGGGAGGTTTTCACTGAGGATTTCCCAATGAGAGCTTCCTCCAGTAGGCACAGCAAAGATGATAGAAGTAGAAGATAAGACCTTAAGCTCCCAAAGCCCTCTTTTTCAAGATCCAGGAAAGGCTCAGAACACATCAGTAGAATTCAAGGTAACAGAGCTCAAGCTACAGAGTGACTGTGACATTTGTTAGGTCTGAGCTTTTGACATTTGACATTTGTTCATTGCCCAACGGAGGGCTTTTGAATCAACAATCCTTTCTCTTAAGGGCAGAATGCTCAAAACTGGACCCAGAGGAAGTAAGAAAGGGCCAAGTGTAATGTTACAGACTGATCCACGTGTTAGTGATGCTCACTTTCTAATGGAAGGTCCACCTGCCTTCTCTTCACTTCATAGCTTCAATTTCTAAACTTCTGAACCCTTTGGCAAAAAAAAAAAAAAAAAGGGAACTGGATGAAATTTATTCAGTTCCATGAGCATTTATTGAGCTTCTACTGTGGAGGTGACATGAAGATTAAATCCTTGAATGTAATTATTTAGTTGATGAAATAAAACATACACAGGCCGGAAAGCCTCAGTCCTGCTAGAAAGATACTCCTTTTTTCTCCTAACGTAATTTATTTCTGAGAAGTTGTTTTTTGCTGAGACATCATGGAAGACTTTTTGAGGAGGAAACATTTGAATATTTGATCTGGGTTTAAAGACTGTAGCACCTGGAGAATTACAAATAAAAGAATAAGGTATGTAGGGTTGCTCTAGAATAGAAGAAAAGAAAAGCAAAAGCAGAGATGCAAATGAAGGAATGTACATTCAAAGACAGTATATTAAAATAAGCTAATAATGTCAGAAATAATGCTTCCTTTTCCTGAGCACTTACTCTGTTGCAAGAATTATGTTAAGTTTTTCACATGCATTCTCTCACTTAATATTCGCAACATCCTTGTGAAGCACGTATTATTATCTCCATTTTACTGAGGACAGTGAGACCCAAAGTGCTAATAACTTGCCCAAATTGCACAATAAGTAGCAGAGTCAGCATCTAAGCCCAGTCTCATCGCAAAATCCTAATGTTTAGTTAGCCATTTATACTATATTGCCTCAGTAGGCATTGTGGCTGGAATGTTGGTCCATAGTGGAAAATAATGCTGACAAATTAATTGTGTTATTATAACTATTACCTGTCTCCAATGAGTATTTTCAGTGCAAAGCTACTAGCAAATTATTTTGATGTAACTCAATCCCTACAACAGTTGCGTAAGTATTATTAATCTCATTTTAAGATGAGTAAAATGAGAGAGTAACTACCTTGATAAAAGAATATGAAGCAGTGAACCTAAGCTTTGAACCAGTGTCAGAGACCCTAACCTGAACTTTTAACCATTACATTATATGGCCTATCAAGTCTGGGATCAGATCATAAAGAGCCTTGAAGACTAAACCAGCCAATTTGCACTCATCCTGTAGCCAAGAGGAAAATATTAAAAGTTTGTGATTTGGGAGGTGACATGACTTGGTCTGGGCTTTTGGCTGATTAATCTGGAATCAGCCTTGGATAGATTATGGAATGGAAAATCAGAATAGAGGGACCAATTATGGGACTTCTACACTACTCCATACAAGAGGACTTAGCCAGTGAAATGTGTGATCCAGGTGAGTGGTTCTGAAAGCTCAATATAGACTACTAGGGGGAGAGAGAGGAAATCTGTGGTATTGGGTTTGTGAATTATGAGGGTGCCCTTTGGTGCTTTGAGATCTGGAGCTCTTGCTAGAGAGGAAGGCTGTCTGTAGTGGAATCTGCTCGCCAGGCAGCAACTCGAGCTAGCTATTTAGTAGAGAGAGAACCTGGAGCTGTGATTATCAGACATTGGGTTGCAGCTGCAGCCACCCAGAATTAGCCAGGCCAGATGGTGACGGGTAACTGACTGTTCTCCATGGACCTCAGAAGAGAGCACAACAAACATCACAAGTGAGAGGCACATGGTTTCCTAGGAACACATCAGAAAATTTGCTTTGTGAGTATTTGATTCTCTCAAGGCATTTTCCTCTCATATTGCCTCAGTTACATTAGCTCAGGTTGATAATGGTGAAGAATGCTTTATAAAAATCAGATTTGTTTTTTGATGAGGCCATCTGGTGAGTTTTCTGCATTTATACCCTGATATCCAAAAAGTCTTCCCAGCAGGTTAGAAACTGAAAAATTCTCTGCTAGTAAAATATTAGTAAAATTATTTATAGCATGGCAGAACAGCCACTGCAATTACAACTTAATTCTTGGATGACAAGAGACAGGATGGTAATTAGATCTTCCAGATAATTGTAATGACCATTCACATGTACCAAGCATTTTCCCACATGTAACAGGTATGAATTCTCAGCATCACTCACTTGGGCTGTACAAGAAACATAATTACTTTCTTTAATAAAATAATTTGAGCTCACAATCTACCTGGTGGTCAGAACATCATCTACCTACTTCCAGGAAACTGATGCTGAAATGTATTAGTCACTCCAGGCATAGAACGCAATCGTATTTACCTCCTCCAATTTATTCCCCCTTTCCACCCAGGGAAGATACTAAGCCCAGGAAGTCTTATTCAGGTGCCAACCTGGTGATAGCAGGGGGGGGGCATCTATTTCTCCATCTGGACCTGGTGGGCCTGCATGAGCCTGCTCCCCTCAATGTAAATGCATTTAGTCAGACTTTGACACACCTCCGATGGAAACTGGGCGAGTTACCAGTTCAGATTTGTCCTCATTTGACTCCTGGCTCAGGCAACCTTGCAAGGCAAAGTCCATCCTCCCATCATTCCCAGTGGAAACTGTCCACACAGCTTTCATCGGACACAGAGCTCCTTGTCCCCCGACATAGGACCCTATGCAGGCCCACACATCTCTCCTCTCAGCCGGCTTTCACTGCTCCAGATGGAGAAGCTTTGGATGCCCCATCTCTGCAACACTCCATAAAAGGGAATTCATTCTGTCTCCACACCCCATGTATTTAAGATAGAACCAAAAGCTGAGGAATTGTCATTTTCATTTATTGGTCCATTTCTGAGGAATCTCAGCTCCAGGGAAAGTAGTGACCCTATGTCTGTCTACCTGAATGAGCATCAGGTAAGAAGAATAAAAGAAGAGATTTGTTAATACCTCAAGTTATGGTTTTCACACACACACACACACACACACACACACACACACACACACACGATCTCATTTGATCTTCACAGCACTTCTTGGTAGTAGGAATGGTAACTTTATCCAGGAGAAAAATGAGGCTTAGAAAATTAAGGGACATTTTAAAGGTCCCACTGAATTCAATAGAAGTGCAGGAGGGTGGACACACCTGTCTGACTGCAGAAGGTGAGCTCTTACCCATCACCCCACAGATAGCACAGGCTGAAGCCAGTTTATAGGACCCCACTTAGAATCCAGCTCTCAGGATACATATATGGAACTGTGTGTGACTCAAAGCACCTTACAATGGGTCTCCTTTATTCTTCCATCACCAGCTATGTGGGGCAACGGTGAAGCCATGTCTGCACTGGGAAGATCTCTTTCGTAACAAATGGGATTATACTGAGATTCCAAAGGGTGTTACCATTCCACATGGATCAAAAGGAACCCCACAGAGCCACTGGTTGGAATTGTGCTTTGTTTATTACAGATTACTGGGTAGCCAGTCTTGTCTATGAGGCTGGAGGCCTAGATTCTGGTCCTTGGTTTTTTATCTTCTTATAGACATGGCCTGAAACCAGTGTCTTTTCCATTAACTTCACTGTCCAAGGTTACCTAATCCAGGAGTCAAATGGAGACAAATCTGAACTTTTATCTCTCTATGCCAAATAACACCAAGAAAGAGTTGCAATTGATACTGACTTCGAGATACACAAAAGAAAACAAAATTCGTGGTAAGGATCAGACTCAGGAACTCATGGAAGTAATTGAAGGGTTGTACTTGTACTCTTACCAATTAAGTTTACATTGGGCTAGTTTTAGGACGTGTACCATGGAAATATCTTGAATTTCAATGGCCATCAGATTCATTTTCCTGCTCCTGAATTTTAACAAAAACAATAGTATTGTAATATTTTTTCAATTTAGAAGTCTAAATTCCTCATAGAAAGAAAATGGACCACGGATGCTTTATTTTTAGATTTTTGTTTTTTTTTCAGTGACTAGATATATGTGAATTACTAGCTACGTTAAAGTTGCAATAATTATTGCAAATTAGGAGGGAAAAATAGTCACTGGCTATGAAAAAACTATAATGTAGAATTGAGGTAACTGTACACAGTATAAATGGAAATGTGCTCCCACCAAAATGACCAAAATGAAAAAGACAATACCAAGTGATGGCAAGGACATAGAACAACTAGAACTTTTTAACACTGCTGGTGGGAGTGATACGTGCATATATATGTGATACATGCAATATGTAATTATATATAACATATACGTGTGTATCTATTTATACACATTACAAATATATTATGTCCAAGCAATTCCATTATGTTTCCCAAAAGACAAAAATAAATTTGCTCACAATAGAGTATTTATAAAACCAAACATGCCCATCAGTAGTATAATGAACAAATATATCATGGGTATGTTTATGCAGTGAATGTAAACAAGCAATGAAGTTCACACGACATGGATGAATTTCACTAAAAAAAAAATTAAACAAAAGAAACCACATGCAAAAGAGAATATAATACATAACTCAATTTACTATAAAAATGTTTTAAAAAATAATCTGTGACCTTAGAAGTCAGGACAGCAGGTGGGAAGAGGGTAGGTAGGGGCTCCTGGAGTTCCAATAATATTCAGTTTCTTGAGTAGATAAGTGTGTTCACTCTGTGAAAATTTATTGAGCTCTTTTGCACTTTTTGGCATGTATGTAATACATCAAGAAACTCACTTTTAAAAAGGCAATGTGTGAAAAGGACCAGGACAGGCACAGATGGAAAAAACAGGGCAAAGTAAATATTGTTAGCAAATTAATTAGGCATAAATTGTAAAATGTTATTCAAATGAGGAAGATCCCATATGCTGAACCTAAAATAGATTTTAGTGGCCCCATCACTAGGTTTTAACATTGCTTTTAAGCAATTCTACAAATCTCAAGTCTGTCGCAAGACCAGTTATATCATTCAAGATGGTCAAGAGTAAGCCATTAAAAAAAAATACCACACACCCTCTGAAAAACTGTAATATTCAAAAAATGAGAGTGCCTTCTCACTTTTCCCTTTATCCCCAGGTTCTAAAAGCTCAGAGCCTCATCTCGCTTTCTGGGGCTGTCCAGAATCTTTTATTCAGGCTGCACATTTTCCACCACAATTAGGTGAACTGTTTATCATTATTAGCCTGAGTCAGCCCGTTTCATATCAAATGAGACTGGTCTATATTTAAAAGAAGGAATTCATAATGTACCAATGGGATCCAGGAGCTTAATCACTGGGTTGAGCGGTCCAGGCCCCAGTTCCCCTAACATGCCTGTTCTCCCTGGCTTTGACTCACAATCATGTGTTTTTAAAATGCACGAGGGGATGAGCATAAAAGCAAAATTGCTGGTGACTAAGAATAGTAGCCAGCAGCCCTGGGAAGAACGCAGCGCTTCGGGGCCCAGCCGAAAAGCTGTGGGTGCTTGTGCATGTGTCCATGCAAAATGAGGTGACCTCTGAAGACCTCAGATGCCACAGCTCTGAATTCCCCAGACCTGGCGCTGGAATCCACTATGGTTAAATAAACTTGCCACACTTGTTAGTGGCTTCTGTTTAAACATGAGTGTTGTATGGCTGAGAAGTAGTGGTGGCTTCATTTTCTTCTACCTTTTATTTATTATAATGTCCATAAGAGGCCAGGACCTGTTTTCTCAAATTTAGTGCTGCCACCTCTCCAGCATTTTCAAAAGAGCCGTACAATAGTAACTATACGATATATTGATTTGAATGACTGGAATACCATCTACAAGTCAAATCCAACCTGAAGCTTATCTCAGCTATTAGAGCTCTGGAAGGAGCGGCAGTCCTCAAGTCCTTAGATAGCGCAAAGGTAATAACTATTATCAATGACCTTGGGAAAATACACTTCCTCTTCAAATAAACAAATGAAAGACTCTGACTATGCAGCAAACTGGCTCCAGAGCTCTCAATGGACAATCCAGTGTTACTTAAATATTAAAAATAATAGATGGTAATAATAGAGAATTTATTGTGTATCAGCCACTAAGCTGTTCACTTAACCTACATTATAATTTAATTATCACAACACCTCAACAAGGTAGCTACTCTTCTTAGCCCTATTTTACAGGTAGGAAGACTGAGACACAGAGAGGTAACTTGACCAAAGGGACACAACTGTTTAGTGGTTGAGCAAGGATTGAAGTCAGGATCTAAAGCTAGTTCTTTCACTAACCTGCTCTGCTAATCTTTACCCAAGTCATCATGACATAGTAATTATGATTCAAGAAAATGGAGCAAATTTGTTCCTAATCTGAATAATTTCCTGAATTAGATCAAATCTCAGAATGCAATGCAATACATTTCTTGAGCAAAGGGCTGTGCTTCCTAATGACTAGGAACATTGGCCACACATGTTAAGACTGTCCTGGTTTATACGTGGTCCCTGGAACAATTGACAGAGTTTCCTTCAATTCATTAAAGTGTCTCCGGATAAGAAATCATATAGCCACCCTATGAACACATTTGTCTTTGCCAGAAATGTCCACACTTTCTCAAGTAAACTAGGGTATCTAGAATAGAGGCTAGGTCAAGGATGAGGCTGATTTCTTCATCTGACTCAGAACTTTCAGGATTAAAATGAGGCTGCTTCTTGACTAGAACTTAGCTGTCATGGAACCTCTGGGTTTTACCCACAAAGGTGGCCCTTGCTTGGCCTAACAGCCTCCTCTCTTATCTGCCCCTTATTAAAGCAGGGAAGCAAATGTCACTCACAGTGTTCTGAAACCAGATGGCATACAGGAGGGTATGCAACACCTTGTTCCCAGGGCATAGGCATCCCTGCAGGTATTTTAGCACCAACTTGGGCTGGCTGGGCTGTGAGCATCCTGCTTTCTGATGTGGGTAGGCTCAGCTGTGCCTGGTGTTGGCAAGAAGCTCAGTGACCCTTTCTGGGCTCAGGAGTGCCTCACAAATTTCATGAGTTTTCTCCAGCAAATGTACCCTATGGAAAAGCAGTCCTGTGGCCCAACTGGTCCTGTGTTCACTGGACTGGTCAGTTTCCCCCAGGTCCTTTGGGTGCATTCTTCTGGAACACCTGACTTGAAGAACAGCTCTCTACACGTGAAAATTATAATTTTAATTGCCAAAAGCTTTATTAAAATTGGCTTGGGGGAAAAAAAAACACCACCAAGAGAACTTTAAAATCTAGCTTCAGATTTCTACTCAAGGTGTGGTTGGATCCAGGATTTTAAATGATGTCATTGGGGATCCATCTGTCTGTCTCCAATTTTGGGCTATTCTTCCCTGTATTTATAGACAGAGTCTCACCACAGTGATCACAACCAGTCCAAGTTTAAGTGATTTTTCATGCTTGACACCTCAGAAGGAGAGACTACTTCTCTCCCAGTGTGCATTTCAGTCCTTAAATAAAGGCTCTCACCAAACTAGGAATAAAAAGACGAGATGATAAACACTTATAAAGTGTTCTTATATGCTGGTCTCCGTTTAATATTTTATGTTTTAATTCCTTTGATTTCATGAACCTAATGAAAGAGGAGTTATTATCACTACTACCTCCATTGTACAGATAAGGAAACTGAGGTGCAGAGAGACTACGTAACTTGTCCAAGGTCATATAGCTTGTAATTGATGAGCTGTTATTTGAACCCAGGGAGTCTAGCTATGGAACACATGCTCTTGGCACTCCACTCGACCATAGAATCACATTGATAGCCCCGTCAGATGAGGAAGAAAGTTTTCTAAAATAGAACTTTCTGTTCAGACAAAAAATTAACAGTGAAAGAGGTCCATTAATCTTGTCCTCTAGATAACACTTGTACAAGTAACTGAACTCTCTGCTCCTTCATCGTCATCATCAGGAAGGCACTGACTTAGAAGAGGGTGAGAAAATAAGCAACACACATGCCATGACCACCACTATGCCCACACTGTTCCTGCGGCAGATACTACTAATGTATCATTGCATGCATCCCTCAAATCCAGATGAAGCCTCAGGATCCTTCTCACACACTGACCCAGACAGCCTTAAAACTGGACAGAGTTTGCAGGTGAAAATGAAATCTTTTGCCATTCTAGGATTAAAAGATCTCTCAAGAGATTTCCAGGGCTATCATTTCAGGATCCTTCCAAGGCAGCCAAAACGAAAGACTTTTAGATAACAAAGTGTAATCTCAGGAGTTTATTAGATTCTCATGAGCATGTGCAGTCTTAAGAATTCTTTAAGAATTCTCTCATCTATGCCCCAGTTCATCCTGATGAAGTGTTTGGTTTGTTCTCTCCTTTTTCCTCTTCTTCCTCTAATAATAACAGGAAGATTGATAATATACCATAAACCTCTCGTCTTACGTGCTCACATATGTTTATACCAATTCTTTGAGAACTGCATTCCACCAAGACCACTGAAACAGGCCAGCAGTCTAGAAGGGGCCTGGGACTTGAATACAAACCCATGTAAATACATTTAATTGTGGTCCTTGAAAAATAATTCTTTATAGGGTGTGAACTGCTCTCAGCAGCCCTGGCCAGTACACTCTCTCACTTTGTTTATGAGGAAATTGAAACTCAGGGAGGTTAAGAGACTTGTCTAAAGTTACACAGTGAGGAAGTAACAGAATTGGGTCCTAGACCTTAGGTCTCTAGCAACAAATCAACAAATATCTACTGAATTTTTAAGTGCTGGGCAGTGTGCCAGGAGCTGGGGGTTTGGAAGAGGCATAGGCCAGTATGCCTATCCTGGCATTTACTTTCTGGTGGGCTAGATGGGACAAACATTTTTTAAATGATGAGATAAAAAACAGTTGCTCTATGAATCCTAAAGTTATCTTCAGCTGATGGGCAGCTCTTGCAGTTCATAAGTCCATCTTTTCTGGAGCATGTTCCCTTTCAAAACATGCCTACCATATAGAGCTAGATTAAAAAGTTTCAAAGCAAGACCTACAGCCTGGGAGGAAGTGTGAGTGTTCTAATTGCACTTTATGAAGTCTCAAACATCTTTCTGCCTAGGAAACTTCAGGCTTGTTGTTCTCTGGGCTTGGCTTTCTCTTCTTTGCTCCTCTTTACTTGCTTCTCTGACTTAACCTTTATGTTCAGGTCCAACCTCCTTTGCACAGGGAAGTGTTCCCTGGTTGATTTTTTCCAGCCCTCGCCCTCAGGTTTGGTTGCCCTTATGCCTGGGTGGCTTCCTACAGCTCACCTGTGCTATGCTCAGGAAGTTCCTAGAATATAAGCTCCGTGAGGGCTAAAATACATCTTTCTCCCGTTTTATCCCCAGTCTTTAGTTCAGTATTTTGCTCAGAGTACTCACCCAAGGTATTTATTGGAGGAAGGAAAGAAGGAGGAGAGGAAGAGAAGAGAGAAAGTACAGGTGAGTGGGTCTTAACCTTAATAATAATTATGAAAATGAGGCTAACATTTATTGAGCCCTTATAATGTTCCAGACTTCTTCTGTCATTTGGTCTTAACTACAACCCTGGGATATAGATTCTATCATCCCTATTTTGTAAATGACAAACTGAAGCTCAGAGAGGTTTAATAACTTGCCCAAACTCACTCAGCTATTAGGTGATGTGTCAAGGATCTGAACTCAGTCTGTGTGATTCCAAGATCATTTTTAGTCTATATTATCCAAGACTAGAGTTAATCAATGTTGCTATTTTGGGCCACCTAATCCTTGGCTGTGGAGGCTGCCCTGTGCATGATGGGATGTTAGCAGCATCCAGGGCCTCTGCTCACAGATGCCTGTCATACCTCCCCACCGAACCCCCACCACCAGTCGTGACACCAAAAATGTCTCCAGATATTGTCAGATGGGGGACAAAAACCACCAATGGTCGAGAACCACTGCCTTAGAGTAATAAGCCACATCCTAAAAACAGCATATTGAAACTCTTACTTTCTCAAAAACAGGCTTTTTCTTAATGCTTGAGTTTATTTTAGCTTTCTTTTGCTGAATTCAGATTAAGGAAATTTTCAAATCTGGTGAACTCTTCATTGGTTACTCTCTGTCTCCAGTTAGACTTTTCAGAAACTTGACAACTTGTGAGTTCCCACTGCTAACTCTCCCACAGCCCCTCCTATCCACTACCTGGATTCTTTTCTCAATGACAGGCCACTTGGAAGGGTGGCTTATACCTGTAATTTTAGCACTTCAGGAGGTTGGGAGTTCGAGAGCTGCCCAGTGATCCTTCGCTCCAACTTTGGATCTGAAAAGCAAAGAGAAGAGCCTCAATTCCAAGGGAAGGGAAGCATAGCAGATCTGGCTCAGACTCTCAGACTTAAAGGGGGAATTTCTTATTTGCTATCAGGTTCTCCCTTTTTCATTCCTAGCAGTCGCTGGTCCAAAGATAGTTATAAAATTAAATCTGCAACAAAATTTTGTCCTTTGTATCACATTCATTTTTTATTCATTTATATTAAAATGGGGAGCAGTTTCTATGTCTATTCTCATTCAATGCAAAGGAGAATTTATTAAAAGCTGGAATGTTTTACTAAGAGATTTTCTAAACAAACTCCATTAAGAATGAAGAGAGTCTTTTGGAGAAGAGAAATTGGTGACACCTGGTGGTGGACCATGTAATACTTCTTAGAGTTAAAACAAGGTTATTATTATTTTTTAGAACAACCTGTGCTATTTCAGTCAAGTACCATAAAGCATTTTTGGCTCACAGCTGTTTTAATGAGAAGGGCAGGGCTGTACAATTGCAAATGGTTTTGCTGTGGAATTCAGAATAGCTAATACATTTTTTTTTTCAACACGTAAAAGCCTGGCGCAGGCAGGAACGAGGAACAGAGACGAATCCATATGCTTATAGGACCTCCGTCAAGAATTGGCTTTGCCCCAAGACTCATAAGCAAAAAGTCAACTTCGGATGGCTTTAACAAGTAGCCCACCTGGAGAGGGTATGGCTTGGGCACGGTTGCTGTAAGGGAGAGTTCAGTGAGGTGGAAGGTGACTGTTGCTTGACTAGGGAAGCAAGGGACTTAGACAGAGATCAGGTACACATTGTAATAGCCATTGTCACAGCTACCTTTTATTAGCCCCTCTGCTGAAGTTCACCCTGAATGTTCCAGGAGATCGTTTTGATGGAGCATGTGTGCGCACGTGCACGCATGTGTACAGGCAGATGATGGTGATTAGAGACCACTTCACTGGTCACAGGCGCTGAGAATGCAAGCCGGCTGCCTCAGAGGGAAGTGCTTCTCCTACATTTAGAAACCCATTGTGTATCTTTTGAATCTTGGGCAGATTGATGATTGCTATTTCCCTGCAGTCACTCCTGCCCTGTACTGTTGCTGATAAGCATTATCTTTGATTTTTTTTTTTTTTTTTTTTTGTAGCTGTTGAAATTGGTTCCACTAGCAGATGCTTGTAAAGAAAATCTGCTATTGGAAGAACGTTTAATTCCAGAATGGGGAATGAGCCCCTAATACGCATCCTGCACTGCCCAGCCTCCGGGATTGAGCCCTGTATTCTGGGGCACAAAGAGCAGGGAGAGACAATAGTTACATAAGTGTTGGTTGGTGCTATGGAGACAGAGCACAAAGTGCTGCGGGGCATGAAAGAAGGCAGGGCCAGTTGAACCCACTGTACTGAAAGTCCAAAAGGTTTCCATTTTCCTTGAATTTGGTTTAACCAGTGTCCCAGGAATGGTCATGCCTTTGGGAAACTCTTAATCTGAGGGCTTCTTCTGATTTCGGTAACCTTAACCTTGACACATGAAACTCCCTCATCCCTGCGACCCTGTGGCTCTGACTGGCCATTGTCCTCTATACACACTCTCCCTTTGTTTGCCTATCTCCTGGTCTTCGTTAAAGGCCACTTTTCTGACCCGGTCAAGTGCATGGTAGCTTCCTTTTTTATGTCTCATGTAGCAGCAAATACAAGTATTGGAAACAACCTAAATGTCTGAACATTTGAATGTGATTAAATATATCATGGAATAACATGCAGTGTCAAAAAATGATAATATAGAAAATTACTCGGAAAATATTTACATTATTTAGTTAAGCGAAAGAATTACAAAAGGGCATGCATAATATTTTACAGAGGCCACAACTATGAATTTCTGCTTTAGGATGAAACTAGAAATTGTGCCAGAATCACATGGGGAGGAGGAGAGATTATGTATAAAAGAATCCCAAATACACAAAATACATGAGAATAAAAGACTGGTGAAATATTCACCAAAATGCTAACAATAATCACTTCTTGGTAATTACAAACATGTATTATTTTATAATCTAAAAAAGTTTTTGTATAAAATCTAGTTTCAAGACAATCCAATAGAAAAAGGACAATCTTTTTAATAAATGGCACTGGAACTATTGGACATCCACATGCAAAAAATGAATCTAGACAATGATATACTCTTTTTACAAGATTTAACTCAAAGTCGTTCAAGACCTAAATGCAAAATATAAAATTATACAACTTCTAGAAGACAACGTAGAAAACATCTAGATAAACTTGGATTTAGTAATGCTTTTTAGATACATACAACATCAAAAAGATGATCCGTAAAAGAAAAAATTGATAAGTTGAACTTCATTAAAACTGAAAACATCTGTTCTGTGAAAAACACTGTTAAGGCAATGAAAGACTAGCCACAGACTGGAAGGAAGTGTTTGCAAAACATATGTGATAAAGCACTTATATCCAAGATACATAGTGAATGGTTAAAACTCAAAAATAAACAACTGTAGACACTTAGAGCCAAGGAAGATATACATATGGAAAATGAGCATGTGAAAAAATGCTCCATGACAATAGAGAATTACAAATTAAAACAACAATAAGAACTACATACCTGTTAGAATGGCTAAAATGCAAAACACTGACATTGCCAAATGCTGGTGAGGACGTGGAGCAACAGGAACTCTCACTCATGGTGGCGGGAATGCAAAATGGTACAGTCGCTCTGAAATACAATTTGGTAGTTTCTTACAAAGCCAAGCTCAGTCTACCACAGCATCCAGCAATTATGCCCCTAGCTATTTACCCAAATGAGTTGAAAACTTGTGTCCACATACAAAAAAACTGCCCACCAATGTTTAAAGCAGCTTTATTCATCATTGCCCCAAACTGGAAGCAATCAAGATGTCCTTCAACAGTTGAGCAGATAAACGAACTGTGGTACATCTATACCATGAATGTTTTATAGCAATAAAAAATAAATGAGCTATCAAGTCCCAGAAGACATGGAGGAACTTTAAGTACATATTGCTATATGAAAGAAACCAATCTGAAAGGGCTGCATAGTGTATGATTCCAAATATATGACATTCTGGAAAAGGCAAAGTTATTAATATAGAAACAGTAAAAGATCAGTGGTTTCCAGAAGTTAGTAGAGAGGGAAGGAGAGGTGAATAGGTAGGGGATTTTTAGGATGGCTAAACTATTCTGTATGATACTGTAATGGTGAATACATGACGTTACGTATTTGACAAACGAATTGTACAGCACAAAAAGAGAATTCTAATGTAAACTAAAGACTCAGTCAATAATAGTGTACCAATATTGATTCATCCCTTATAGTAAATATACCACACCAATGCATGATGTTGATAATAAAGAAGATTGTGTATTTGGGGTGGGGGGAGTATATGGGAACTCTCTGTACTTTCTGTTCACTTTTTCTGTAAACCTAAAACTGCTCTAAGAAATAAAGTGTATTTGTTTAAAAAAAAAATCTAGCCTCCAATAGACTCTTTGAAGACCTTCTTCTGACATTTGACCACAGTCAAAGCAGTTCTGCTTCTCCTCCGATCACTACTCCACAAGAGTGTTCATGAGGTGGGTTATAAGTGGAGGGAAGTGCAGGTGTCCTGTTCCCTCAAAACACCGGCAATGGAAGTACCTAGGGAGGATTGTCTGGCTTTCTAGATCATTTTCCTTCCTTTTTGGATACCTTCAAATGAAGAATCAAGCTGATGGCAATAGAGTTAAGTCTCCAAGTAGGAAATTTGGCTGTCTTTGGATTCGAATGCCTTCTGAATACTTTTCAGAGGCTTTAGATCCAAGATGTTCCCTATCGACAACCTGAAGTATAAGAGCCAATAGAGAACTGCAGGCCAGATTCCATCATATGTAATAAACTACATGTTTGATCTGAAATCAGAAATTTCATATTTAGTGACCTAATACTGTAATAGTTATGTACACATCTAGGTAGTGTTATTAAGTTCATTTTGTAGCCAAGAAAAGCTGCAGCTCAAGATGTGTGAGTAGCTTGTCCAAGTGCACATAGCCAGTGAGCCAGGATTTGAACATACACAGGTGACACCCCAGAGACCTCTGACACACTGTCCCCAGTGAGTGCAGTCTCTACTCTGCACAGACGGGTTTCTCAGAAGCAGGAACATGTTTGGAATCCAGCAATCCCACCATATGCTGACTCGTTTCTGATTTATCTTGCCTCCTTCAACTCATACTCAATGTTTCAGTCTTTCGCTGGCCAAAGTGGGGGGGTCATGTCAGTGAATATTGGGCTACCCTCCCCTCTCACCCACAAGAGACACCACTGAAGCTTTAAGGTAAGGCAGACGTTTCCTCTTCACAAATCTTTGCCAGATGCTTTTGCTTGGAAATTCCTTGAAGATGACAACTTTTCTTGGATTTATTTCGATTACCTGATACACTGATGCTCAAATAGTGCTCAGTAAACTTCTGCTTAATGAATGAATAAAATAATGTCTCTATTATTAACAGTTACTTTATGCCGATATGTTGTAGTTGTCATTTATTAAGCACATTTTTACTGAGCACCTACTGTGTCCTGGACACTATGATGAGGACACAACAGTAAGCAAGACAGACAATGTTCCTGTCCCCATGGTACTTGCGTTCTGCTGGGAAGAGATAGACAGTAAGAACATTAACAAATTTTGTGCCGCATTTGCATTTTTAATTGAATTTTTATTGAGATAATTGTAGATTCATAAACAGTTTTAGGAAAAAATACTGAAAGATTTCATATGCCTTTTACTCAGTTTCCTCCATGGTAAGATCTTGGAAACTTATAGTACAATATCATAACCAAGATAGTAACATTGATACAATCCGCCTGTCTTTTTCACATTTCCCCAATTTTACTTGTACTTATTTGCGTGTGTGTGTGTGTGCATACATTTAATTCTTCACAATTTTATAGTATGTAGGTCCACGTATCCACCACTACAATCAAAATAGAGGACAGTTCCATCACTACAACAATTCCTTGCGTTCCCTTTTTATAACCACACTCACCTCCCTACCCCACCTCATCCGTAACCCCTGGAAACCAGCAATCTGTCCTCCTTTTCTATACTTTTGTCATTTTAAGAATGTTATATAAATAGAATCATTCAGTATGCAACCTTTGGGGACTGGCTTTTTTCACTCAGTATAATTCCTTCAAATTCATCCAAGTATCAAGTCCCATGTATCAATACTTCATTACTTTTTATCACTGAATAGTATTCCATGCATGAATGGAGTACTGTTTTTTAACCATTCACCTATTGAAGAATGTCTAGGCAGTCTTCAGTTTGTGGCTAGTATGATCAAAGCTGCTATGAATATACATATACAGATTGTGCATGACCGTAAGTTTTCTTTTCCCCCAGCGTTTCATTATAAAGTGTTTCAAACATATAGCAAGGTTGAAAAGATTTCAGTGAACGATCGCACACCTACTATCTAGATTCTACCATTTTTAAAAAATCAATAGACTTTATTATTTAAAGCAATTTTAGGAAAAATTACAATTCTGTAATTACAAGCAATTACAGAAAAATTGACCAGATAGTACATTGAGTTCCCACATACCCTCTCTAATCTGTACAGTTTCCCCTATTATTACCATCCCGCATCAGTGTGGCACATTTAACATAATCGATGAACCAATATTGATACATTATTGACTAAAGTCCATCGTTTATGTTAGGGTTTGCTCTTTGTTTTGTACTGTTCTATAGGTTTTTCAGATTCATACTGTCATGTATTCACTTTTATAGTATCATACAGAATATATTAACTACCCTAAAAATTCTCTGTGGTCTGCCTGTTCATCTCTCCCCTCCTCCTTCTGCCACTAACCCCTGATCTTTTTATTATTTCTATAGTTTTGCCTTTTCTAGAATGTCATATACTTGGAATCATACACTATGCAGCCTTTTTAGAATGCTTCCTTCAATTATAAACATGCATTTAAGGTTCCTCTATGTCTTCTGTGGCTTGACAGCTAGCTCATTTATTTTTTATTGCTATAAAATATTCCATTGTATGGATGTACCACAATTTGGTTATCCATTTAACTATTGAAGGACAACTTGGTTCTTCCAGTTTTGGACAATCGTAAATAAAGCTGCTATAAACATTGGTGGTCAGTTTTTTTGTGTGGACATAAATACCTAGGGGCATTTTTGCTGGATCCTGTGGTAGAGTAAGCTTGGCTTTGTAAAAAACTACCGAACTGTGTTCCAGAGTGACTGTACCATTTTGTAACCTCACTATCAATAAGTGGGACTTCCTGTTGTCCACAGCTTCATCAGCATTTGATGTTGTCAGTATTTTGCATTCTAACCACTCTAATAGGTATGTGGTGGAATCTCATTGTTGTTTTAATTTATAATTCCCTAATGATGTTTGATGTTGATAATCTTTTCATATGCTTATTTGCCATCTGTACGTCTTCTTTGATGAGATGTCCGTTTATATCTTTTCCCCATTTTTATTTATTTATTTTTATTATGGAATTTTAAGAGTTACCTTGGATACAAATCTTTGTCAGATATGTATTTTGCAGATATTTTCTCCCACTGAGTGGCGTATCTTTTCTTCTCTTAGCAGTATCTAAGAGCACAGGTTTTTAATTTTAATAAAGTCCAACTTACCAATTTTTTACCTTGCATGGGTGGCGTTTTTGATGTTGCCTCTACAAAGTCATCACCAGATCCAAGGTCACCTAGATTTTCTTCTAGATGTATTATAGTTTTGCAGGTTGGTCTATCATACATTTTAAGTTAATTTTCTGAAAGTTGTACAGTCTGTGTCTAGATTTGTTTTCAATTGCATATGAATGTTCAGTTGTTCATTTGTTGAAAACACTAAACTCTTCCCATTGAATTGCCTTTGTTCCCTTGTCAAAGATCGGTTGACTATGTTGATGTGGATTTATTTCTTAGCTCTCTCTTCTGTTCCCTTGACTGCTCTTCCTGTTCTTTCTCTGATACTCCACTATCTTTATCACTCAGATGCTCTTTATCAAGTTGAAGAAGTCCTTCTTTAATCCTGGTTTGCCTAGAGTTTTAAATCATGAATGGCTATTGGATTTTGTCAAATATCTTTTTCTGTACCAACTGATATGGTCATATGGTTTATTTCTTTAGTCTGTTGATGTGGTGGGTTACATTGATTGAATTTTGAATGTTGAACCAGATTTGCATACCTAGACTAAATCCCACTTGGTCATAGTGTATAATTCTTGTTCTACATTGCTGGATTCGGTTTGCCAATGTTTTGTTGAAAATTTTACGTTTTGGTTCATGAGAGATATTGGTCTGCAGTTTTTGTTCTTGTGATGTCTTTGTCTGGCTTTTGGATCAGGGCAATGCTGGCCTCATAAAATGAGTTGAAAAGTGTTCCTCTTTTATTTTCTGGAAGAGATTATATAAAATTGATGTTAATTATTTTTTAAATGTTTGGTAGGATTTCCAATGAAACCATCTGGGACTGGAGATTTCTTTATTGGGAGCTCTTTAATTACAAATTCAATTTCTTTAATGGTTATAGGGCTATCCAGATTGTCTATTTCATGTTGATTGATTTTGGATAGTTTGTTGTTTTAAACAAATTGGTCTATTTCTTCTAAGTTGTAGAATTTATGAGTATAAAATTATTTCTAGTATTCCCTTATTCTTTTGCATGTGCTTTTAAGTAATGATAAATGCTATGAATAAAATAAAAACAGGGATGGATGATCAGGAAAGGCTTCTCTGAGGAGGTGATACGTGAGCTAAGAACTGAAGGAGCCAACCATGGAAGACATTAGGAAAAGAGCATTCCAGGAAGAGAGAGAAGTTAGTGCAAAGGCCCAAGCTTAGCATGTTTGAGGAAGAAAAAATGGCTAAAATAGAAGTAGCAGCAAGGAAACTGGTTGGAGCTGAATCCAGAAAAAATGGCAGAAGCCACAAAATGCAATGCCTTTGGGAAAATGCTTGGATGTGTTAATGGGAGAAAAAACCCCAAACTCTGTAAAGTAATTTAAAGAAGTTTATTCTGAGCTGAATGTGTGTGACCAGCCCAGAGTACATGGCCTCAAGAGGTCCTGAGAAAACGTGCCTGTGGTAGCCAGGTTACAGTGTGGTTTTATACATTGATGGAGACAGGCATTACACATAAGACCCTGGGTCAATACATACAGGGGCCCGAAAAAGTGGGCCGTTTCGAAGGGTGGGGGCTTACAGATTATAGGTGGGTTGAAGGATTCTTTGATTTGCTATTGCTTAAAGACATGATGCTTTGTCTAAAGGTTTGGAATGTTTTATCTTAAGATAAGGATGTCTGTTAATCAGAGACAGGCCACCAGACATTTACCAAAACTTCAGTGACCTATCGAGTAAATTGAGGATCTGCAGGTGTGGTTTAAGCCTTGCCTTGTATAGCTTTAGGCCTGTTAATGAGTTACAAAGGCTATGTCCAAGAAGGGAGGGGGCATGACGAGGCATCTCTGACCTCCCTTGTCATGGCCAGCAACTCAGCTTTAGGATTTTTCTGGGGTCCCCTTGGGCAAGAGGGGTTCTATTCCATCAGCTAGGGGGCTTAAGATTTTATTTTAGTTCATGGATCTTATTGTAGGTGCAGTGGGACAGCCTTGGATGGTTTTAAGGAGGAAAATCATGCTTGGATTTACAGTTATAAAAGATCCCTGTGGCTGTTGCATAGAGAATGGACTACAGGAGAGCTGAGAATCAGGAAGACAAGTCACCAAGCTTTTGCAGTGTTCTCTGTGAGAGGATGGTGGCGCGGATCCCAGGGGCACGGCACTGATGGAGAGAAGGGGGCAGAGTCAGACGTGGTTTGAAGGTGCTACCTCTATCCCTATTTGCCCTATTGGACTGAGCTCCTCCCGTTAGTGACTGAAAACAACTTTGCTTTTTTGTTGAGCTTGCAGCACAGCTACTTCTGTTTCAGGCCATCTAAGTCCATGAAGTTTAAATAAAGTTCAGACCCTCAAAAACCATCTCAGCTACATTTTGGCTTTTCTTCTACGGTATCAATTACTCTAGAAGACGTTTCATGCAGGCTTATGATTCCCTGCCTAACTTTAGAGGGTTTCTTGAGGAGGCTTCAGCCGTTTGTTTTGTCAGAGGTTCGGGCCATTGTTGAGAGTGTCGGGAGATAACAAGGGTACAGTTTAATGTGCTACAGATGTCTGGGACGGTGACTCAGGCTTCTGGCAGAAATCCAAGGCAGGAAACCTGCTGTTGCAATTCGTATTCTCTGTGTCTATGCCGGAAAACGGCTTGAGCTGTAATTGCAGAGTTTATAGTGATGTAAATGCAGCCAAACCCACAAGTGAAGCCTCACAGATGTACATCATTAGGAAAGCTCTCAGCCTTGCTCATATGCTGTTCACAGGCGATTCATTTGCAATCAGTTTCAAAGACTCTGTGGATGGGAAGAATGTTCTTTCACATTGTCTGGCTCAGTTTAAAATCTGCCCTCCTGACATTTTGATAAAAGGTAATAACCAAACTGCTTGTGTTCAACAGAATGTGCTTATAAAAATAAGCCCGACATTATAAAAAGAAGACTCAAAGTATCAATAGCCCTTTAGAAACGGAATACACTGTGTTCCATTTGACCCAATTTTCTGCAACACTTCCTCTCTACCTATTTTATGACTGGAAGGAGGCAGGCACTTGAGTTCACAAGTCAGAAAGCTCTGGACACAAGTTTCAGTAGTGCTGCTTTTCCCCCCTAATATGAAAGTCAAAAAAAAAAAAAGTTTTGTCTATTTAAATGTATAAACACTTAGAAATACAGAGGAAATTATTAAATGTTCACTTATAATACTTAATTCTTTATTTACTACATCAGGATCCCAATGAGAAACAGATGAACATTCAAACACGATGGTTCCTTTACGAAGGAAGCGTTAATTAATAAAAGACTAGTTTAGGTGTAGGGGAACCAGATGGGGTAGTGCCATAACCTGGGGTTAGCAGCATCAGGGCTGTTCCCACCCCTGGGCCCACTGGGAGGCAGAGAAGCAGCTCTTGCAGGAACCTGGAAGAAAGGAAGAAAACTGTCATAAGAAGAGTGGTGACCTCCAGTGTGAGGCATAGCCTCGCTGAGGTGACCCTGCATGGAAAGAGCCTGGGAAGCAATACCCTGACCTCCTTTTCCCCCTGTACCCATCCCTTGCTCTCCCAATGGGCTCCCATTGGCTGAATCCAACCCAAACTGGAGCCGGGCTGTCTCCTACAGAGAGGGGAGAGGAGAGAAAGGTGGGAAGTGGATCTGGATGGACAAATTCATATGTATTTAAAGACGCGTATCCTAAAATAATATATTAATTTTGAAATGTTGCCTTTGTCCACTGTAGCATTTCCTGAAATTATTTTACTCGAATTCTTCATACAACAATTTTGTTTTCATCACTGGAGCCAGTTTTGAGTCATGGGACACAGTTTTAAGAGCTCTTCATTTTTTAAATACAAAATTTTTAAATCTTTCTATGATCCTGCTACTGGAATTTTTTTTTAATTTTTTTTTTATTTCAGCGTATTATGGGGGTACAGATGTTTAGGTTACATATGTTGCCCTTGCCCCTCCTCCCCACCAAGTCCGAGTTTGAAGTGTGTCCATCCCTCGGATGGTGCACATTGCACTCTTTGTGTATGAATATACCCATCCGCTCCTCCCCCCTCCCCCCTCCCCCCGCCTGACATTTTACCCAAGTGACAAATAGGTATTCATATGACAATTTTTTCATTATTTTTGTGAATATATGTTACCACTGTATAACTACTTATTGTTACACTTTCTCAAAATGATTTTAAAAGATTATTTATAATTTTATTTCTTCCTTGAAATTGAGAGGTCATATTAATATAAAGTAGGATGAAATATGTACTAATTTTTTTTGCCTCTCTTTTTACTGATTCTATCAGCTTACCTTAATAAACATTTAAAGTAGGATTAATTGAGGTCACTTCAAAAATGTTATATCTTCCCCAAATGGTACCTTGGTGATGGAGTACCCTATAATTTAAGAGATTTTGTAATGATATGCATACAAGGCTATTCCCTTTTATTCCAAGAATAATTCTGTGGAGGGAAACGTTCTTTTGCATAGCTATACACTGTGCTGAATTGATCTAGATCTCAGTTTCCTTATCTATAGAATAAGAATAAATTACTGTTTATCTCATAGAATTATTGAGAAAAATTGGCTGAGATAATATAATTAATGCAGTGTTGGGGACACAGTAAGTGCTGAAATTCATCTAGCTTATATTAATTATTTATAAAGTTTCTAAATGACCATAAGTAATACATTTTCTTAAGAACTATCTTCTTAACTAATGATTACTTTTTTCTTATTCAGGCTCAGGCATGATTTGGCAATAATGAATGCAAACATTACGGTGGAAAAATATTTTCATCTGGTTGTTGTGGATAAATTCTAGCATTTCTTGTGTGAATTTGGGTAGGAGGCAGGCTACTCTCTGGACCATTAGAGATGATCTATGAAGGCCTGTTTATTCTCTGCCTGAATTCCACACCTACCCGTTTGGTTTTATAAGTACACTATTGCTGAGTCTTCTCTGACCTTTGATCTCTTCTGTTAGCTTCAGAACCAAAGGACCTTCTGCTTCATTCTGAGCATCAACTGCCTTTGCCCAGTAGGTGGCAAAAATGTAAAAGATTCAGCTATAGCTATTATGATTGACAGTGCCATTTTGACTTAATTTTTATTTTTGTCTTTTGGTTTCATTTTGCTTTCTTTTCTTTTTGTCTTTATCATGAAGGCAAAAAGCAAAAAAAAATTTTGGATAATCCATTGAGTTTGTCCAAATACATTTATGCTAATCAAAGCTTAAAAATCAACTCTTCTTAATACCCTGGCATTATATTTCTAAAATGCAGGTCTCTTTTGTAATCACTTTATACCAAAACTGATAAGAAGAGCTAATGTATCATGATTTCACTTAGTGTCCCATCTACTGCATTTTAGGATAGGAATCTTGGTGAAAGGAAGACATCTTCCACATTTATAATTATACTTAGTATTTCCAAATTTTAAGGAGAAGGTAAAATACGCAGTTTAATCCTCTCTACACATGCGCACATGGTTATTAACTTCTGAGTGAAGGGGAAGACTTTTCCTTACATACACAGTATATGTAGAAAAAGGTAACTCGGAGAGACCGAGGCGGCTGCTATACCCCAGCATCTTACACTTGCTGGACTCACTACAAGCTCTGTGCCGGGGATTGGAATCAAGGAATAGGGGAGCCTGGTCTTGCTCATATTTTTTGGCAAGGGGGGGCTTCAGAGTATATGATGACAAAGGGAGAGAGAAAAGCCATATTGCTAAAGCTGTGTGTGTGTGTGTGTGTGTGTGTGTGTGTGTGTGTGTGTGTGCAAGAAGGAAGCATGGTATCTGATAAGGGACACACAGTCAAGAGAGTGACATTTATATCAAAGCACGCCTGCTTTGAGATAAAAGTTGCACCATAACGCAGAACATCCAAAAAGACTAGGCAAGAGTATAAAGTCAAATGCCTGCAAGGGCCAGGCAAGTAAAATCAATGCATGAAGCAGGCTGGCTATTAGAAAACCATCAGTGTACTAAATGGAAATGACTTTTGCACTTGGTATTGACGCCACAACCAGAAGCGTGCATGCACATGCTTGAGAGACAGACACACAGATGTACAGTAGCAAACGGGAGAGCCCTTGTCCCTCCTGATTAATAGCTGAGCCAGCATCGTCGGGCCAAACCATGCTTGTAGCTTAAATCTGCCCCAGAGCCCACCAGTTAGTGACTTCTTGACCTCCGGTTGAGATGCAGCTCCTTGGTGGTCATTTCTAAATCCCTCCCTTGTTTTATCAACGAGGAATTTGAACCCCCGGTCGGGTTTCATTTGGATGACATGCTCACTCTCTTGACTGCGTGTCCCTTACCAGATACCATGTTTGCTTCTTGCATATTTTTTTTCTACTTAGTCCTATGTGTTTCTTAGAGTGTCCTAAAATGAGCAGTTTTCCCAGATCTTTGTTAGTCTTACAGGTGGAAATATGCTCAGTGTCTCCAAGGCCAGAATTCTGAGTGATCCACGCAGTTGAACTGGTTCACTCGGTTGAATTCGGTGAACCCTCAGAGCAGATAATCACCATGAGTACTGCTCATGCATTTGTTGCGGGTCTTGCTGTTTTCATCTGCTTACTTCATCTGGTTTCAGGGGTAACAGGACGCTTGACACTCCGTGCCTAATGCGTTTGACAGTTTGAGTTCAAGTTGCAATATCGCATACTTCCAGTAGAGGGCACGTGTGCTTTTCAAATCAAGCGTGATGGCGCTGCAGGAGCAATCAGCTTAGCTGGCTTCCCCCTAACGTTTCCAAGAAGCAGGAACTCTTAGTTCTTTGTTGCTTTCAACAAATTTAGGCGAGGTTTTCCTCAGATGAGGAAATTTAAAGTGGAAATAGTAGCCCTTTTTACTCCTTCAGTCAATAGAGATCAAATTTGGGAGCAGTGAGCAACGACACTGAGGAATATTATCTGAGATGACAAATTCCTAAAGGTAAATGTGACATTTGGTTTTATTCATGTCGGACTGTTTTTAGCCATAGCATATGTAGGCTAGCTTTCAAAGATTATCTAATATTCATGGATTTCATTTATTCAATGATATTTGCTAAGAATATGCCGTGTGACAAGTAAACGTCTAGGCCCTGGGGATAGAGCAGTGACAAGACAGAGCCTATCTTTGCTGTCACGGGTCTTACTAAGTTCTAAGTGAGGGAGAGATAAACAAGTAGCCAAAAAAGCGAACGGTGACCGACTCAGAGAGTGACATCTCCTAAGACGCTAGGATGGGCAGTGTAGGAGCTGCAGGGCAGTGTGGGATGGGAAATACAACACGTGCTCTCCGAGGAGCTGACCCAAGGGAAAGGAAGAAGCCAGCCAGGTGGACCTTGGGGGCAGTTCCAGGCTGGTGGGACAGCAAGTGCAAAGGTCCTGGGGTAGAAACAGAAGGAATGCCAATGAAGCTGGAGTGTTGAGCACGCTAAGGGGAGAGGGGCGGGAAATGTCAAAGAGGTGGACAGGAGTCAATCATCGAGACTTGCAGGCTTTGGCAAGGAGCTTCTGTTTTTGTCTCGTAAAATTGTGGAATTTTAATGTTGGAAGGAACCTTGAAAGTCCTCTCCTCTGGTTGTTCTCAAAGCATGTAGAAGAATCTTCTGAGGAGCGTTTCAAATAGACAGATTCTGCCAGAAAGTCTGACTCGGAGGCCCAGGGTGAGGCCTACGGATTGGCGTCCTCAAGCTCAGTGGTTCTGATGCAAGTAGTCCATGAGCTACGTTTTGAGAAAATACTGATTCCTTTGTTTGGGTTCTCTGGTTGCAAGCAACAGAATTCATCTCCAGCTAACTGAAGGGAACAGGACTTTATTGAAAGGCAACTGGGCAGCTAATGGAACAAAGGGAACATTGATCAACAAGATCCAAAGATGCTCCAGGAATCTGGATTTGCTGAAACAATGGCGACTCTTTTCTCTTTTTCAATTTAATTTTATTTTTAACTGACAAATAATAATTGTATATATTTATGGTGGAGAATCTTCCCAAGCCTGCAATCTAGAAATGAACTCCATCCCAGGTTCTTTGTCTCTCCATGCAGACTACACGTTCATTAGCAACACAGTTATTTGGCCTCTACAAAGTGTCAGAAGGTGTTCTCCACACTGAGCATGTGATGTGCTGATGAAGAAAAGAAGTCTGCCTCATCACTTCTTTTTTGAACCATAGCTTCCTTTCTCTGCATTCACTTATTTGTTTATTGAGCAAACATTTATTAAGTGCCTGCCATGTACAAGATGATATGGGTAAAACAGAGATTCACAAAATAGTCTTTATCTTCAGGACATTTATAATCTGGTAAGAACAGCATAAAGAGAATGTTACGGGAATTCAGAGGAGTAAGAGGTTGCTGTCAACCCACAGGAATCGAGATGTCTTCCCAGGAATGGGATGGATCGTCCTGCTCATCTTCCTTCACAGGAAGGGAGACCCAGTGAGGCTGCCTAGAATTAGGGATGCCGTGGGCCGCCTGATAAATTGGAACCCCTGGCTTTGACTTAACACCTCCTCTATTTTAAGCAGCACATTCTGAGTTTGTTTGACATTCGCGATGGATTAAAAAGGCTTTGCCCACGCAGCCCTGCAGTGGAGGTTTGGGAATTATCCAGTAGTTGGATCACAACGTGGACAGATCAATTGGATGATTCAGGTCCTAAGCAGTCACACTCCTGCCTGACTCACTGATGACTCTGAGCCTCCTCTTCCAACTTCCACTTTAAGCAAACTGTCTCCTCCACTTACAAAACCTAAATTTCCCATCATTCTGAGCTGTTAACACCTCCAGGGGGGTGAATAAGCAGGCTGCCTAATGCTAGGGGTGGTGCCATGATAGGATTCCACGTACAGGCATTTTCTTAGCATGAAGATATCTAATTTTTGTGTAAATTTCAATGAACACAAATATTGTGCTGCCAGATCCTTGTTTTTCATTTATTTTCTCTTCTTCCTTGTGTTACTTTTAGACCCAGTGACGTTTTACATGTGAGATATTTGCTTTCCTTGTGAGGCTGCATGTGTGACAGGCACGAGCACAAATTCTGAAGACAGGCTCCCTGGATTCGAATTCCCGCTCTGACGCTTATTAGCTGCAAGAGAACTTAGGCAAGTTGCTGAACCTCTCTATGGTTCAGTTTCCTCCCCCATTAAATGAGCATTAATAATGATAACCATCTTACAGAGTGCATCCGTTAGTGATTGTCACCAAAATGCTCAGAGAATTGAAACAATAATCATTCGCTATTGCTTGCATGAATAAGGGTCAGTTGGATTTCAGTGGACTCAGCTGAGCTTGGCTGGGTTGGCTCTGCTCCACACTGCAGGGCACGGTTTGCTTTGCACGTCCCTTGTCCTTTTGGACCAGCAGACTAGCAAAGATGCTCTTCTCATGGTGACAGCAAGGGCATAAAAAGGGCAAGTGGAGGCACATGAGGCCTATTAAGATGTAGGCTCAAAACTTGCACATCATTATTTCTGCCTTGTCCTATGGACCAAAGCAAGTCACATGGTCAAACTCAAAGTCAAACGCCCCTTCAGTAGGAGGCACTGCAAAGTCACATGACGAAGGGAGTGGATAAAGAGAGGAGTGAAGAACTGAGGCACATACGCAGAGGGTATTGTGAGAATTAAATATATCAACATATATTATGTGCTCAGAAAGATGCCTGACACATAGTAAATGCTCTATCAGTGCTTGCTTTTATCATTATTGTTTTTGAACTGTCTTCTCAGTCTAGAAAATATTGCAGGAATGATCATGAGCATCTTGAGACAGAATGGAGCCTGCTTCATAAGCTATTGACAGGCATCTTTATAATCACCGCATCAATATTTCTTGAGGACTTTCATATCCATCATCTAATCTGACCCTCAAAGCAAAGCTGGGGACTAGGTATGACTTAGCCTTTTGCAGGCAAGAAGGTAGAAACTCACGAATGAAGAGTGGCTTACCAAAGTCGCAGGAATTGATTCTAGGATTTTGGCCAATGCTCGTCCGACATCAAAGCCCGCCGCAGTAAGTCCAGTCTCTCCTGGAGGCCCCAGACCCCCGCCTCCTCTCCAATTCAGGTTTTCAGAGCTAGGATAACTGCCACTGGCAATGGCTTTCCCACTGGTTGTTTCACGTCCTCACTGGTCCCACTTCCATCTGACCCATCAGTCAGGGGAATCCTTTAAAACTACGGTTCGAACGTACTACTCACCTGCATGAAATCTTGAATGTGAATCATGAAATCTTGTTGTTGCCACAACTTTTGGAAATCTTAAAGGTTCTGGGCCTGTCCTGCAAGCCCCTGATGTCCCAAGCCCTGATTTTCTTTTCATCCTCCGTTCTCTCCCTTCTCCCCAACCTCCCAGTGCTACAGCCTCCCCTGCCGTTGCTCAGCCCCCTACACTGCCACAGGGCCTTTGCAATGCCCTTCTCCAGCCCTGAGTCTCTCTCTCTCTCTTTCCGCCCAGCTCTCCACCTGGTTAACTTTGACTCACCCACCACATCCAAGCTAGAAAACCACTTCCCCAGGGAAGGCTGCCTTGACCTCCTCAAAGGTCAGTTCCTCCTTGCACGCATTCTCTTTGTGCTGTCTGCTCGACTTAACAGCGCTTGGTAAAGCCATGAGCCATGTTGGTGTCCTATGATTACGAGCATCTTGGAAACTCACATCTCCTGCCTCAGGGTCTTTACTGCAGGTAGAATGTGGCTCCTCAGCCTGTGACCTCTGCCCCTGTTTGTCATGCTGTTAGTCCCAAGATGCCTCATCCTTCTCCTCTATGCTACTTTACACACTTGTGATGTTTTTTTTCTTCACTCTCTCTTTCATAGATGTCTGTAAGCTCTGTGAACTTGGTCGATGAAGGCCATGTTCCTTGTATTCCTAGCAGCTAGTATGGTGCCTGGTAAGGAAGCTTGGTTAGAACTAGTTTAACTAAACAACACTTGGGTTCACAAGGCATCAAGAATGTGTTAACCACCCTGGTCTATTTAGACAACTTCTATGGTGTTCTTTGGACCTTTGTTCAAGGAGTCCCTCAATAATACGGAATTTATTGAACACTCATGATGTGTTAGACACTATGCTAAGTGTTTGAAAAATGTTATCTCATTTAATCCTCATGATGATCCCATTAGCATTCTGTCATCATTATCTTTATTACCGATGATCAAATAAAACTGAAGAGACAGGTTAACAATTAGCTTGTCAGCCGGCAGTGGTATCTTCCTTGAACCCCAAGCCTGGGTCAGTGCCCTCCTCAGTTCTCTCTGCTCCCCAAGAACTCATCGTATTTGTCGTGGTCATCATTGCTCCTTTCCCATGAGACTAGGAGAGCCAATGGTCTCACTCACCTTTCTAGTCCCCATGTTTATGTCCCTGGCACATATTTGGAACTCGATTAATGTTTATTGAATATGAAATATGTTTGTCCTGATACAAACCCATAGCAGCTTTAGAAATGGAAAAAGAAGGATTTTCCTAATGGATTAAGGCAAATAAAAGAAAGCAACAAAATCAGTAGATGTGAGCAAATCTAAAGTCAAATGTTATGATACGGAGGTTAAGTAGGCTGGCTCTGGAACCAAAATATCCAGGTTCCAATCTTGCCTTTTCCTCCCAGTTATGTGAATTTGGGAGAGATATTTAACGGCTCGTAGCCATGGATTCCCCAGGAAAAAATGGTGAACACTCTGCAAATGGTGATTGTCATTATTATTAATACAAATCTTTGTGACTTGGCCCAAATGCCAAATATCAATGCCCCAGTTTGTCGTATCTTTGGAGTTGGAATGGGCTTCCCTGGCTTTGTCAGAGTCCCAGAGCCTGTGTCCAGCTCTGTCCATGGTTGTGTCTATAAGATGAGCTGTGCTGGAGCTCACACCACCCCTGCCTGAGACCCAGAGATCCCTCTCTCTTTAGACGTCCTCTTGCCAATCTCTCTTACCAATCTCCATTCATGCCCTGGAGCCTGGCCTCTTTCTCTTTATCTTGTTTGCTCTTTTTAAGAGTGTTCAATGTCCAGACATTGGACTGGTTTTTACCCTTCAACGATGCTACTTTTCTTCCATCTCAGCCAGCCCTGGGTCTTTAGTTTCTCTTTGTGGCTGGGGACTTCATCTTCCCATGTGGCGTTTCTCCATCATGCCAGATCTTCGGGACAACTAGATAAAGCCTTTCCTCACTGTGCTCCTTCCCATTCCAAAACCCACGCTCCCTTCAAACCCACCTGCGTGGGCAGGTGAGTCCTATCTTCTGCCTGCTGGCCTCTCATTTGTAGAACATAAGAGTTATGTGTGTGGGGGGGAGACTCCCAGGATCCCAGACTGAGATGACTTAACTATTAAGAGTGTATACAAATCACCTGAGAGCTTTATAAAATGCAGATTCCTGGGCCCCACCCTTGAAATTCAGATTCAGTTAGTCTACTTGGGGCCTAGGAATCTGCATTTTAATTAACATCTAAGGGGATTATGCTTACATCAATGAATACTTCCCCATGCTTCTGATAGGACTGACTTTATCGGCAGCCTGACATCTTCACTCACTTTATGACTCAGCTTCGTTTCTCCAAGGAAGGCATATCATTTAATTGCAATCTTACAGTAAAAGATAAAGTTTCATTGAGGTACAGCAAAATTTTTTCTTACAAATAGCAGAATTGAAGGTGGAGGAGGGATTCACTTGCATAAAATCCACGCTATGACACCTCCGCTAGAGTATGGGGTTACCATATTCAACTGTAAACTGCTTGAGAGTAGGCACTGGGTGTTACTCACTTTGCTGCACCTCGGAAACAATCAACAAATGGTTATCGAACAATATATTCTTTTCCTATTTCTGCTGTAACAAATTACCACAAGTTCGGAGGCTTAAAACAACACAAATGTATTATCCAAGGTATCAACAAGGCTGTGATCCTTTTGGAGGTTGCAGGGGACAAATCGTTTCTTTGCATCTTTCAGCTTCTAGAGGCTGCCTGCATTCCGTGGATCGTGGGCCCTTCTTTGCATCACTCCAGTCTCTGCTTTTGTCATCACGTCTCCCTCTCTATCATGGGCCTCCTACTTCCCTCTTATAAGGACAAATGGCAACATTGGGCCCCCCTGGATAAGCTAGAATCACTTCCCACCTCAAGATCCTTTACTTAATCACTTCTGCAAAGTAAACTTTGCCATGTAAGGTAATGTGTTCACAGTGATCAGAATGTGAACATCTTTAGGAAGCCATTATTCTGTCTACCCTAGTAGTAAATGGGGACAAAGCTAGGAATGGGGACATTTTCACTTACATTAACTGTGAGATTAATTAGAACTAAAATTTAACAAGAGTGTACCGTGTACTGTATACCCTTCTAGATTTTTACATGTATTATCTTATTTAATCTTCAAAACTTAAGTCTAAGGTAGGTTCTATTATTATACTTATTTTACAAATAAGGGAACTGAATCCCGATTAAGAAACTCTCCTAAACTGGATAATTACTCTGTGGCTAAGCTAGGATGGTAATCCAGGCAATCTGCCATTAGAACTATTGAACCTAAGCACTTTACAGTCTACCTCTCCTTCCCTGAGTCTCTAACGTAAAATTCCTGTAACACCATTTAATATTCTTCAGCTAATTTTTTTTATACAAAGAATTTTGTCTTTTATTTTTTGTTAAGAAATTCAAATATTTCCACGTATTTATTCAAACTACATATATTAAACCTCTACTGAGTACCAGGCACAGTGCTGGACTCCAGAGAGCATGTGAGTGAGCAAGGGAAGTCCTTACTTCCTTTTAGGTAATGACCTAAGAGAGGCTGATCATACATAAGGAATCCACAAGACCATGTTTTCTACTTCATGCAGATAAATCTGATCAGATTCTGCAAACAAGAGAGTTCATCAGCCTCTGAGAGCTTGGATGTGAATTACATTTCTATACCTGGCCATGAATAACAGCTTTCCCCGCTTGTCAACCTAACTACTCTACTGTTAGGAGAACTCAACCAAGAGTTAAGCTGTTTGCACATTGCAACAAAGGCTCAGTGTAAAATCACAGTGTGCTACCAAAAAAGAAAAAGCAAAGCCTCTGTTACTTTGAGATGCCTCTTGAAATTTCAGGTTGGCAACTGATAGCTCTCTCAGAGAGACACCCTGTTCTGTTTGAAGTCTGTGCCTCTCTTCTGCCTTTTCTTGCCACTGTGAGGTTACTTTGAATAGCACCTTGTGGTCCTAGGCTTTTGAAGCTTTCTTACTAAGGAGACAGTGCTGGCAGCAGCTCTGCAGTGTTCTGACTTTAGACAGGAGGTATCTTACAAACAGACCTGGCTTCAAGTCCCTTATTATCTTTGTGATTTCGCTCAAATTTCTTAACCTCTCTGAACCTCAGTCTCCATATTTGTAGAATGGGAATAATAATATTCTTTAGTCATTTTGGTTGCAAGCAACAGAAACTTACTTTGGTAAATATAAGTGCATACAAGGTAGAGAATTTATTTGAAGGTTATGAGGTAGCTTGTAGCTTAAAAAAAAAATCTGAAGAAACTGACTCAGAAACAATCAGAATCAAGCAACCCTGATGATTTATGAAATGGTGATTAATAGCCAGTCTGATCAGATTCTCAAATACACATTCCAGCCCCTACTCCTCTTCCAAAAATCCAGATTTATATATCCAGCTGCCATGTGACATCTCCACCTAAATGTATAATGAGCATCTCAAAATTAATATTTATAAAATAAAATACTTAATTATCTCCCCAAACTCCAGCAATCCCTATTTTTGTAAGCATATACACTTTCACCCAGTTATTCTACCCTAAAATCTTGGAGACAGCTTTGTTCTCTTTTTCTGACACCCCGCATCCAGTGTATCAGCAAATTCTTTCCACCATCCCTTCACCCTGAAACCTGATTCTGACCTCTGCTCAGTTCCCACACGTGGGCACAAACCAAGAAGCCTCCTGTCTTAAGTTACCCATTGCCATGACCTCTTTTCTCTTCTCCCAGTTTCAATTCTTGCCCCTGTCTCAATGCTGTTCTACACATGACAGCCAGTGGAATTGTTTTACAAACAAAATCAAAACATGTCTAGCCTTCTTGAACACTGTAATGACTTTCCATCACATGTTAAAAATAAAATCCAGTGTCTTGATCTTGACTTACAAGACGCACCATTATCTGGACACTGGCTACATCTCTAAACTCACTGTGTAATATTCTACCCCTTGCTTGGCACATTAACCTCCTACGTTTCTTGAACAGACTAAGCTTATCCCTTTTTTTAAAAATATAAAAATGGTTTCGTGCCTTAGGTTTAAGTCTGTTATCCACCTTGAATTGATTTTTGTGAGAGGTGAGAGGTAGGGGTCTAGTTTCAGTCTTCTGCATGTAG
>NW_012133857.1:25839977-25852855 GCF_000956105.1 Propithecus coquereli
CCTGTCTTAAGTTACCCATTGCCATGACCTCTTTTCTCTTCTCCCAGTTTCAATTCTTGCCCCTGTCTCAATGCTGTTCTACACATGACAGCCAGCGGAATTGTTTTATAAACAAAATCAAAACATGTCTAGCCTTCTTGAACACTTTAATGACTTTCCATCACATGTTAAAAATAAAATCCAGTGTCTTGATCTTGACTTACAAGATCCACCATTATCTGGACACTGGCTACATCTCTAAACTCACTGTGTAACATTCTACCCCTTGCTTGGCACATTAACCTCCTATGTTCCTTGAACAGACTAAGCTTATCCCTTTTTTAAAAAATATAAAAATGGATTTATTTAGCCATTCAACAAATATTTTTTGCATGGCTTGAATATCTGATATGTGGTTAAACCTTTGTGTCGGGAGCAGAGGATACAGTGATCAATACAATTAATTGAGGTAACCACTACTACACAGCTCACAGCCTGCTGTGATGGGTGGGTTAACAATGTGACAAATGCTGTGATGGGGGACACACAGGGCCACAGGGACATACAGATCTTGTGTCATCATGGCTAAGATTATTGATCATTAACATTTGCATGTATTAACACTTTATTCAATGCTTCTGCCATATCTGTGAGGTAGTTTCTATCATTATCCACTTTTTGCAGGAAGCAAATGAAATTTAAAGAAGTTACTTTGCCCGAGATCATAGAGTTACTCAGAGATATAGGCGGAATTAAGCCCACATCCCCAGCTCTTTAATCCAAGCATAGATGTGTAGATGGCTGACACTGGATGTACCAACTTACAGGTGGCAGACACTGAGTTGCTGCCTTTTTAGAGTTTTTTTTGTTATCTGTGCTTATCCCTACCTTATTAGGGTCTTGGTACTTGCTATGTCTCCTTGATCTAGAACACTGTTCATCTAATACTCGCATGGCTGACTCCTTCATTTCCTTCGGTCCCAGGGTCACCCTCTTGAGAAGCGTGACTGACAACCCTATGTAAAATAGCCCCTACTTCCACTATATTTTCTATCCCCTTAGATTTTTTATAGCACTTATTGTTATCCAGGATCATACATGCTATGTGTGTTTATTGCCTATTTATTCACTCAAATGTAACTCCATGACAGCAGGAGATGTAGGTATTAATATTTAGAACATTGCTAAAATATCAGAAGGTTTCCTGGCACATGAGGGGCAATCAATAAATACTGAAATAAATTAATGAATAGGTTAATGCATCATTACTAGGGTATACAGCTCCAAGTATTTTTTCCATTCCCCCTCTTGGAGATTTTCAAATCCCCGGGGAACTTGAAATCTTGAAAATCTCCAAGAGTCTCAATGGCCTATGCTGGGTTTCATAGCCATCCCTGGGTTAGGGGAAGATAAGTTCCTGTTAAAGTCGCACCTGCAAGGCTGTGTGTGAAAGCGGAATTGTGATTTCCTTAAGGAAGCTTGCAGTGGTCTTACCAGAAGAAGGCAGAAAGGATATCAAGCCGAAGCAGCAGGTGTTCGGTCCATATTACCTCCTCACAGGACTACTGTGAGCATGATACGAGGTACTGCATGTAAACCATGCCACATAATACACACGGATAGTAGCTACGGTTGCAGTAACGGTTATTATAGGGTGCTAATTAACCTGAAACTTCAGCTATATCTTCCTATATACATACTTGCATGAGCATAGATAAACATTGTGTTGTTTTGTAAAATAAGAAATTGGTGGCCTTGTGGGCAATTCCAAAAAATAGCTAATATTATTAGAATATTTTTAACAATTGTTTGAGGGAGTCGATTGGAGGTTAATGTTTGCCCATATGTAATTCTTTAATATTGGGTGCAGGAAGAATTCCCTTCCCTCTCCCTTTGAATTTAGGTGTGGCTAATTGACTAGTTATGGCCAATAAAACGTGAGTGCAAGTAATGGCTGCTCCTTCAGACAGAAGCATCCAAGGGCTGGTGCATGATCTCTCTGTCATCTTCCCCCTGCCACCAGAACCAGAGATACTTCAGATGGTGAAGCTGTGCAGACTGTGTTCCCGAGGGAGTGTGTGAATAAGAACCACCCCCAATCCCAGCATGTGATGGACGTATAACATGTGTGACAAATAAGCCTTTGTTGTTTTACAACCAATCAGACTGAGGGGTCATTAGCTACTGCAGTATAATCAAACCTATCCAAACAGGAAGTTTTAATTTTCTTTTGCTCGTATTAGCTGGACAACCAATAAGTGACAGGCATGATGTTAAAAGGCAGGTTTCCCAAGACATATAGTACAGTGGTTTCTCTATTCTAGCTTCATGTATTGGTTTATTAAAAAAAAAAAAAAAGGAAACATGGAGCCTACCATGTTGCCAAGCCTGACACTAAGCCCTGGGAAAATAAAAGTGAACAGACAGACTTCATCTTTAAGGACCTTACAGTCTGGTGGGACTTACACTGAGTAATCACACAACAATTACTGTACGATCACAACTGTGATGAATTCTATAGGGAGAAATTACTGGATACTAAGGATTGGGCCTAACCTATTAGGTTGGTGCAAAAGTAATTGAGGTTTTAGCATCGTTGATACTTGCCATTTGATATTGAAATACATTTTTAAATGTGATTATGTTATACATCATTTTAATGCGCATTTCTCACTTTATGTTTTTTTGCTAATGACTTATTACTTGCTGTTTATTTTACATTTATTTTAGACTATGGAAGTGATGTTAGACAAAAAGCAAATTTACGTGACTTTCTTATTCAAGTTCAAAATGGGTCACGAAGCAGAGGAGACAACTCTCAACATCGACAACGCATTTGGTCCAGGAACTGCTAATGAATGTACAGTGCAGTGGTGGTTCAAGAAGTTTTGCGAAGGAGATGAGAGCCTTGAAGATGAGGAGCACAGTGGTCAGCCACGGGAAGTTGACAACGACCAACTGAGAGCAATCACTGAAGCTGATCCTCTGACGACTATACAAGAAGTTGCCGAAGAACTCAACATCAACCATTCTATGCTCATTCAGTATTTGAAGCAAATTGGAAAGGTGAAAAAGCATGATAACTGGGTGCCTCAAGAGCTGAACAAAAATCAAAATAATCATCGTTTTGAAGTGTCGTCTTCTCTTCTTGTACATGACAATGAACCATTTCTTGATTGGATTGTGACGTGACAAAAAGTGGATTTATACAACAGCCAGTGATGACCAGCTCAGTGGTTGGACCAAGAAGCTCCAAAGCACTTCCCAAAGCAAAACTTGCACCAAAAAAAGGTCATGGTCACTGTTTGGTGGTCTGCTGCCGGTCTGATCCACTACAGCTTTCTGAATCCCGGCAAAACCATTACATCTGAGACGTATGCTCAGCAAATCAATGAGATACACCGAGAACTGCAATGCCTGCAGCTGGCATTGGTCGACAGAAAGGGCCCAATTCTTCTCCACGACAACGTCCAACCGCACGTCGCACAACCAAGGCTTCAAAAGTTGAACGAATTGGGCTACGAAGTTTGGCCTCATGGGCCATGTTCACCTGACATCTCGCCAACTGACTACCACTTCTTCAAGCATCTTGACAACTTTTTGCAAGGAAAAAAACTCCAAAAACAACAAGAAGCAAAAAAAACCTTCCAAAAAGTCCGTGAAACCGGGAATTTTAACCCAAAAGAAAAAAAAAAACTAATTCCCAATGGCAAAAAATGTGTTGATTGTGATGGTTCCTATTTTGATTAATAAAGATGTGTTTGAGCCTGGTTATAATGATTTAAAATTCAGGGTCTGAAGCCGCAATTACTTTTGCACCAACCTAATAGCTTTGTTTAGGGGGTGGGGTGGGAGCAGGAAAGGCTTTCATGAGAGGTGACTTTCATGCCGAGGTCCAAATAATGAACAGAGATTTTTCAGCCTCTAACCAGAGATGCCAATATAATGATCCTACTTTCCAAAATCTGTTCCTTTTAGTCCCTTGATTCTAAAATTGCTCTATACCTTCAGCCTCTTACTAGACAGATAATAAGACAAAATTTTGTGGAGTGCAAAAGCCATTACCTGAAAGATCCCTGAGGAAAGAGACTTTCAACACCAGTAGAATTATTCAAGCAATTCCCTGAATAGGAGACTGAACAGTAGTAAGTATAACACAAGAATCCGTGACAGTCATACGCAAATAATCTACATGGTAGCAAATACAACTTTTGGGTTTTGTACCATTCGCAGTAATGTTCTTACGTACTTAACTATTGGATGCCAGCATTGTTCCCTCTATCTGATGATGGTATTTAAAAATTTTTACTTTGTACAGCATCTATGTTTCAGTATGAAATATAAGCCTTTTGAAGTTTAGATATTTAACCATTTTCTTCCAGGGGAGATTCAAGAGAGAATAATAATAATAATAATAACAATTCCTCATGTTTGACTGTGCTGTACAATTTATACATTATCACCGTTGAGTGTTGAAGCAACCTTTCAAGGTAAGTAAGACCAGCAACGTATGTTTTTTCATGTTAAGTGAGAAGAAGACTGAGTCTCTGAGAGTTTCTGGACATTTTCAAGGTCTACAGATAGTTGGTGGCTTAACAGTGAAGCAAACTGAATTCTCTTCATATTTTGGTTTAGAGATAGATGAAGTATATCTGTGATCTGGCTGTTGAAATGTGTGGGTTTGAGTTGTTGCTCTGACACTGACTCTCTGTGATCTTAGGTAAGTCACTAAGTGTCTCTGGTCCTCATTTTCCTCTCTGTAAGATAAAGAATGATAACTAATTCATGGGATTATTGTAGGGATTAAATGAGATGAGCTGCTCTATATTCATGTGATCATATATTTAATTATTCATTTAAATACTATTTGAACCCCACTTAATGCCAGGTCCTATCTAGATACTGAAAATACAGCCCAGATAAGACAGTCTTTGTCTTTATGGAATCTCCCTGCTAGCAGGGAATGGGACGTGCTATAAGGCTCACATAATACTATTTCCTTCTGCCCAGGCTCTTTTTTATAGCTCCCTATCTGGACTCATTGCCTGCATCAATTATAAAAATTGTACATGATAATGAGGAGGAGTAACAGGTATGAAAAGAAAATGTATCACCGCTATCTTATTAATTCTATTCTCACTCCTACCCCTGAAGATGCAGGTCCTCTGACTTAGAAGGATGAGAAAAAACGACAGTGACTAACAATATTTTTGGAGTTACCATCTGTGAAAAGCTTTCCCACACTAACTAAGCTCATGTTTTTTCCATTTATTCTGACAAAGAGTGACCATTGGTCTAGAAATGTAAAACATACCATTGCTAAGGATATAGAAGGTCAATAAAAGTGAGGTAACAAAAATCTAAATGAGTCCATTTGTCTTGTTCTAGATGGGTTGCACTTTGGTGCAAGGTATTAGGAAAATTTTTCAGTTTGCTTGGATATTGGTGCTGCTTTAAGGTGGGGGGTGGTAAGGAGTTATGTGACTAGTACAACTTACAGATTCAGAAGCTTAATGTCAATGTAGTGCCAAATTCTAGGACAAGTAATCAAATAGATAGAGGGCTTATGGCACATAGAGAATGAAGAAAATACACTAGAAGTACCAACTTCATGATTCTTTTTAAAAAAGATAGGCTTAGATCAGAAAAACATTTTAAACAGATATATCTGGGTATAAGGAAGGTGTTTGGGAAAGTCATTCAAGAAATTCTTCTTTTCAGCATGGGTAAAAAGTAAGTTAGAAAAGGATAGTCAGGGAATTCTTAATCAGTTGAACTGTCCAGCATAAATTATGAATTAAAATCAACCAGAGTTTAGTTGGTCTCTGTCCTTGGTCCTGACCCTTTACTGCTACCAATGACTTGTTTTAAGACTTCTAGGAGTGGTTTGCATCTAGGGATGGACCTGAATCACCTAGGGAGCATAGGAAAAATAGAGGTGCTTAGATGTGCAATCGGGGATTATGATTCAGTAGGCATGAGATGGGATCTGGGATGTTGTTTGTTAAAGAAGTTACTCTCATCAATCTTGTAAATGAAATTAGGTTGGAGGATAAATGAAAATACTAGGCGGCTGAATTATGGTCTCAAGTGACCTGCATAAACTAAAACAAGGGCCAAGTTTAATGAAATGACATTTTAAAAATAGGGATAAATGAACGGTTTACTTTCAAGAATCTGAAAACAATCTGTGAAGGCAAAATGATTGCTTAAGATCAGTAATTACAGGAAATACTTAGGGGAGGTTAGCTGACTGCAAAGTTCACATGTGCCAGCAGAGGGCTGTGCCTTCCAATGCAGCTAATGCCAGCTGAAGCACAGGATATTGGCAAAAGGGAGAGAGTTTAACTATATAATTTATAATTTACTTTGCAGATTCTATCAAATGATGCCATAGCTTTGCAGGGTGTGTTCAACAACCAGAATGTCAGAGAAAAGTAGAATTAAGAGCTTGGAACAATCAACAAGACCACCTAGTGCAGAGATATTTAAACAAGCTTCCATGGATTCTCCAGGCTTCCACAGGGAGTCCTCCCAAAAGGAAGCAGCAAGGAGTGGTGGTGGCGGGAAGTCAGTGGAGCTCAGCACTCCCACCCCAAAGGAAGCTTTGATTTGGGCAGCTTTGCCATTATGCATTTTATATTTTAGGTGTCCACACAGAGGTTCATATGGGAAATTTAATTTTAAATTTAGTTAATTAAAAGTTAACATAGAAAAAATAAAACTGAAGAATTACTGGCAAGAACTCGAGCCTTACAATTTGTTGTCAAAAATATCCCCAGGATATATCAAAAATATACTGAAAAAGGAAAGAAACATAGCCGGTTCTCTTTTCACTAATTAGAGGAAAAACTGTTATCCAGGACAGTAAGATCCTGTGTTTATTCAAAGGATATACATTTTCCCCCAAAGAATTCAAGAGTGTATGCATATGTGTGTGTGTGTGTAAAATTGAATAGACAGAAACATTCTTTTATTACCTTTTCTATTCAGGTGAAAAACAATGCCAGTGTATTGGCCCTTGGTACCATTCAGTGTGATGAGTCTATTAATAGGGGCACACTCATATTCTGATTATTTCTCACATAAACATGGTGAGCAAATGATCTGTGGAAAGCTTTCGATGTTTTATTCTCTGATTTCCTTGGTTGCACAATAGCTCTTCGCTATTTTAAACAATACTGAACATTGTACAATTCATAAATATTTGCATTTAGTAATTATATCAATAAAAGATTTGGAAGGCTAGATTATGATGAATCCATTTTATTTTCTGCAAAAGAGACAGAATCTTAATTAGTTTTAATTCTGGAACTCATTAACCCATATGTAATCTCTGATTATATATTGCATTCAAGTAGAATCTAAATCTTTCCAAGATTTTCTCAAGATAAAACTGAGGGTTTTCTTTTTCTTATAGATTCTTTTAAAATGCTAATTTTCTCTTTGGGGGTGAAAAGAGGAATATTTATGGTTTTAGATAAATTTAGAGGATCTTTATCACTACTATTACAAGGCTAGAAGTAAACAACTTCACTACATTATGAAAGAAAAAAGGCCACGTGTGCTATAAACCCAAGAAGAAAGGCCACTCTCAGAAATTTCCTGGAGCACAACTTCACATAAAGGGTGTGCACCTTTATAGATAACAAGGTTACGTGGTAATTTACTCATTGTCATTCATTGAGCAAGAGTTTTCTATATGTGTTTGCTCCTGTTAGGAAAATAAAGCAAACATAAGACAACTGTGTCTTCCTGCTTGCTGGCAGCTCATCGATCTAGCTTAGGAAATGGGAGATGGATGCACTTTTAGACCCTTAGTTTTACAACCTCTATCAAGAAGTCACAAGGAGTGTTGCCAAGTAAGAGTCATAGAACCACTGTTAAGGACGTACTCTGTGGCAGGCACTGAAATTCGTATGTATTATGACATTCACTTCTTTTAACAGCCCATTTTGAAAATAAAAACACCTGAGCCACTGAGTGGTTAAGAAACTTACCCCAAGGTTATATAGTGCATAGGAAGAGTAAAGATTAAATGAGTAATAATCACAGTGACTGGCATACTAGGTGCTTCCTAAACATTAGCTGATAGAGCAGGTGGTAGTGGTGGTGGCAGTAGTAACAGTGTGGGCTAGCATCCTTCATAACAACCCTATGAGCTAGTTGCCAATTTTAATCCTAATATTTCAATTGAGGAAACAAGCCCAAAGGAGGTAAACGCCTTTCCTGGGGACACTAAGCAGTTAAATAGCAAAGTAAGCATTCAAACCTACACATTTCTCCCAGCCTCCCCAGCTCTGAAGTTTGGATTTTATTTTCCCAAGGGCCAGTGGACTCACTGACAGTTTCCTGCAGACAGTGACAGTGATAACAGTGGTAGTTAAAGGCTAGCATGACAGTAATATGTGGAAGAGATTGGGTGGTGAGGGTCAAGCAGAGTGGAGATTAGAGAAACAGGATCAGTTTGGAGGTTATTACAGCAATCTCAATGTGATAAAATTGATGTAATGAGAAACAAGACATTGATTTTGACAGCAAGGAATTTTTGCAAAGAAAAGATGAGTCTGAGTGATATTTAGAAGGAAGGATTTATAGAATTCAGCGACAGGCTATTGAGTGTCAGAGAGAGAACGTTGGCCTGGACCAAGAGCAATCGCAAAGCTAAGGATCGTGCCTGTTTCACTCACTGTATCTGCCTTGCTCAGTACGATGTCTGCTTCCCAGCAGAGGCTCAGTAAATACTTGCATAACGCATTAATGGGTGACCACAGAAAATGCTAGGCTTTGAGCCTGAGTGTCCTGCACTAAAGCAAAGAAAGTGTAGGAAAGGGTGCTAGTTTGAGGGAAAGAGGAATACAGTGTTGCATATGCTGAGAAATTGATGAAGAGCCTCTAGCTGGATGCAAGAGACCCAAATTCTGAGGCAATTCAAGTCTGCAGATGTCACTTCAGGGCCACCTGTGTAGAAGGTGATGGTTAAATTAGTTAAAGGGGCAGAGTTTTCTTAAGATAAGTAGGAACAGAGCCGAGCAGAAGAGTGAACCTGTGCCCCAGAGATAGAAGCAAAAATAGGAGAGGGGATAACAAGAAGTTTTGTGGAGTATAAAGTCATGATCACTAAGAAAGGAATATATTAATATTCCCAAAAGGAGGTAGTAGTAAGAGTGTCCAGTGCTGAATCAGGGAAGGTAGAATGAAAAACTGGTCTTGAATTTAGCCAGAGGAGTTTAACACCAGCTTTGGAAAGAGCTGTTTGTTTACACAGTGTTGTTTCAGGTCAGATTGCAACGATTTGATGGGATGATTGTGGCGAGAAAATGAAGACTAGTTGGTAGACGTTCAAACAAGGACTCAGCAAGGGAGTTTCTTAGAATTGAGAAGGATTCCTTATGTGAAGATGCTGTTATTTTCAAGATAAAGGAAAACAAATCATCCATGCTTAAGGTCTGTGTCATGGGCAGAATTTTGTCTCCCCCCACCAAAAAAGAATTCACATGTTGACATGCCAACCCGCGATACCTCAGAATGCAACTGTATTTAGAGGTGAGTCTTTAAAAAAGTGATTAAGACGAGGCCTGTAGTGGGAACTTAATCCAGTATGACTGGCATCCTTATAAGAAGAAAAACAGACACCAGGTGCTAGTGTGCACAGAGGGTGTGAAGAGGGTGGCCGTCTGCAAGACAAAAAGAGGAGCCTTAGGAGAAATCAGCTCTGCTGACACCTTGATCTTGGACTTCCAACCTCCAGAACTGTGAGAAAATAAATGTCTGTTGTTAAAGCCACTCAGTGTGTGGTATTTTGCTATGGTAGCCCTAGCAGTCTACCATGGTATGCAAGGTTAGGGTGGGGGTTAAGCGTGGAAAGAACAGTCAGTATAGCAAAAGTACACCCCACGGAATTTCTGTACATGCAAAACAACTAAAGTCAGTCAAGAAATTAAAGCATTTAAATATTGTCAAATAACCCAACCTATGGGATAATTTCTTTATGTTTTGCTTTTGTAAAGCCTTTCAATATTTGCCTTTTTCCACTGAATACATCAATCCAATCCTTTGAAATTTGGAACCTGGTGGTCTAGCTCCCTAAGATCTAGTCTCTTTTTTCCATTCTGCTGCCTTCTTGATGTTGTTTTCATTGGATAAATCACTGCCCACTGGTGTGAAGGTGAAGGAGAAAGAGGATGGTGCTCTCAAAGCCTTTGGTGTCATCATTTTTTATCTGATTGTAATTTGTATAATTATCAGTCAGCTAATACTGCATCTCACTATTCTTTTTAAAGCACTTTTAGACTCTTTTCCTGTTTCTTTATCGCTGTATGGAATTCTGAGACTGATTTGATCTAGTGAAGACTAAGAAGGATTTTCTTCCCCACCCATGGAATCCAAATATTCAGATACTCAAAGCTTCCTCAGGTCATTTTCTTATCCCATGACCATTTTGTAAAGAGATTCACGAATGAACCGTTTTGAGTTAGCTTATTTGAATCTTACTATCCAAAGCAGGGAATAAAATTTAAAAGCTGTTTGTGTGACTCTGTCCTTGTGGATTATCCGCATTCTTTCTGATTTTTGAAAGTCCAAATACACAGCCAGTGGCTAGACAGCTGGAGGAGATGTGTAAATGAGCGATAAATTTGTATATGTCCCCATGAAGTGAATGTCTTAATCCTCCTTTATCCTCTGAAAGCTTCCCTGTGGAAAAAGTTTTTCCTAAAGCTAGCCCAAGATGGGAACAATGATATTTTAAAATACTTGGCAAGATTTCATTTAGAAAACTAGGCCCCTGAGAGCATTCTGAAAGGATTGACTCTGCCCCTATCCGGGATTTCTTTAATCCTTTGATTGTCCCTTAGGTGAGTTTTTAAAAAAACATATCAACAAGCTGTCTAGTGTGCCAATAAAGAATCTATTGGATACTTTCTCTTAATAGAACTTTGTAATCTCATTTCTGTAGAGGTATAAAGAAAGGAATTTGTGCTTATCCAAAAAATTATACTGGAACTTAACTGTGGTAATTGTACACTGTCGTGTTTAAAATGGGCAAATACCACATGACCTTTCGTCTATGACTTGTGGGCATAGCTGGAAATTTCTAAGCCAAAGGCAAAACTTCAGGATGGATCTCTTACCACTTTATGGGTTATAAAATAAGCATATCTTCTATTCTCCAGCAAATTTGAGATAGTTTAGATATTATTCAGGCCCACTGGGGAAGTAAGAGTAATTTTATATTTTATACCATCAGGTTGAGCTTTGAATTGATGAATGAGACTCTTGTAAAAACTTAGACTGTTGAGTTAGAGAAAGACTCCTATATAAATACAGTGCATTCAGAAGCTCAGAAAATATCCACCAAGCACCATTGTTGAATTAAAATTATTTAAATAACCCAATTTTGATTGTATGATCAAATCACTTTTAGACCCCCAAGTCTTCAAGTCCTGCAGAGTTTCCAGTTACATTTATATAATATTTTGGCTATAGTTTGTGAAAATGAAAGAGTTTAACATCAGTTTTGCAAAGGCCTTAAGTTTACAGTTAAATTCTATTCTATACAATCTCCTCAAAATGGTATTTAGTATCGTGTTGTGATTTTATTTAGTCCTGCCATTGAAAACCACTATCTAGATGCCAGTGTGCCCAAAATTCTGATCTCCAGTTCTGACTAGCCCTTTAAACTCCAGACATGAGTATGCAGTGATCCACCAGGCGTCTCTATTTGAATGTCTAAAATCATCTAGAAATTAATTATGTACAAGAAGAAATTCTGGCTTTCCACCTTAAAACTTGCTCCTTTAGTATTCTTCTGTCAGTAAGCAACACCACGAGCCACCCAACTAAAGAAGCTCAAATCCTAAGACTCAATCTTGGTTTCTCTTCTTTTCTCTCCCTTCCCTTTCCAACTCATCAGTAAATGCTGTCAATTGCACTTTTTGGACATACCTGAAATCTATCTGCTTCTCTCGATCGTCACTACTCCCATTCTCGTCCAAGCCATCACCATCTCTCAAATATTCCCGCATAGTCTTCTAACTTGGACATTCTTTCCGTTATTACCTCTGTAAAATCTGTTCTCCACCACATTTAGGACAAAATACAAAGTCTTTATCTTGGTTTGCAAGATCCTACATGATACGACCACTTACCCATCTCTCTGCCTCATTATAGACCTCTCTCTACTTTGGTCAGTGTTCTCTCACCACCCTGGGCTTCTTTCTGCTTCTGGAAAGGGGCAAAACTTTCTGCCCAGTGCCTTTGCACTTGCTGAATTCTCAGCCCTGCCTGCCACCGACCTCTCCACAGATCTTCACATGATTGGGTCTTTCCTCATCCACACTTAAGAGCAGGAGCCTCTTTATCACAGCGATCCTCTTGATCTTCTTATCTAGAGTAGCTGCGTGTATCACTTTCTCTATCATTTCCCTGCTGTTTGATTCATGGCACTTAGTTACTATCTGCGTTTTTTTTTCCTTTTCTTGATTATTGACTCTCTCTCCCACTATAATATGTGCTTTATAAGAACCATAACTATGTTATTCATTATTGTATTCCTAGGGCATAAAACAAGCTCTTGGCACATAATAAATGCTTAAGTGAAGAGTCATGTCAATATTGTACTCTCATTGTGCAGCTTTTCACTAAGTCATGTCTTACACTGATTCCCTCCTTAACATTCTCTCTTCAACATCCCATTTTACTAAGTGCTACTGACTTAGCTATGTGTAAGTTGAAGAAATGGTTTCATTTTTAAGTTTTCAATAAAAAGGTAAAAATAAAACCCAAGCCTAAAGTAATGTTGATAGAATTGATATATTCTCAAACGCATCTGCTGTCAAATGAGTTAAACATTTATTTAACAAAGAGCATATGAAAAGTAAATATTCATATGAGAATTC
>NW_012133857.1:25854935-25858762 GCF_000956105.1 Propithecus coquereli
TTTCTATTCTTCTGAGAATTTTATAATGAATGAGTGTTGAATTTTGTCATATATTTTTAAGGCATCAATTTATATGATCATGTGATATTTCTTTTTTAACCTGTTAATATGGTAGGCTATATTGATTATATTGATTGATTTTTAAATACTGTGTTGAACCAGTTTTGAATCCCTGAAATAAACCCTACTTAATCATGGTATATAATTTTTCTGATATATTGCTGATATCTATTTGCTAATATTTTGTTAAGGATTTTTGCATCCATGTTTATGAGTGATAGTAGTCTGTAGCTTTCTTTTTTCCTGCTCTTTTTGTCTGATTTTGGTATTAGGGTAATACTACCTTCATAAAATGAACTGAAAAGTATTCCCTCCTCTTCTATTTCCTGGAAAAGAACGTGTAGAATTGGTGATAATCATTCCTTCAACATTTCGTAGAATTCTCAAATAAAAAAAATTTGGATCTGGAAATTTCTTTTTTTGGAATCTTTTAAATTACATTAAATTTCCTTAATAGTAATAGAGTTATCGAAATTATTTATTTGTTATTCAGCGGCTATGGTCATTTATACTTTTCAAGCAATTGGTCTTTTTCACTTTACTTCTCAAATATATGTGTGCGGAGTCATTGCAGTAAGGCATACCTCAGAGATATTGCGGGTTTGGTTTCAGACTACTGAAATATACACGAATATCACAATAAAGTGGGTCACATGGGTTTTTTAGTTTTTCAGTGCATATAAAAGTTATATTTACAGGATACTGCAGTCTGTTACGTGTGCAATAGCATTATGTCTAAAAAACAATGTACATACCTTAAACATACTTTATTGCTAAAAAATGCTAATAATCATCTGAGCCCTTAGTGAATTGTAATCTTTTTGCTAGTGAGGGGTTCTCGCCTCAATGTTGATGGCTGTTGATGATCAGGGTGGTGGTTGCTAAAGATTGGAGTGGGTGTGGCAATTTCTTAAAATAAGACAGCAATTAAGTTTGCTGTATCCATTGACTCTTCCTCTCACAAGAGATTTCTCTGTAGCATGTCAGGCTATTTGATAGCATTTTACTCACAGAACTTTCAAAATTGGACTCGATCCTCTCAAATCCTGCTGCTGATACAACAACTAAGTTTATGTAATGTTCTAAGTCCTTTTGTTACCAAAAAACTGTGTTCTTTCTCTGTTTTATATCAGCTGCAAAGAAAAAAACATATAACTGGTAAGGCATTTAGGTCTTTAATTTTTTGGCCAAAAAATGAAGAAGCTTATGCTCTAAAGGCACCTTCTCCCCGAGCAAAGGGAGATGTGGGAACTTTAAAGAGTTAGATGGGGGATGGAGGTAATGTAAAAAGCACGTACAGGGTGGAGTTTCAGATGCACAGATTTAGTTCATGTACATGCTTTTTTAGATATCACATGTACAGAAAATGGCAGTGATTTGTACTCGGGGGAGTGATTTTTAGTATTACAACGACATAATGAGTTAAGGGTGACTGGAGGTCGCCTGCTCTTGTCTGCACTGGCTGTGCGCAGGTCTAGATTTCTGGCACCTGGTAGCAAGTCCTGTGGCTATTTGTAGCGCTTTGGGACACCAGGTGTCCTTGAGTAGCTATGCTTCTAGATAACAAATAATAAGGAAAAATTGTTAAAAAAAAGAAAAAGAAAAAGAAAGAGGAAAGAGAAGGGAAAAAAACTGTTAAAGTTTTTCTGTCCGTTTTGTTGGGGTTGTCCCAGTGACACTTTGTTGTCATTTCAACAATATTCATAGCATATTGACCAGGAGTAGATTCTATCTCAGGAAACTGCATCTTTTGCTCACCCATAAGAAGTAACTCGTTATCCATTCAAGTTTATCATGAGATTATGGCAATTCGGTCACATCTTCAGGCTCCACTTCTAATTCTAGCTTTTTTTTTTTTTTTTTGCCATTTCCACCATATCTGTAGTTACTTCCTCCACTGAAGTCTTGAGACCCTCAGAGTCATCCATGAGGGTTGGAGTCAACCTCTTCTGAACTCCTGGTTACGTTGATATTGTGACCTCCTTCCATGAGTCACAAATGTTCTTAATGGCATCTAGAATGATAATCCTTTCCAGAAGGTTTTCAATTTATTTTGCCCAGATCCATCAGGGAATAAACTATCCCTGGCAACTGTAGCTTTATGAAATATATTTCTGCAATAACAAGCCTTGAAAGTTGAAATTACTCCTTGATCCATGAGCTGCAGAATGGATGTTGTGTTAGCAGGCATGAAAAGTACATTCATCTCTTGTACATCTCTATCAGAGCTAGTGGGTGACCAGGTGCATTGTCAAAGAGCAGTAACATTTTGAAAGGAATCTTTTTTTCTGAGCAATGGGTTTTCAATAGTGGGCTTAAAAGGTTTAGGAAACCATGCTGAAAACAGATGTACTGTCACCCAGGCTTCGTTTTTCCATTTATAGAGCACAGAGTAGATTTAGCATAATTCTTAAGAATTCTAGGATTTTAGGATTTTAAGTTTAGCATTGGCCTCACCTTAAAGTCACCAGCTGCATTAGTCTCTAATAAGAGAGTCAGTCTGTTCTTTCAAGCTTTGAAGCCAGGTAATGACTTCTCTCTAGCTATGAAAATCCTAAATGGCATCTTCTTTTAATAGAACGTTGTTTTGTCTACATTAAAAATTTGCTGTTTAGCGTGCCACCTTCATCAATTATTTTAACTATATCTTCTGGATAATTTGCTGCAGCTTCTCCAACAGCGTTTGCTGACCCACCTTGCATTTTTATGTTGTGAAAATGGCTTCTTTCCTTAAACCTCATGAACCAATCTCTGATAGCTTACAATGTTTCCTCTATAGCTTCCTCACCTCTCAGCCTTCACAGGATTAAAGAGAGTTTGGTTCTTGCTCTGGATTAGGCTTGGTGTAAAGAAATGTTGTGAGTGGTTTGATCTATCTACACCACTAAAACCTCCATGCCAGCAGTAAGACTTATCATTTGTGTGTTCACTGGCATAGCACTCTTCATTTCCTTCAATAACATTTCCTTTGCACCCACCAAACTTGCCTGTTTGGTGCAAGAGGCCTAGCTTCTGTTCTGTATTGACTTTTGATATGTCTTCCTCATTAAGTGTAATCATTCTACCTTTTGATCTAAAATGAGAGACCTGCAACTCTTTCTTTCACATGAACTCTTAGAGGCCATTGTAGTGTTATTAATTGGACTAATTTCAATATTGTTGTGCCTCAGGGAATAGGGAGGTCCAAGGAGAGGGAGAGAGATGAGGCAATGTTGGTTGGTGGAGCAGTCAGAATACAAAACATTTATCCATTGAGTTTGCCATCTTACATGGGCATGGTTTGTGGCTCTCCAAAACAGTTACAGTAGTAATGTTAAAGATCACTAATCATAAGGGCGCCATAACAAATTTAATAGTAATAATGAAAAAGTTTGAAATATTGGAAGAATTTCCAAATGTGACACAGAGACATGAAGTGAATACATTATTGAAAAAATGGCCTCTAGATTTTCTTGATGCAAGGTTGCCATACAACATCAATTTGTAAAAAATACATTATCTGTAAGGCACAATAAAATGAAGTACAATAAAACAAAATATGCCTATATTCCTTTATCCTTTTGATGTCTGCAGGGTCTGTAGTGATCTACCCTATTTCATTCCAAATATTAGTAATATTCTTTGTCAGTCTTGGTAGAGGTTTATCAATTTTATTTACCTTTTCAAAGAATTAGTTTTTTGTTTCATTAACTTTATTGTTTTCATTGATTTCTGCTGTAATTTTTATTTTCTTCCTTTTGCTTGCCTTGGGTATATTTTGCTCTTCT
>NW_012133857.1:25859467-25880644 GCF_000956105.1 Propithecus coquereli
GTTCTGTTTACAGCTCACTGGTTTTTTTTCCTTTGTTCCCTCCTTTATGCTGTTGAGCCCCATTGAATTTTTATCCAGTTATTGAATTTTTCAGCTTAAAATGTTCACTTGGTTTATTTTTATATATTCTATGCATTTGCTGAAACTTTTTGTTTCCTGAGACTTTCTATTTTTCCATTTGTGTAAAGTTTGTAATTGCTAATCAAAGCATTTTATTCTGCCCTAAAATCCTTGTCAGATGATACTAACATCTCTGTCATCTTGGTCATGGTGTATAACAATTATCACTTTTCACTCAATTTGAGATTTTCTTGGTTCTTGATATGATGCATGATTTTTAAATTAAACCCTGTGCTTTTTGGATATCACACTATGAGAATCTACATTTCATTTAAATCTTGTGTTGTAGCTGGCTTCCTCCTCATCATTATTTCCAGGTGGGAGAAGAAGTCCAGGCTCCTCGCCTGGCCTCCACTGACACCTGAGGAGACGAAGGTGTGCTTGTTAGTGTTGGTGGGAAATCTAGCTTCCCACTAAGTCCCTCCATGGCATGGAGGAGCAGGAGTACTTGTTACTGCTCTCTCCATTGGACACCAAGGCCTTGGGTGATGGCCTCATCACCACTAGGCAGTGGTGAAAAATCCTAACTTTACTAACTTCTGCTGACACAACTCCAGCAAGAGGCGTTCCTCATTACTGCTGGGTGGGGATGGAAATCCAGGATCCCCAGGTAGTCTTCTCTTACTCTTCCAGGGCATTTGTTACTGCCCAAAGGCATGAAAGTCCTGGCTCCCTACTCAGCCTTCTCTGACACTACCCAGGTGGGGATTGAGGGAGGGGGTGCAGGATTAGTTAGGGTTCTTCATTACAGCCTTAATACATTCTTCTGTCTCCTATATTTCCACAAACTGATAATTAGAACTAGATATTTGATTAGCTTCAGGTTTAATTCTTTAGAAGAATATTTTATAGATGGTATTGTGACCTTCACACCAGGAGATGTCAAACATTTAGTCATCCCACTCTTAGGGAGGTTAAGATTTACAAGAGAGTCAAGGAGTTGTTGTTCTTACTCATCCATTAATAATTTCCCATCAACTTTCTCAAATGATTTTTGTGTTCAATTTTCCTTCAGGCATAATAAAATAGTCCACTTTTTTTCCAACCACTTTCTGACAAATTGGTAATAAAATGAAGGAGTAGCACATGGAGGTCAAGGGTTGAATTAGGGAGCACAGCAGAGCAGTAGAATCAATCCCTCCCCAGAGAAAAGAATGGAGCTGAACGACGAGTGTCCTTTATCCTTTCCACATTTATTAAGGAGATAAATCACCCCATCTCTCCTGGAGGAGCATAATAAAAGATTAAAAGAGGCCATGAGGGACACTAATAGAACTCCTATCGCATGTAGTAAAGAACAAGAGTGGGAAAGAGCACTCCTCTCTACAATGATATCAAGAAGCAGTTCTTGGATTCATATGTATCTCCTCTATAATAGTTTAATAGATAGCTGGCAGTGGTGATGATGATTAATAATACTGTACTGCTTACTTGGAATTTATTAAGAGACTAGATCTTAAGTGTCTTCAACACACACACACACAAAAGGGTAACTGTGGTGATGGATGTGTTGATTAATTTGATTATGATAATAATTAAACAATGTCTACATATGTTAAATCTTTAAATTGTACATCTTGAATATGTATAATTTTTTTGTCCATTATACCCCAATAAAGTTGGAAGAAATTGGATAGCTGGCTATAACATTTTACTAAACTTTAGTTAGATATTTGCATTTTTTAATAGATGACTTCCAATAATGTCATATGATCTCAGTTTTTTTATTATGGTGGTGATATAGGATTGTCTTTGAAAAATTAATTTATTGAAATAAAAATATGAATATTATGGTAGAATATAAAAATGGCACTAATTGATATTATGTTATAAAAAGGCTTGGTATTTGGGAAACCCTGATCAAACATCTAATGACATTGTTGTATCAAGGTGGACACTCAGAGAAGCCAAATGCCTTCTTCAAAGTATCACATCAATTCGAGGGCAGTCAGTGCTACATTTAAAATCTAGTTACCTAATGCCTGCTCATTTCCTCCTTTCCAGTTATGCTTTTTTCTGAACAAGTGCAGGCAAGATTGTGTGACTTCAGGCTAGAGTCCTAGAACATTTTATTGCAGCACCGTAAAGTCAGAGCCTGGGTCTCTCTTGTTTATTGCTGCATTCCCCAGTACCTAGTAGAGAGTAAGACACAAAGCGAGTGCTCAGTAAACATGTCTAGAAGTCTTTTCAATACTCATATATATCCTGCACAAATGTCAGTTTTTACTTCTACATGGAGTATCCTTTGTTGAGACTCAATTAAGACCAGCTCTCTTCTTTCTTCAAAATCTAGCTATTCATGACAGCATCTTTGCTGGACCATAATGTGTAGATTCAGGTTCCCTTTATCTCAACCAGTCAGTCTCAGAAACAAACCTTATAATTTCTTAACCATAGTTAGGTTTTGTCCTAGAAAGGGAATGAACAGTATGTCCTGAGTAATGTAGAGCAGTTCATGGTGGTTGAAGTACCATTCATAAAATGCTAGAATGTTCAAGCATTTATTATTTTAAGCCTTTTAATCAACAGTTTTAGCAGACATTTATGGAGGCCCTACTATGTGTGTGGGACTATGTTAAACACTTTACATTGCTCTCTCTCGTTTAGCACAACCCTATGAGTTAGGTGCTAGTATGTCCCCCCTTTTCAAAAGCTAGAAACTGAGACTTAGAGATGTCAAGGAACTTGTCCAAGGAAGCATAGCCAGTGGTGTTGAGGCTGGATTCAATTTTAGATACTTCCAACCAGAGAGGAGAGCGTTTAACCTCTACTCAAGCTATCTTTGAAACTACGTAATAATTTAAGAAGTATTCTTGAGGTGGAAAGAGCATGAGATTTCAATTTGAGAGGACCCCTCGGCCTCAGCTCTCACACCTATGGCTTTATGATCTAATACAAACTATGAATATAGATTTCAGTCATCTCAAACCACTTCCTTAATTTTTGCATTATATTGATACCTCCTGAACTATTATTTACTTAATATTCACTAGATATTTATTTTAAGTGGATAACTCTTAAAATAAGTACAGTGACGGTAATAGTATTATTCAATTCTTCCTCAATACTTCACAATGCTTTGAATGTGACTGCTGTTCTACCCGCCTTCTCCTCACCCCCACCCCCACCATCCTCCCTGTCTCTTTCAGAAGTTAGCAAGTGTCATGGAGGTGTTAAGGACATACTAGCACCAAACTGAGACTTTCTCCCTGATGTGGTGAGAAATATTGGAAAACAATTGAAAGAGGAGCAATTTTTTGATGGTGCAATTCAATGTCATTTAATATTATACACCACCTAACATCACCTCTTGTTCCAAGTGTCCCTCAATTTGAGAATCACTGGTTTGAACTCTTTGACAATTTTTGTGAAAATCTAATGGAGGAATGGACATGAAATCACTCAGCAAACTAGAAAGCTCTTTTACAATTCTTCCCTTCAGACTGAAGAAACCAACTCATAACCCAGCTATAATATTAATAAAGCACCTCTGGCTCTTCTCTCTGCTACCAATAATTTAGATTTTTTCCCCCAAGTCATCTAGAAAATGTTGTTTAAATAATGTAGTGGCTGAGGACTGGGAGTTTGTAGTTAAACTTTATTTGAGGTCAAGAAGAAGGAAAATCCCCTGTTGCACACTGGAGGAAACCTATGTCATCTGCTGTTTACTCTTTCGATAATGGAGGCAGTCAGCAGGTCTCCACGCAGCACGTTCTGTGTGTTAGGCCCTCTACAGAGAAAAACCAGATACGGACTCTAACCCTAGTCTATGCTATGACTAAGCTGGGAGACTCAATAACAAGTGTTAGTCCGTCAAGATCTTGCTGGTTGAGTGTTGATTAGTATTTGGGGAATTGTGAGTAGCTAGATGTCCATTCACCTTTATTTCATCTCGTCCAACACGTACAGGGCCCCAGGAATGCATCAGGTACTATGGTCAGTGCTAATTATTTTGGTGGCACACAGCTAACATATCCAGCATGCTAACTACAAATGAGGCTCCATGAGACACAGCGTTACACACTCCGCACAACTGTCTGTTATTAATCCTTATTATACAGAAAGGAACAGAGGCACAGAGAATGCACAGGTGGCCAAGTGAGATTTGAACCTTGTTCCAATTGACCCCACAGCCTTGGCTGTAACCATAGAGTCTTGTTGTCTTACCCTAAAAATAAAGAAATAAATTTCTTCTACCCTGTAGGAGTCCATGTGTGCCATTGCTGCCTGCCATCTTAGAAGGCATGGGGCAGTGCCAAGTACTGGAGTAATGACAAGGTGTCTGCCCTCCTTGTTAACAAGCTTTGTTTGAATGGTTTAGATGGCATTCGTAATGTTCCTAAAGCTTGCTTTGTGTTTGTTTAATTATAATATAGTCTGGCACTTTGACATTTAATTTTCTTCTTTGGTTGTAATTATCTTCCATGAGAGTAAGAGCAGAGTTGGATTATATTTACTTCCTTTCTTCCTTCCTTCCTTTCTTTCATTTTTTTCCCCCCTCAACATGCAAATCTGACTCTGACTCACTGTGTTTTGATGAGTCTCAGTTCTGGGTGAATGACCTCAGCTCGGCCTTCGGGGTGGAATGGGGGTGGGTAGCTGTGCTGCCAGCCCGGGTCAGCCTGGTGGGAGCCGGAGGCTGGTCACGCACCTCATGGAGTAGGAGGCAGCATGCTGCCACTAGGGTCAGTGCATCAGCCTGTGCCACAAGGTACACTGTCGCCCACAGCGAGCTGATGGTGTGTCTCAGGTCAGAGGAGAGCCTCGACGAGACAGTGGGGACCCTGCCACGTGGCCTCTGCTCTTCTTTCCAGATAATTAGGATTTTTCCAAACAAATGGCAGTGCTCCATCAGGAATCCAGTTTCTCTGGGCTCAGCTTATATTTGGCTTCGTAGTTCTCTTAGGAAAACTGTCATCTCCTTAAATCAGGGATATCCTTTAACAGATGATGCAATGTTTCAAAGAGCAAAACAAACATTTTCCACTCACACACAATGTTTATGCTTGAATAATGATCTGGCTTGATCCCCACAACAGCCCCATAAGAAAGGGTTTCCTATAATTCAGTTATTTGCATATCACCTTTGCAATTTTCACCATACCCATGTACTACCTTATATCCAGACATCTTTCGATTACTGTATTTTATTTCAATAAATGTAAACATTCTACCATACAGTTATGTTAGAATTCCAGTGTTTAGATGGGAAGATAAAAATTTGTAGATTTCTCATAGATGGACTTTACATCTCTTAACCTTTAGAATTTTCCACTGGCATGTCCAACTTAATGACATCTAAATGCCACTAGTTTCTACAGCCTCTCCCTCTTCAATAGTTTACCATTATATAAAAATAACTTTTGCATCATTATGATCCTATGTAAATGGAGCAACTTTCAATGTGCCCTCCTAAGTTTTCCTCATTTCTTTAGCCAGCCAAAGAATCCTTGTTCAGAATTTGGAGAATGGGTAGAGAAAGACAGAGTGAGAAAGAAGGTAGGAACACACAGTGTTCCTGTCTGAGAACCACTTAACAAAGAGCTGGGCCAGAGAGAGGAGTGAGGGAAATAGGAAGAAAGGCCGTATGGGCTCAACAGGTGAAAGCTGTTGAGGGTGTTTGGAGTTTGAGGTCAGAGGTTCTGAAGCAGCTGTGGTGTGTGGGAGAATTGGGAGTGGGCAAAGCTCTTAGGATGCACTGCTGTGTGTCGCAGGTGGGGTTTCCCAGGAAAGAGACCCGCGGTCAAAGACTAGATTCAGGAAATGTATCAGAGAGAACCTGGATCATTGAACCAACACCTGGGGAGGGCAAGTGGAAGGGAAGCAGGGTTGGGCAAAGGAAGAAGGTGAGCTACAGTGTAGTCACAACAAAGACTTCAGCTGACCCTGTAGAAAGTTCTGAAGGCAGGATGACCCTCAGAGCTGTTTCCAGCTGGGATGAGGGGCCTGTACTTTGGTACCCATCACTGAATGTGGGTGGTCCCAGGAAGAGTGAGTGACTCTGGTTAAGTCCACCTTCTTCAACTGAGGCAGTCCCTGAAGAAGCTGACAGCTAGCTGAAGGTTCTCCTCCAGCAGCATGACCAGAAGCCAGGGTGATAGGTCCTTTATTCCCGAAGGGGTATCTGGAGGGCAAATCACAGATCCACCGCCCTGTGGGTTATAACTGGACTTTACTTAATATTTTTCATAAGCTCAAGTAAAGTTTGGAGTTATTTTTTAAACTATATTTTTTAAAAAGTTTCCTTTACAGTGTGACTATGCAGAGTCTGAGTCACATGCAGTCCCAGGAATTATTAGATTTATACTCAGAAATTTAATATTTGACTCCCAAAGCTATTAATTGATACCTGCTCATACAACACAAATTCCCATAAATAGAAAAAAAGTGGGTAGGGAGAAGTGGCTTTTATTATATCTTAATAAAAGTCACTAAGATCTCTAAAATTAAATCTTTGGGGCTCTTTCATAAGGAGATTTAGAATTTTGGCTACATCTGGGCTTATATTTTTATCAAATTATAATCAGAAAAAGTAAGAGTGGTGGTCTCTTTGGGGTTGCTGTCCGAGGAATAAGGAATAAAATAATATGCTTTATCGAGCCCCCTCTTGTACATAGTGCATCAGGAAATAATATATTAAATAGATGGAATATGAGTTTGGGCTCCATTTTTGTCAAGTAACCAAAACCTACCTTAAGTGTAGAAAAAGGGTGGAAGAGGTAATTGTTAGGGTCAACACTCTGAATGATGTATCAGATTGGCTTCACTCTTAGGCAGCCTCTCCCAAAGATGGCTACTGGTAGTACTGGACTTACGTCTTCCCAGTTTAAGTGCTGAGCAGAAAATGCTCCTCTCCTACCAATAGTTTCAGCCAACTCTGTGGGAATGATACTCATTGGCTCTGATTGGCTCATGTGGGTCAGATGCCCATCCCTGAACCACTTGGCTGGCAAGTAAGGTATCCTTATTGGCCAGGTGAGTGTTATGTGTCCACCCTGAAGCCAGTACACTCTGTCAGCCCCTCTGGACCATGTGGATTGAGAATTCAATAGGGGTGATTCCCCCAAGGAAAATCAACATGCTGCCACCATGAAACAGATAAATGGATGTCAGCCAGACATAAACACTTGACATTTACTGTCCTTTCAGACCAAAGTCAAAATTCTGCCTCTGCCAATTTTATTTGACAAGTTATTTCCAGTCTCTTTCCCTTCATTGTTCTCATATACAAAATGGGACCAATCTTTCTGACTTTGTAGGATTGTTGTAAGGATAGTTGTTGACGTGTACATAAAAGCTCTTTGGACCATAGGAGGTGCACACTAATTAAGAACTATCACTGTAGTTAATAGCAAGCCTACTCTGGCATAGTATTTCCATGAGTAATAGCTCATTTCAATTAGGAACCTATGAAAGCCTTTAAATTGGACCAAGTGCTAATGACTTCCACCTTTTCACAGGATATTTAATGTTGTCCTAGCACCATTAAGAAAAAATCATGTGATATCTCAGCATTTTCCACCCTGAACACAAATTGGGAACATGGAAATCATTCTCTTTCTAAAGATCACAATAAATAAATGTGTTTTGTAACCTAATTTTGAATCTTAATCAAAGGATTGAACAGAAGTAGATAGAATTCCAGTTACGCCTTTCTCTTGAGGGTACATTTAGCAAATCAAAGATGAAAAAATATAACCTCCAAATGCTACCCAGGTGGCTGTTAAATACATCAAAGGCAGGAAACCCAGGAAAGGATGAGTGACTGTGAAATTCAAGTGTGATGGCTTTTGATGTGAGTAACTGAAAGGTTAGAGATAAATGCCACTCTACACCTAAAAGAAAGGGATCTGGGATGACCCCTAAAAGGTGATACGGTGTCCTCACTGATTGCTTCCTGAGGACATGCATCTCAGTTGCTATTGTGGGGATATAATGCCAACAGCACCTTGTGAGAGGAAATAGAGCATGTTCTTAGTCTCATGGTCACACAGACTCAGATATGCATCCTGCTGTGTGAACTTGGGCAAAATGTTTAAAGCCCAGGCTTCAGGTTCCCCATTCCTTCACACGTTCCCAGTCATGCTCTGGCTCCAGCCTCCTCTCCCCAGAGCCTTCACCCACGTTGTTCCCTCTGTTCCCTCGGCCTGGACTGCTCATCTCTAACTTTTCCGGGCTATTCAGCCAAGACCTCCTCCGCCTTGGCAGTTCTCTCCACTCTCCTGGCTTCATTATGCTTCCATAGCCCACTAGACTCCTCCAGAGCCCTCTGCCCTCATTTTTGTGTTTCTCCTTAGACTGTCAGCCCACGAAGCTAGGAATCATACCTCCTATGCTCCCAGCGGTATATCCAGGGCCAAGGATAGCGCTGGACCACGATAAGTCCTCAATATTTTTGAATAAATTAATTGTTATCAACATGAGATATGCTAGATTCCATTGCAACCCAACTGCTTCCTAATAATAAGCTTTTGGTCTGTTTATAGAGGAAGACATATGGGCTAGCTCTTCCTAAAATTCTCTCCGTCTTTATTCAGAGGCCTAGCCAGGCTTCAGAATGGTCTAACAAAATTCCTAACTCCCACATGTCCTTCTCAGTCCCCTCTGGGGACCCACTCACCCTCGGCCATTGTAGAATCTGCCTCACTGTGACCTGGGAAGTCCATAAAACTTGTACCATTGTGTCTTTGTGACTCTAAATTTCCTATAGGAGTTCATTTTGGCTTCCTAAGGATATTTGTAAGTTGCGTAATCAGCATCCACTGAGCATCAACACTGCACCTCTCCTGGATGGAGGAATCTGCCCTTATCTTTGTTTGAATCTGAAAAGTTATCTTTCTGAATGTTGATTGTGTCAAAGCACCATTAGCATCCATTATCATTTAGTGAGCACTTATCAATACCAATCATTGCCAACACCTATGAGAATCATGTGCCCCCTCCAAACATATGCATATATAACACATACATATCAACTCATTTAATTTTCAGAACAACCCTGTAAGGCAGGCACAATTATTATGTCCCATACAGATGAGAAAACTGAGGCAAAGGAAGATTAAGTAGCTTGCCATGATCACATAGGAAGACAGCGGCAGGGCTGAGAGGTGAACCCAGATGATTGGGTTCAGAATCCGCTTTCTTAACTCCTATGCTAATCCCATTTTACAGAAGAGGACACTGAAGCTTATAAAATTAATTGTATGGACCTAAAATCTCATGGCTGGTAAATAGCAGAGGTAAAATAATAATTCAAATGTGCCTTACTCTAGTGCTTTTGTTCTTAATGACAATACCCATTGCCCCTTCCTAAGCTATGCAACCTCTTCTCCAGCGTGAGCGGTGAGCAGAGCCTTTTAAGTGTGAGCTCATATTATAAGCAGCCTCCAACTCCATTAGGACTAGCAACTCTATTGCCTAACTAAAATACACTATCAATAATTAATATTTGTGTAATAATAAATTTATTATGGAGAAGAGAAATGAGAGTCAATCCCAGAAATGGCACCATGCATCCCTCCTTCTTCAAGGTCATGCATTAGTACACTCAAAGTGGAATATTAGATTGCCTAATTCCAGGCAGTAAGAGTCACGTTTTCAGAAATGATACTCCTCTCTGGTTTCAGAGGCAAAAATCAAGTAGATTCTCGGGCTATGCCATTGTACATAAACTCTCCAAATTACCATTTTCCATCACAGATTTTCCCAAAAAGAGGAATGACTCTGTACACGAAAGGATGCCTAAAGTAAGGCTATTCAAAATCCTTGAGGAAATGACATTGTGTGCGTATGTATGCAGGTTTATGGAATTTTGGAAATCTGTTATTTTTTTCTGTCCACTTGAGCATCCTCTGGGAAATAGAGCCACATCCTCATAAGGCCATTGTGGGAATCCAAGGAGATAATGTATGGGAGAAGTACTTTGAAAACTGCAAAGTGCTGAACAAATAGAAAGTGTATTATCATTATCACTCCTGGAATTCAGTTACACCCCAGCTGCCTGATGGTTCAGCCTTAATATCCAGCCCAAGGGGAAACTTTCTTCTGGAAGGTGGTGATGAACTAAGCCTCCATTTTCGTATTGGAAAATGTCATTCGGCCACATTTTCTTTTTTAAACTTTTTTATTTACACAAGTAATTTAAGAATGGATCATTTTGGGGGGGAAAAAACTGTTCTAAAGTGAAATAGGTAAAACTCTCCTTTTTTGTTATTCCTGCCTTACTTTCTCAGAGGCAAGCACTATAGTGAGTATATTGTGATTCTTCTGGACATTTTTTATGCTTTTTCATACATTTTTACGGCCCTGGAAAACTAAATGATATGGTTGGGAGTCTTGAACATAAATAATATCATTCCATATGCATCGTCCTACAACTTAGACTCAACCATAAATCGCTGAAAAAATATGTATTAGACATTATTTGTTTGTTACATATAGACCTAAATCACTCATTGGAAAAGGTGCATGATATTGCACAAGATCAAATGCAGCCAAATTTATTTTACTTCTTCCCCTACTGATGAATATCCAGGTTATTTCCTTTTTTTCCCTGTATTATAGATAAGGCTAAAAAAAAAAAGTCTCATATATATCTCCTTGTGCGTGTATGTGAGTATTATTTTAAGGTAAATACTCTGAAGTACAATTATTGGGTCACATAGTATACAGATCTCCAAAGCAGCCGCTCTTTTTATATTTACTCTTTCCATTAACAATAGAGAGTGACTGTTTCTCTACGTTGTCATGGAACTATTTTCAAACTTCTTCATGTGTGCTAATTTCATGAATAATAAATGGTGTCTCATTGCTGATGGAGAAACATTTCTATTCATATCCTTTGTTTATGTGTCTACTGAATATTTTCTTTATATTGATTTGTAGGAGTATTCTTTACATGTTATAGCTAGTTGTTTTTTGTCTTTTATATATATTACAAATATTTCACAAGCGGGTATATTTAAATCTATTTTCCATCAGAATATAATCTCCCCAAGGTCAGGATTGTGCGTATCTTAGCTAATACTTTTTTTCACCAGATCATAGCACTAACACATAGTAGGTACAAAATAAATATTTGCTCAGCGAGCAAATAAGCTTTGGAACAGGAAACCTGAATTTAAATCTTAGCTCTTCCCCTTTCTTATGTATGTGACCTTGAACAAGTCTCTTAACCTCTCTTAGCCTAACTTTCCTTATAATAATAGATTTTGTAATTCTATTTTCTTCTCATTCTTCCTTTTTTATATTAAAAAAAAATTTGATCTCAAAGTCTAGCTTTACCCCTACTCCCTCTAACCCAGAATTTGTTGTAAATTAAATCTGATTTTGACTCTGTCCAAGGGATTATTACCAGAAAAACCATAAAGCTCCACCCACAATGAGGATCTCCTGGTTTGGTCCCTGAGAATAGCATTAAATGAAACTCTAAATGTAGCTAACTTTTTGTTCTTGCTTTCTTAAAAATTGGGCTATTGCATCTGCATTTTTTCTTCAATATGGCAAAATTGCTTACCTTTTCAGCAAGTAACTCTCAACCTTTCTAGATCAGAGGAGCCATTCAGCTTTCTTCCAAAGAAAAATGCTCCCCAGATTTCCCTAGGCAGTGAGTATGTTAAATTGCTATAGGCCACACTGCCAAGATATAACCAGATAAAGCTAATGTGGTTCAGAATAATTTCTCCAGAATTTTAGCTCAGAGAGAATACAAATATGTTCAAAGAGGCAAAAATGCCTTAAGTAATGCTTTAAAATTTTTCTTCACTGAAAACAAATATTAACTACTACAGCAATTCTGAGCATTAGTATCAGGTAAAGTTTGCAATTATCTTATGTTTAGGGGGCACAATTTATCTAATAAAATCTTTAGTATAAACAGATGCATCCATCAAAATATACTTACTAAGCATCTACTAATCTACACCACCACGTGAGAAGCAGTGTGCTCTCATGACCCACACATGGTGGGTAATAATGGCTTCAAAGGCCCTACAGCAGACTTGCTTCAGGGCCTGACCACTGAGCAGCAAACCACTTCAATATTTTAGGGGAAAAAATAAACCAGTTGCTAGTTTCTTACTCCAGTTTCCATGTTATCCTGGGAGAAAGGTGTTGGATGGCTGTCCTTCTTTGCCTAAACCAAAAGATTATTGGAGATAATACTACCAAATGCAATTTACACATTGATTCTTGTGTCTGTTGAATTATTTCCTTATAATAAATCTTGAGAAGTGAAAATAAGTTTTTTATGAGACTTTGTATGTGAATTTGTCCTAGTGTTTTTCCAGAAGGGTCACACACTTTTTCAGTGTTGCTGGCAAAATATGTACAGTGATAATAACAGTAGCAAAAATGCTAGCTTCTTTTCATTTAGTGTTGCTATGTGCCAGGCACCATGCTAAGCACTTTGCACACATTATCTTATCTGAAACTTACAACCACCCTGTGAGGTAGATACCATAACTATGCCTATTTTCAAATAGAGATGATGAGATTCAAAGAGTCAGAGAGGCTAAGTAAGTTACCAAAGGTCACACAGCTCATGTGTGCTAGTGATGGCTCTCCATTATATGTGAAATAATAGTAGTAACTAGCAATATTAGATAACAAGAATTCCATATTTGTTACATACTACCTATTATACATATATACATTATATATACATTATCACCTTAATGTATATAGCTTTATCACTATAACTTTATCAGCATTGGGGGCATACTTTAAATTTTCTTTCTTCTTTTTTCTTTTCTAGTGGGTATAAAATCATTCCTTGGGATTTAAAATTTTTTTTTCTTTTGGGGGGCTATAAAAACTTAAAAAATTCCTTTTTTTTTTTTTGAGACAGAGTCTCACTGTGTTGCCCAGGCTAGAGTGCCATGGCGTCATCCTCGCTCACAGCAACCTCAAACTCCTGGGCTCAAGCGATCCTCCTGCCTCAGCCTCCTGAGTAGCTGGGACTACAGGCATGTGCCACCATGCCCGGCTAATTTTTTCTATATATTTTTAGTTATCCGATTAATTTCTTTCTATTTTTAGTAGAGACGGGGTCTCGCTCTTGCTCAGGCTGGTTTCGAACTCCTGAGCTCAAACAATCCGCCCGCCTCGGCCTCCCAAAGTGCTAGGATTACAGGCGTGAGCCACCGTGCCCGGCCTAAAAAATTTCTTAATGGTGAAAATGAACATTTCTTCTATTTCACAGCTTTAATTATTAAAATTCTAGAAATGCATTGGCTCTATCTAAAGCCTAGCTCTCTGTTTCACTTAATCCCTTTACCTCAATTTCCTCATCTTTTGTGAGGCTTAAATAAGTGAGAACGTGTAAAGCATTCGGAGCAATGCCTGGCCCATAGAAAGCAGCCTAATCGTGTTAGTTATTACCTAATAATAACCGAATAAAAATCACACAAGCACAACCAGCCATTTGTGGTTGAACTCTTGACCCGACAGGAGCCAGCTATCACTTGTTGCATACTTACCTCCTTCAGGCGATTACACCTGCACGTTGCATAGTCCCTTGTACAACATCTGCTCCACAATTAATTAATTCTGGAGTTGGCATGCCCTCTCTATAAAAGGACTCTCTGATTGCCCTTCAGATCGGTGATTCATCCATATCACAAAGCATCTCAAGATCTTGCTTCTTGGAAAAGCTATTAGCCTAAAAATGAAACTTCGAGAGCTCCCTTTCTGACAAAACAAGTTTTATAGAAGCGAAACCCAAGGAAGAAAATTATAAAGTCAAGTCTGTGAGCAAGTCAATACCCCATGTCTAAGAGTGGGGAGGAGGGGGGAAGTTTTCAATCACTCTTTCCTGAGGCACCCTGAATCAGTATCCCTTTCAGAAAAAATATCAGTTCAGGTATCTTTTTTAGCCAACATCTTCAGTTCTCAGATTGACAGTATTCTTTTTCTTAACATGTCAAGAACACCATCGGGTAAATCTCCTGGCTGTCAGGTCTTTGAAATGATATGTGAGGGAGGGCTGAATTTCCCCTCCAGCTCATCAATACTTACAATCTGATAGAGGGGCAAACAGTAGAATTTAAATATTGCATACCTGTGTTTTATTTTGTTTTATTTCCTGTGAGAACTCGCTGCCTATAACTTCAGGCTTCTTGAGTACTAGACAGAATAAGGGGAAATAGCCTAAAGCCTTAAGAACGTTGATCATTAAAATTACTATGGTGGTGGCAGGGCTGGTTCTAGAAGGCTTTAGGGAGGGGAGGCAAGAGAAAGTGCCTTATTGAGGGACAAGGTATCTGGTAGTTGGTCTTGTACTACCATTTACTGAGACTTGGAGCCAACCCCTAACTTCTTTTCAGAATCATAGATCAGGAAAATTACGGAGTTGATCTAAACCAGCAGTTTTTAAACGTTTTGTTAATGCGGTAGAACCCTTAAAAAAATCTTAGAACTCTTGTATATAAAACAGCTAGAAATCAAGCTACTCTGGCTAAAATAGAACTGAAGAGCCCAGAGTTTGGCCTACCTCATCTCCCTTTAACTTATTCTTTCCTTTTCTTTTCCCTCCCTGATCCTTCCCCCATCCTCCTCTTTCTGGCAGTTTCTGAGGCACTTTTGAGGAACTCTTGGGCCCAGAGGTCACAGTACAGAAATCATTGCCTTTAGCAATTCCTAAGGTTTTACCATCTCTGAAGTTCTACGGTATCAGAAGCCAGGTCATTACTAGGCCATCCGGCACGGTGTAGAAGAAAGACTATCAACCCTGGAATTAGGCAAACGTGGGTTTCAATCTATGCTCTGCCAATGACTAGCTATATGACTTTGAACATGTCAGTTACTTTCTCTATAAAAACTCTCTTCTCATCTGAAAAATAGGGAAATGATAGCTTCCTCAAAAAATATAATAATAGCCCATTATAACATTCAAGAAATATTAATTTCCTTCTCTTTCGTGTCCTAAGAATTGTCTTTGAAGAAAATAAAAAGTGACATTGAGACAGGCATACAAATAGCTTCAGCAAAGAAATTGTTTTGGGGGTATGTGACATGCTCATGACATAATGGAAAATGAAATCTCCAATTATTCTTGGAGATAGAGAGGGGAGGAACTGGTCACTGTTCTAGGCGGGTGTGGGGAAGAGGAGGGGTGAAAGGTTTTCTTTTCAAACATGTGGGCTATCATATGATCAAGTGACTAATTTGCTTTTGAAAACACAATTCGCCCCAAGTTTGATTGTCCTTCTTGACCTTCCGTAAATGAAGTCAACTCCCCGATCAAGAAGAGGTCTCCAATTCAAAAGATGAGAAAGTGGCTGCATAAATAGGACATGAGAGAAATGTCCTCGCAGCAGTGCCTTAAAAAAATGTTTAGGTTTTAGGATTTTGAGTTGATAGTAAAAGCAAATGGAATATTAGGCTCCAATAATGAAAGCATGGTACCTAGAACAAACAGGGCCTCTTTACTCTCTGCTGCTTCAGACACACGTAGAGACCTGTATTTGAATCTGCCATTTAGTGTCTACTTTCAGAGAAATATTTTCAGGTAATACTAGCTAATGATGAGGGAATCCAGACCACATCCCCCAAGGAATGCTTGAAGGGACTGTAGATGTTGAACTGGGAAGAGGGTGAGGCCTGGGCCATATCTGGCTTCAGATACCTGAAGAGAAGTTGTATCTGTTAGACTTTTCATGGTGCAGGCTACAGAGTTGACTCCAACTGACTTGAACAGAAAAGGCCAGTTATTGAAAAGTTACCTGAAGCTCACAGAATTGACAGGAAGCATGGAAACCCAGGCTTAGAAACAGACAAACATTAAGACACTTCTTGGACTAGGAAGCAGGAACACATCACTGTGTCATAGTAGGAGAAGCTTCATCAGGACCCATGGCTAGAATGAAGGAGACGAAAAATGTTGGATTTTGAACCATTTAAGATTCAGGTTCCTGGAAGAAAACAGCTGATCTAATCTTAAGTCACAGTGGCTGCTGCATCAAGCAATATCCTAGTCTACTAGGGCTGCTACAATAAAATACCATACACTGGGTAGTTTATAAACAACAGAAACTTATTTATACTGTTCTGAAGGCTAGGAAGTCCAAGATCAAGGTACTATCAGATTCAGTGTCTGGTGAGGGCCCATTCCTCTTAGATGGCACCTTCTTGCTGTGTCCTCACATGGTGGAAGGGACAAGGCAGATCTCTGGGGCCTCTTGTATCAGGGCACTAATCCTATTCATGAGGGCTCCACCCTCATGACCCAACCACCTTCCAAAAGGTCCCACTTCTTAATACCATCACATTGAAGATTAGGTTTCAACATATGAATTTCGGGGGAGACAAACATTCAGATTATAGCAAGGAGGAAGGAGGACCTGGCTTGTGGTAGACTCGATTATCGTACCAATGCTCTACCTTCTCCCAAGCAACAGAATTATACATCCACAGTCTTTGCCATATAACATTGTAGTTCCCCCCACTAAAATATATTCTCTTGCATCTTGACTTTGTATTTAACTATGTAACTTGCTTTGGCTGTAGAATAAGGTAGAAGTGAAAGGGTGCCAATTCCTGGTTTGGACTTTAAAAGGCTTACCCTATTTTTGCTCATTCTTTTGCACTTATGCCATTTCCTGAGAAGAAAAACACCAAAGCCAGCCTGTTATAGGACGAAAGTGAGAGTCAAACAAAGTAGGATCCCACAGGTGAAACAATCTCCAACCCATTCTACAGAGAAATGAGCAAGCTCAGCCTAGATGAACAGAGCCATCCCACTGACCTCAAGATCTGTGAGGAAAAGAATGCTAATATTTGTATGAAAATAATATCTCATAGCTCTTACACAGCAATAGCTAACTGATACACAGCCTCTTCTGTTTCTTGTTTTCTTACTGTGATACAGTGTATTAGTTATCTATTGCTACACAACAAATTACCCTAAAACTTAAAGGCTTGAAACAATAGTAAGCATTTATTATCCCACACAGTTTCTGTGAGACACAGGAGTCCAGAAGAAGCTTAGCTGGAAGGTGTCACGTGGGGTTTTGCATGAGACTACAATCAAGATGTCAGCCACAGCTGCCATCACCTGAAGGGCTGGGTGATCCACTTCCAAGATGGGTCACTCACACAATGGCAAGTTAGAGGAGCCTGCTGGCAGAATGCCTTATTTCCTGGCCACGTGGGCTTCTCCACAAGGCTGCTTGTGTAAACGTACAGCATGGCAGCTGGTATTCCCCACAGCAAGAGATGTCCCACAAGAGAGGTCAAGGAGGAAGCCACAGTGCCTTTCCCATGGTAGCAGGTGGGAGGTCACACACCATCACTGTCATGACATCCCATTCATTTGAAGAAAGTCACTAAGTTTAGCCTATACTGAAAGGGAGGAGAATTAGGCTCCACCACTCAAAGGCAGGAGTATCAAAGAATTTGTGGACATATGTTAAAACCACCACAGGCAGGTACTGGATTAATTTATCATGAAATTGAACAAAATGAGAGAGAGGTAATTTCCCAAAATAAAATAAGGATGCTGTAGGAAGGAGAAGGGGAGGCAAAATAAATCTAAATAAATTAATAAATTGAATGGGACCAGGGCCAGTGTGTATAAAAGCTAAAGGAAGACAGAATGGCATGATACACATGATGGGAGATCCCCTGGCATTGTCCCGAAGGAAAGCAAAATTGGCAGGAGAGCCACCAATGGCAGAGGCAAGGTGGGGGTACAGGAACTAGAGGCAATACCCAAAAAAGATTTCATTATGATGCCATGAAGAGGCCACAGTTTGAGAGGAAGAGAATTTATAAAACCTACAATGTTTTGAGGCTTGTAATGCAGGTGGACAAAGGAAGAAAGATCAAGAGATGGGATCCATGCACTCATAAAGGCATTGTGAGGAAATATATGAGGGGAACTACAAGTGGAACAGCAAAGCAAGTACCCAAGAAGATAATTGGATTTGCTGATGAGTGGCCTGAAGGTGCGTGTGCACTCAACAGGCTGGCCATGAGTCAAATATATGCTTGATGAGAGCCATTCAATCAAGAGCAGGCAGTTGCTATGATCAATTAGGAGTAAGAAGAAAAGAATGGTGATGATCATTATGTTTACAGCCATGAAGAACCATATCAAGGTGAGGCTAGGAAGCGCCACTCCAATCACAGGCCATTGGTGGTCACGCCTCACTACCACTCACACTGTTACAGGTGAGCCAGTCCAAGGACAAAGACAAGAGAGTAGAAAGAAGACACGAAAAAGGCATTGTTCCCTGCACACCGGCTTAGCCAGGTGGTCTGTGCAGTTTTGAATCGCATTAACCTTGAACTTTTTAGAGAGTCATGTGTCTAGCCCTGAGCAGAAAACAAACTGTGGGACGAGGTTAATGCCAGAACAAAAGACCTTGCTGTTCTATCATGAAAGGATGGCACATACCTGGTACTGTGCCTGCAGACATCACTAGTTGATTGCACTTTTATGAAATGCCTGAATGGACCTTGGGAATTTTTACAGGGATCAAAATGGTGGTCCAAACACCTGCTACCAATCTAGCAGAGTGGTAGTGCAGGGTGAACCCAATTTGCCATCCCTGGACTCAGTCTCTCCAAAAGTTGAGAAATTCTTAGCCAGTAGGAGATAAAGAAAGTAGTGTCTTTGGCCAGGGGGACATCCAGAGAACAAAGTATTCTCCAGTGTGCTGATCCCAAAGACACACATTGCTGCCTTGCAACAAACAGGCCCCTGCTATTCATACTTAATTTTATGTATTCAAGCCTATGTGCTCATATATGAAGAGCGTTATTGCAGAGGAAGGAGCCCTCACTGGCCTAAAGATGGCCTAAAGATGGAATCAGAAGCAGAGAGGAGGGGTTTGAAGGAGATACTCTCTGGATCAAGCACTATTGATATTTTGGGCTGAATAATTCTTTGTTGTGGGGCGCTTTCCTGTGCATTGTGGTATGTTTGGCAACATCCTACCTTCTAAACACCAGTAGCACTCCTCACCCGCTGAGTGTGACAATCAAAAAATATCTCCAGGAATTGTCAAATGCACCCAGAGGCCGGGGCAAGGGATGGAGGGGAGAGATGATAAGATCAGAGTATACAAATTCAATATGCAATTCCAGTTCCCATATCAAAAGTAAGTGAGCATTTTGTAACCCAGGGTCCATGATGATAAGAACCATGAAAGATTCTGGAAACTCTGTCCTTTTGCCATTTTGTTTTCTTTTTTTGTATTAACCTTTCTTTATGACAAAATCTTACCAGGAGAAAGGGCCAGGCTATTTGTGACTGCGGGCACAGCTGGGGAGGCTCCTTCCCATTCCGATAACTCCGGGATAGAGGAAGCGGTGGGAGTGTGGCTTGTGCCAGTCACCAAAGGACAGGGAAATAGAGAGAGCTGTGAGGCTTAGGCCAGTCCCACCATCAAGCCTTTGCTTTAGCTGTTCCCTCTGTCTGGAGCTCTCATCCCTCACGTCTGTGCATGGCTCGTTCCTTTTAACCAAACATGGCTCAATTCGAATGCATCCATTTCAGAGACCACCCAGCCCAAGATAGTATATCTCCTCTATCACTCCTTATCCCTGTTGTATTTTCTTCATCATATATAACCTCTGAATTGGTTTTCTTAGTTGAATACGTACTTATTTTATGTATGTGGGCACTCACCAGGGTGCGAGCCCAGCTGGAGTAAGGACCTCAGCTTTTTCATTCACCGCACTAGCTCCAGTGCCTGGAGCAGAGTGGCAGCTCAAGAAACATTTGTTGCAAAAATAAATAAAACATGGAGCACCTGACATCATCACTGCAAGTGTGATGGAGATACAAATGTGGGAGCACACAGCGGAGAGACCTAAACTATCCCGAAACACGAAGGAAGCCTTTCTAGAGAAAATGGCCTCTATGAGACCAAAAGACTGGCCAGGAGAAGACACTCAGGAAACATTTATATTGATACACACACATACATGCGTATATGTGTATATAGATAGACCCTCCCGATACACATGCACACTTACCCCTTACAATAGCCCCATGAAGTGGGCACATTTGTTGGATACCATCACCACTTAACAAATGAGAAAACACAGGCACCCAGAGGCTAAGCTAATGTGCTCAATGTGTTCGTACTGCTTGTAGTATGGAGAGCTGAGACAAGAAACTGGGTGGTCTAGTGTCAGAGCCTGCACCCCCAATCATCACACTAATGGAGGAAGACAGAGGGGTAGCATAGTCGAAGCCACAGAGGTGGGAGAGGACGTGATATTGGGAAGCCGGAAGGAGTCCAGGATGTATTATGTGGAGAGAATGATGAGGGGAGCAAGTGATGAAGTAAGCCGGATAGAGAGGAGCCAGATCGAAGGAGGCTTCATCCAAAGATTGTGCATCAGCAAACCCTGGGAGCCCTCCTTGATTGAACACAACTCCTACGTGAGGCATACACATCAGCACTCCTGCCTGAGAGCATGGATTTCATGTCTTACGACCGGGTCCAATTCATCAGTTGGTAATATTTAGAAAGGTGTTCATGGTAGCTGCCCTACCACCAACCACCATTTACAGGAGAACAAAAACCCTGAGCCCAGGTGTTTAGGATCCTGGTTTGTTTTATTTTTTGAAGAAAAGGCAACAGAGCATTAGTTTTTATCCTGGAATAGATGGTTTGTCCAGCTGTAGATGCTGTAGAAAGGAAGCTGAATGTTAATTAGATGTCAACAGTAATTATGGTGATTACGTTTTTTGAATAGCTATTGGGAATAGCTGGATCCACATCTAGAATGTGATGTGAATGACATTTTAATAGTTTTTAAAAGAAAAAGGGAGCAGCCTGTTACTAAGGAAATTACAGTGAATAGAATTATAGTAAAATAGATTTCTTAACAAAGAACTAAAACAATGGTAATAGTCTCACATAAAGTATGTAGTATATATTGAGGAAAATCATGAAAAAAATTTTGGGGCCAAGATCTCTTATTTAAAAGAAAATCAATCATCTTAAACTCTGCCTCAAGGTTTCACTGGAATTTTTAAAGCTATATCTTTCTGATTTTTTCTTAGAACTGGGTCAGACTGCAGTTTTTATAAACCTATCA
>NW_012133857.1:25881164-25890889 GCF_000956105.1 Propithecus coquereli
CCAGCTACTCGGGAGGCTGAGGCAGAAGGATCGCTTGAGCCCAGGAGTTTGAGGTTGCTGTGAGCTAGGATGACGCCACAGCACTCACTCTAGCCCGGGCAACAGAGTGAGACTTTGTCTCAAAAAAAAAAAAAAAAAGTCTGCAGAAGGGAGCAGCATTGCACTAACTCTGTGTAGCCAGAACACATGTGCCAGCAGTGTATGCGAACTTATGATCATTTATTTAGTCATTCATTCAACAAATATTTGTTGAGTACTTACCATGTGTCACATATCATGAGAACTGAGTGGGTACAGTAATCCATATCATTATTTGACAACATTCCTAAGGAACAGGACACATTTCCATCAATACTAGTGGCTCCCTATCTCCAGTCCTCCTGTCTGGGTAATCTCTGCCCTTCCGCCCTCCAGCTGAGAAACACGGCTGCATGCAACAGTGAACAAGACTGACTCAGTTTCTGTCCCTAGCTGTCTATGGGAAGGGGCTTCAGAATTCAATGGGAAAATAGTCAACCACGTGATGCCCGGTCTAACAGAAGAAATAAATGAACCTATGAAACCATATGAAACCATGTAACACATATTAAAGAACTTTTTCAGAAGAAATGCACTACAAATGGACAGGATTGTACCAAACACAGAGGTAGGGCAAGAGCGAATGGCAAACACAAAGTGCAAAAAGCAGCAGAGGGCGGCATTCCTTCAAAGAAGTGGAAATTGTTCTGTGTGGCCAGATCATAAAGGATGGAGGAGACTGTGTTTAGTGTTGAGAGTACAGACACAGATGAGGCCCAGATGGCATAGGGCCTGTGAATTCTGTCAAAGAAGGAACTTTATCTTAAGAGCAATACGAAGGAAGGCCAGGCACGGTGGCTCATGCCTGCAATCCTAGCACTCTGGGAGGCCGAAGTGAGAGGATCGCTTGAGGTTAGGAGTTCAAGACCAGCCTGAACAAGAGCGAGACTCCATCTCTACTAAAAAAAAATAGAAAGAAATTATCTGGACAACTAAAAACATATAGAAAAAATTAGCCGGGCATGGCAGCACATGCCTGTAGTCCCACCTACCCGGGAGGCTGAGACAGGAGGATCCCTTGAGCCCAGGAGTTTGAGGTTGCTGTGAGCTAGGCTGATGTCACAGCACTCTAGCCTGGGCAACAGAATGAGACTCTGTCTTAAAAAAAAAAAAACAAAAAAACAGCAATAGGAAACAGATAAAGGGTGTTGTGCAAGAGAGGGAGATGATCCTATCAACCCTCAAGAAACATCCCTCGGGCCGCCATACGGACAGTGGCTTAGAGGTAGTGAGGTTGGCAGCCAGGAGAGGAGTTAGGAGACTATTGCAAGATTCTGGGTCAGAGATGGGGTGGCTTGTGCTAGGGGCTGGAAGAGCATAAATGGATTCATAATGAACATTAAGTAATAGAATCCACAAAATGTTGTTTACTGTAGCTCAGACGCTGTGTTACTGGAGACCATTTCAATGTGCTGGTTCCAATAACAATAACAAAATAGTAACAGCAAGCAAAATAACAGCAGTGATTGGGCATCTGCTCTATGCTAGGCACAAGGTCAGCACCTTAACCTTCACAACACACTATGAGTTAGGTGTATTCATTCTATTCTTACTGCCCTATAAAGAGAACATTGAGGATCAGAGAAGTTGAATTTTTTGCCCAGGATCACATTACCAGAAAGTGGCAGAGCTGGGATTTGGGCACTGGCAGTCTGACTCCAGAGCCCATGGTCTTGCTGGAAATTAAAGTTAGAGACCAATACTGAGATTAGTATAATATATTGAGGTATGTGGGTTAAGAATGTAGCTTTCTTTTCTCTTTTCTTTTCTTTTCTTTTCTTTTCTTTTCTTTTCTTTTCTTTTCTTAACTACCAAAGCCCTGTGTACTTGTCAGGACCAATATCCTTGTATTCTAGTGAGATTTGTTCATTTTGCTCTAGAGTAAACATAAGCTTGGGGTAAAAAAAGAAAAAAGAGGGAAGAAATCAAATAATAAACAGTACAAGCATGGGCTAAGTATCCAGTACTTTCTCTATACCAAGTACAATTCTAGGTGCTTTATTTTTATTCTTCATTGTGATTGGTGCAAGGGATATATTATTTTCAATCTTCTAAGAATCCTGGGAGATAGGTGATGTGGTTCCATTTTATGAATTCAGACCTGAAATTGATAAAGGTTTAGCTTAATGTCCAGGGTCACTCAATTAGGAAAGGCCAGAGCCCAGCCTGACTGACTCTGTCTCAAGCATACCGCTGCCTCTCAGAGAGAAAAGAAAGACCAGAGACAGTGAAGGCAGGTAGACATTTGGGCAGAAAGGATAGAGGTTTCCAAAAGTGGGCAAGAAGATGAAAAGCTTTATTTTTCTTCTTATTATAAAATCTCTGTAATAGGCTGGTAATGTATTTAAAAACCCAGTAATTCTGTGGTCATGAATTATCTCTGCTGTTATCTTTTTTTTTTTTCCTGCTTCAATCTGTGTTCTTTTTTTTTATTTCAAAATATTAAGGGCTTACAAATGTTTTAGGTTACATGGATCGCTTTTGTAATGCTTGAGATCCAGCTATAGGTATGCTCATCCCTCAAATAGTGTTCATTGTACCCATTAGGTAGGTTTTTGCCCCTCTGCTTCCTCCATCCCCTTATTTGATTTCCAATGACTTTTTCTTCCCTCTATGCTCATGTGTGTTCATTGGTTAGTTCCAATTTAACAGTGAGTACATGTAATGCTTATTTTTCCATTCTTGAGATACTTCACATAAGAGAATAGTCTCCCGTTCCGTTGCAAAAGATATTAATTCGTCTTTTTTATGGCTGAGTAGTACTCCATAGTATACATATACCACATTCAGTTAATACACTTGTGAATTAACGGGCACTTGGGTTGATTCCACATCTTTGCCATTGTGAATTATGCTGCAGTAAACATTTAAGTGCAGGTGTCTTTTGGATGAAAAGTCTTCTTTTCCTTTGGGTAGATACCCAATAGTGGGATTGCTGTATCAAATGGTCTGTATACTTTTAGTTCTTTGAGGAATTTCCATACTGTTTTCCATAAGGATTGTACTAATTTTCAGTCCCACCAACAGTGTATAAGTGTTGTTTTCTTTCTGCATCCATGCCAGCATCTATTGGTTTTGGACTTTTTAATAAAAGCCATTCTAACTGGGGTAAGGTGATACATCATTGTGGTTTTAATTTGCATTTCCCTGATGATTAGTGACATTGAGCATTTTTTCATGTGTTTATTGGCCATTTGTTTTTCTTCTTTTGAGAAGCTTTTATTCATGTCTTTTGCCCACTTTTTAATAGCGTTGTTTATTTTTTTCTTGCTGATTTGCTTGAGTTCTTTGTAAATTCTGGATATTAACCCTTTATCAAATATATAGCTTGTGAATATTTTCTCCCATTCTGCAGGTTGTCTATTTGCTCTGTTGATTATTTACTTACCTGTGCAGAAACTTTTTGGTTTAATTAAATCCCATTTATTAATTTTTGTTGTTGTCATGATTGCCATTGGGGTCTTAGTCATAAATTCTTTGCCGAGGCTCTTATCTAGAAGAGTTTTTCCAACATTTTTCTCTAGGATTCTTATGATTTCATGCCTTAGATTTCAGTCTTTTATCCATCTTGAATTAATTTTTGTGAGTGGTGAGAGATAGTGGTCCTGTTTAATTCTTCTGTAAGTGGCTATCCAATTTTCCCAGCACCACTTATTGAATAGGGCTTCAGTGAATATAGAATTTGGAGTTAGGCAATCTCCCAAACAGGTCTCTTTAGACTAACGGGAGTCTCTTGTCTTCACATTCTTGCACAGTTCCTTGATGGTGGGAATGCGTTCTATTAACTTTAGTGGCCCACATTGAACTCCATGCAATTAGAAGTCATGACCAGAACATAAGTTCCAGTCTAGATGTTTTTACTGCTGATAGAAGTGATTTGGTGCCCTTTGGATTGTCACAGATTGGTCCATGTTGAATAATTGAGACTTTCAGGAATGTTAGCTTGCCTCTGAACTTTCTTGGAATATATGTTACCTTGGGCTCACAATCTACTTATCCTAGTCCCAGGACCTTATAATTGGAGGATTGAAAATATCTAACAGGTAACAAAGCACAAGCAATAAATGATTTATTTAGTTACCTAGGGTCACACATGTACCTGATGGCAAAGCTTGCACAAAGGTATTTCCATTGCATCTTAATTTTCCCTGGAGAAATCACATGAACAGTTTAGGACTGTGGCAGTAATGAACCTTTGCAGCGAAGACCTGGAGTGGCTCCAGAGTAGTAACTGTGTCCAGTTGACTTTTTCATCCCCGTGATTAACATAGTGCCTAATTTGCAGCAAGCTGTCAAAAACGCATACATGAATTAAGAATAGTATGAATTATGGGCAACTTGTTGTATAATAAGGGGGCAATGTAGTATAGTGGTCAAATCTATGGATGCTGAGCTCACACTATCTGGGTTCAAATCTTCCTAGCTATATGTTTGACATTTAGCTCTCTTGACTAGGTTTTCTCATTCAATAAATGGAGATAATACTGTTGTAAGATATTCCATTTAAAGTGCTTAAAAGGGCCTGACATGTTACTTACTTATCAGCATTAATAACCTACAAGTTAAATACTGTCTTTATAATCTTATACCTCTTCCCAATTATAACTTTGCTCACAAAAAGACAATATACCATACAGAAATTGTTCCTTTCAGAGGTGGATCCAGAAGTGCAATCTGGTCTTGTTGGGGAGCAAGACAAATGGCGGTGTGAGCAGAAAGGGTACTCAGAAGTTAGCCTGGAACCCAGAGTGGGTGTCTGTTTTCTCATCTAAGTATAGATACTAGGGCTTCCCCTTCAGTACTACCATGTTGATATCCATGCCCTCTCTTTCAGAAGGTTAGAGGGGCCATTTGAAGGAAGGGCCATTTGAAGGAAGGGCCATTTGAAGGAAGGGCCATTTGAAGGAAGTGAGAATGTCCACTTGGGTTGGGGCTCAGCAAAAATAGTGGACATACTAAGGCCATCTTTCTACCGAATGATTCATGGGTATCTTTGGAAAAACAGCTATCATGGTGCCTCCGTAAGGTGACATGTCATGCTCACCCAAATAGCAGTGGAAATCTGCAGGCTTTGGTTTGGCTTTTCCTTGGCTGCTGCATTATCCAGCATTCTCCAGAGAAAAGGAACCAATAATATCAGATAGATGGATAGATAAAGGAGGATTTTTATGGGGATCAGCTCACGTGACTATGATAGCTGAGCTGTCCCACAATATGCCATCTGCAAGTTGGAGAACCAGGGAAGCCAGTAGCATGGCTCAGCCTAAGTCTGAAGGCCTGAGAACCAGGGGAGCTGATGGTGTAATTCTCAGTCCAAGGCCAAGGCCTGAGAGACTAGGAGCCTGCTGGTACAAGTTCCAGAGTCCAGAAGATGGAGAACCTGGAGTTCCAATATCCAAGGGCAGAAGAGCGATATCCCAGCTCCATGACAGAGAAAGCAAATTCATGTTTCCTCTGTATTTTTGTTTTATCCAGGCTCTCTGCTGATTGGATGGTGCCTGCCCACCCTGGGTGAGGGTGGATCTTTCTTACTCAGTCCACTGATTTAAATACCAATGTCTTCCAGAAACACCCTCACAGATATACCCCAGAATAAAGCTTCCTCCTCTCTTGTTTACCCCACCAAGCCAGGGGACCCTTGTCTTGCCTCCTTAAAGATCAATCAATCTACAGCTTACTTTCTTCTTGTTCCTGTGTGGTCAGAGCATAAACCCTGTATCCCTGATTCATTCCTCAGTGCCTTCTGTTTTCATTCTCTCAGCAAAGCTCATTATATGCCACAAAGTGTGGCTTCAAAGCTATTGTTTCTCATGAGGGCTTCAAGAACATATTTCAGAATTAAGAAAATCTAAACATTGACTTTTTAATTCTCTTTACACTTCTGCCATAACTACACCAGTCCTCTTTGAGGCAATGTGGTGCCTCTGACTGACGGGAGGTAGAGTCACCATCAAGGATGGGAAGAGAGGCACAAAGACTGATGCTTCAAGGTCATATCTTGCTACACCATTCATCGCGAGTCCCACTTTCAAGTTCCAGCAGGTTGGCTCCCATCTTTGACTCATCGCTGACATTGGTTCCTGAGCTCTGTTCTTGCCCCCATGAAGACATAAAGTGATGACCATGGTGGTAAAGGTCTCCTGAAATTTGTGCACTTCATATCATGATGCTCCTTATGAATTTTCCAAAGTTTATTTATTGTTCCTTAGATATGTATTGGGCGTTTACTATGTGTGTTTCATTTAGTCTTGACAATAGTCCTACGAGGTATATGCTATTATTGTTCTTATTTTACAGATGAGGAAATCGAGATTCAGAAAAGTTGAAGCCATCATGTCTGCCATTTTCACATATTTTTAAGCTCCCTTTTTGAGCACTGCTCTACTCCCTTGGAGTTAGGTGTGGCTATATAATTTGCTTTAGTAAATAAAATTTGAGTAGAGGTGACACATGTCATTATCTGGTTGGAAGATCTCACAGCCAATGCACAATTCACCATGCTCTTTTTCCCTGTGTCCCAATGATGTTCCAAATAGTGGAAACTTCATTTGCTAGCATCTGGGAATGTGGTGACATGGAACAGAGCCCTATTTATCCTTTAGTGCACAGATAGCAACATGCAAGATAAAAAGCTTTGTTGTTTCAAGCCACTGACTTTTTCAGGTTGTTTGTTAACACCGCTTAACCTTGTTCATTGTGATTAATACAGAACTCACTAATTCATGCAATTATTTATCCATTTATTAATTCAACAGATAATTATTGACTATCTACTCTGTGCCAGATGTGGGATAGGTACTGACAAAGCAAATCATGATACTTGTTTTTATAATCTCTGGTAACTTGTCTATACTACCAAAGTCATGCATTTAATTAAATAATGGAGTTGAGTATCAAACTCAGACCCTTAGATTCCAGAGTTTGTGCTCTGAAATGCTGCTTTCTGCTATTTCAAATAGAGACTTCTAGGATAGTTTACAATTTATTTTTAAAAATTTCAGGGTCTGGGTCTGGTCTGTGTTAGAGAACACAGCAGGCTCAATTCTGTATGTGCTGTCAGTTCAGGTGTGATCTGTAAAGCAAATTGGCTGCAGCTCATCACCAAAATGAGGTTGTACCAGATGCCAAAATTTTGGCCATGATTTATACAGTGGACATTGGTCATGTTTTGTATCTGCCTAGAATCTTTTAAATATCCCATTATCTTTGTAGGATTTTCCACTTGATGTGTCCCCAAGGTGGAAGCCTAAAACCTCACTTCCAGCCTCTTTTGCAGCTGGGATACATGCATGGGACCATTCTCCACAAATCAGATTCACCTCCAGTAGAATTCAGTCCAGAAATGAGCAATCTGAGGAAAAAGGCTTACTATGGGATCTACTTAGCTGGAGAGGGGCAGTAGAAGCCCCTGGCTTTGAGAACAGTGATGTCTGAGTGCCTGACACATGAGGCAGCAGAGTGGACAGGAGCTTGTTTGATAGCTCCCCCAATAGTGGGAGAAACAGTATTCTTCTTACTAGGCTTACTTTGGAGCATGATTTGGGGCATTATTCCTGGAAATGTGGCATCCAGCCCATTTCTCTAAACCTCCCAATATCTTTGAACCACTTGCCGTTCTTTAGTGAACTTGTTTTCTTCTTAATCAGCCACAGTCAGCTCCTGATTCTTCAGGTAAGAATCCTCACTGATGCAATGTGGAGGCTGAGTCAGAAAAGTTTCAGTAAAGATCTTGGGAGAAGAGAACAGTAAATGGCTAATCTAAAGGAGTGTGGGTGGGTGGGGAGTTAAAGTCTGGGAAATCTGAGATCAGAGGTGGTAAGGCTTGAAAAGGAAGTGAGCTTCAGGTCCACCTTGAGCAAATTGGTGTGGGCAGATCCTTCTGCTGGCCCATGTTATCTTAAATCTGTTCATTTAGTCATTCACCAAATATTTATAGAGCACATACTGCATGCTTGGCCCCATGCTAGGCAGTGGAGAATATAACGATGGATAAACCAAGCATAATCTCAACTCTCATGCTGCTACTAGTTTTATGTAATGGGAAGGATGTTCATAATATAATGGTCACACTAATGGACAAATACATAATTACAAACTGATAATAAAAGAAAGTTATATTCTGAGTGTATAACATGACCAAGTGTGGGTAGTCAGAGAAGTCTTTTTGAAGAAGTGATTCCAGAGCTGAGATTTGATGGGAAAAAGAAAGTAGGGGATGGAAGTGATCAGAAGTGCATCCCAGGAGACATGAATAGCATGTGCAAAGACACTGAGACTGAGTGAACGATGGTACTTCTGAAGAACTGTAGAGTTGATGAGCTTGAATTGAAGAGAAGAGGTGAGAATGGAGTGAGATAAGGCTTCAGTGGTGCTGGAGAGTCAGGAAAGAGTGTGCAGAGTCTTGAAGGCCTATTAAGGATTTTGATCTTTTTCCTTAAATCAATAGGAGGCTATCGAACAGTATTAAGCCACGTGATAACACTGTCAGATGTGCATTCTGAAATGCCATGCTGACTATAGTGGCGACAGTGGATGGGGTAGGAGAGTGGAATGAATACAGGAAGATGAATAAGGAGGCTATTGCAATAATCTAGGCCATAGTTAGCTGCCGGATCAGGCTGGAGTATTGGCAGGAGAAATGGAGAGGAGGAGAGTAATTGAAGAGACATTTAGGAGGAAAATCAATGGAACTTCATAATGAGCTAGATATAGAATGTGTGGTGACTCCAACTTTTCTGAAATGGGCAATTTATACAAGGACCGCTGGGAGAGCATCAGATTAGGCAGCAAAAGAGTGAGAACAATGTCTTCAGTTTTGTGCATCCTGAGATTAGAGTGTCTTTGAAACATTCAAGAGAAGACAATAAATAGTTATATATAAGGATCTGAAGCTCCAGGGAGAGTTTTGCTTTGGAGCTGTTTCACTATTGATCTTAAAGCAGGATCTGCTGAAGCTAGAATGTGACCAAATCCAGACTGATAATCCCATATTTGGAACCTTCATCCATTTATTCAGTGTAGTTTTATCAAGTGTGTACCTTGCACCAAACACTGGGGACACAGAGTCGAGAAGGGACACTGACCTAGAGGAGCTTATAGTATAGCTGAGAAATGTATAAGGGTCACTACACAAACAATAAAATGTAAATAACGAAGGTATATACAGGATTCTTTTAAAAGGCACATTTTAGGTTTGAGGTAGAGGGATGAGTTGTGCCCTAGTTCAGGGAGATAATAGTGCAAAGTCTTAGTTTCATGAAAGAATACACTCTCCTTAAGGAATCACCAATATTAAATATGGCTAAAGCAAGGGAGTTGGGGACTGGACAGTAACAGAAGATGAGGCTAGAGATTTAGGCAGAAAGCTGAGATCAGCAATCTTATAAGCATTTTGAACTTTAACCTGAAGATTTACACGCGTCACTGTAGCATTTCATGCAGCGGGAGAATGGGATCAGATTTGTGTTTTAGATTGAGAAGTCTGCTGCAGTCATGGTGGATAGCTTTAATAAGAGATCAGAATATTACTCAAAATCCAAACGTGCTATCTGTAGCTTTTTACTAGGTAGTTTTTATGTTTATTAGTGGCTTTAGGGTTCCAAGTGTTCACGTCATTATCTTCTTTCATTTGAAGCATGACTATTGAA
>NW_012133857.1:25890939-25896763 GCF_000956105.1 Propithecus coquereli
CTGAGAAATGTATAAGGGTCACTACACAAACAATAAAATGTAAATAACGAAGGTATATACAGGATTCTTTTAAAAGGCACATTTTAGGTTTGAGGCAGAGGAATGAGTTGTGTTCTAGTTCAGGGAGATAATAATGCAAAGTCTTAGTTTCATGAAAGAATACACTCTCCTTAAGGAATCACCAATATTAAATATGGCTAAGGCAAGGGAGTTGGGGACTGGACAGTAATAGAAGATGAGGCTAGAGATTTAGGCAGAAAGCTGGGATCAGCAATCTTATAAGGATTTTGAACTTTAACCTGAAGATTTCCATGCATCACTGTAGCATTTTATGCAGCGGGAGAATGGGATCAGATTTGTGTTTTAGATTAAGAAGTCTGCTGCAGTCATGGTGGATAGCTTTAATAAGAGATCAGAATATTACTCAAAATCCAAAAGTGCTCTCTGCAGCTTTTTACTAGGTAGTTTTTATGTTTATTAGTGGCTTTAGGGTTCCAAGTGTTCACGTCATTATCTTCTTTCATTTGAAGCATGACTATTGAAAACTGCTACAAATCAGTGTACTACTGTACTTTATTCTTTTCACGGTTAAATTAGATAACAATCACAAAACAGTATTGGCTTGCTCACTTGTTAGAAATCGTAAAATAACCTTCCTCATTAAATAACCATTTTCCTATCACAAAGCAAATCTGGAACAAGGCACAGCGTGTCTTTAATCTCTCTTTAATTGATGTACATTACTTTTTATCATATTCCATGATTCACCGTGTTTTAACCATAAGGTGACTTGTATTGTAATAGTCTCTTAACATTTTTGCCACAATCTGCCAAAGGTTTGAAGGGCCAATAAGAATGTTGAACTAAAAGATTGGATTTGTTTGGCCTTAAGTTAAATAATGAGTAAATACTCGAGAAAGAATTCTAAGAAAGGGCCCCTGAAGGCTTATGTAATGGCTTATTTAGTCCACATCAAAAGCAAGACAGGAAATTAAGTTTTTGCTAGTTAGACTGAAGCTGTTTTATTTTGCTTCATTAACATGAGTGATGAGATAAATCAAGAAAAGACCCTTGGAACAAACGGAGCCTCAAATAGCACTTTGGCAGAAAGCAGTTATGTTAAGCTAGAGCTTAAAATAGCAACACCCTGGATGCTTTTGGCTTGCCCCATTCAAATCACCAAGAGCTATTGTCTTATGATCTGATGTTACATTTAAGTTGCAGACAGCTGCCAGTGGTGATTGCTGCTTGGGGAAGAGGAACTAGAAAGAAAGATCCCCCACCAATTGTGTTTTCCATGCTGCCCAGATGTGAAAGGCTTCGCTGCCCTGGAAGGATAATGGGGGAGTTGAACATTAACAAAAGAAATGATCTTTTAAAAGCTAGGAGCTGCAGTATCATCAATTTAAGAGTCTTTCCCCATTTATTTTCTTAGTAACGATTGGAGGTGAGAATAAGAAACCTCAAGAGGAGGAAAAAAAAAAATATATATATATATATATATCTGAAATAAAAACAAAGACCCTTTTTTCTCTTTCAGGCAGTTGCTTGGGTATCTTGATTGACAACCTCTGTTTTGAAGCCAATATTTTGAATAAAATAATGATTCTTATGTGGGAAGAAAAGCAAAGAAGACTTACAATGGTTTAATAACAGCTTTCTGCTGGCTAGATAACTGAAAACTTAAATTGTAGTTGACAGTAATTAGTTTTGTGGGGTTTTCTTCTTAAAAACATAAAATGCTAAATATCTTTTTAAAAAACCCACACACAATTGAGATCCATCTGAAAGGTTCCTTACACTTTGGAGTTTTACTAGGCTGTGAAGGTGTCATTTCAGCCTGGGTTCCAAGTCTATTAAATTTGAACAAATGGAAAAAGGGACTTTGTGCAGCAAATGGGCCAAGTGTCTTTTTCGACATGAACACAATGACAGTGAGATGTCAACAATACTGTAACAAACCTATTTCTGTCTCTTCACCATTGCAGTTCAGAAATATTGTGAATATTCAAATTGATCACAAAAACTTTCGGAACCAACCTTCACTAACAAAAAGATTGGAAAATTTATCTACTAAATATTTTGAATCAATCAAGATCAAATTCACCTGCTAGCAACTTTATTTTTCTTGAAACTAAAAGAAAATTTATTTGGGGGTGGAGAATATGTGAGTCTGATTGCCAATTGTCTAGATAAACTGCAACGTTTTCAGCTTATAGAGATCCTAATTATAACCAATATCATTTGCACATGCAATGAAATTAAATTAGCCAATATGTTTATGCTCAAGTCTTCTCCGCAAATACATATGCATGTTTTGAAACTTACCACCTTCTACCTTACAGTATGGTAGTCTTTGTACTTTCCTTTTATCTCTAAACAGTGCATAATTTCCTAAACTCAAGTGATGTGCTACAGCAGGCTTTTACTGGTTGACAAGAGCCAATAGTTAAATTTTCAAAGATTTTGCGAGCCAGTTGTTAAACGTCATTCCTATTAAAACTGAAATTATATAAATTTACAATTGAATAAGTTATATCAAAAAAGAATTATAACCACTCAAAACTCACCATCTAATTATTTTACTATTTTTTACTGTTTTCTATGCTCTTGAGGTTATTTATATGTACTGTATCAACATGGTGAAAATATTATATAATGGTGTGCTACCGCACAACTCTTCATAACATCATATTCAATGAGGGAATGTTGGTAATTCGAAATTGGTGATGGTGGGAGTATTTACACCATGGGAACAGGCAAATGCTACAGAGCAGAATTTGATTTATTGTTTTAATTATCTAGACCAGAGATTGGCAAACTATGGCCCAAGAGCGAAATCCTGTCCCAGGGAATTAAGAATGTTTTTTATATTTTTAAAAGGTTGTCAAAAAAAAAAGAGAGAGGAAAATATATGGCAGATCTCATGTGGCAAACTCTTCTTCTGTAAAAGCCTGGTAGTAAATGTATTAGGTTTTGTTGGCCCTATAGTCTTTATCACAACTACTCAACTCTGCCACTGTAGAACAAAAGCAGCTATAGACAATATGTAAACAAATGGACGTGGCAGTTTTCCAATAAAATTTTATTTAAAAAAAAAAAAAGATAGTGAGCCTGTCTTGGCCTACAGACCATAGTTTTCCAACCAGTGGTGTAAGTTATAAACAGAAATAATTAAGTCTACATTCTACAAGTATCCTTTTAATCCATAGAGATTATAATTACAATAGTAATCTTTACCTAGGAATCCCCTTAAGGAATTAAGAGTATCACTATAGCAAATTGCACCTTTCACCGTTGCAAATTGCAACACGGTTCTATTAAATGGAAAATTCCATCTCTGAAGGCTCTTTGGTCAATCATGTGATGGCAGTTGTAAAATGCAGCTTTGTGGTTTTAAAGCCCTTTAAAGTTGCCTGATTCACTAAGCCACACAGGTAACTCTCAAAAGGCAATAGAGGATTACAAACAAGACATCTACTTTGTGAACTCACTGATGATCTTTTAGATGATCTGAAGCCAATTGGTTGGATTGATATGCACTTAACTTGGCTGAGACTCTTTTGTTGAATCATTGAACATTGCATTTCAGCTCACATGCCTATTTTCAGTAAGAAGGTTGGCATTATATTGTATTTCATTCTATTTCCATGAGCGTGTTTACATGCAGCCACATATGCACACCTGTACACAGAAGATGTATCAAAAATGCCTAAAGCACAGATGCTATCGCTATGCTCAATCTTTCCATCCACTAATCTGAAAAGTCTGGTCACAACTACTAGGATTTGGGGCCCATGAACCACTAAGAATTAGTGGAATATTTGGTTTAATAGAGGCTTAATAGTTGGTATGCATTTTTAACACACTGACGGCCACACTACAAAAAAAATTATTTTCCGTGGGGCCACCATGTTTTATTTTGAAAGTAGAATAAAAACTTGGAAAACAAAATGATCCCTTCTAATTTAATGAAGAATTTAATGAAAAACGAAATTTATTGACTTCTAGTCATTTAACCCACATTTCTAGAATTAATTTGTCAATATTAATTGTAACAAGAACATCGACAAGTAAGATTTTCAGAACCAATTGCAGGATTTTGCCAAGGTTCCTTCATGAGACCCCAGGCTCAAAACTAGTGTGAGTTAAATACAACTCACATAGCAGTTAATGTGTTAACTTCCTCTTAGAGGGCAACAATTTATGTGACTGTATATTCTCTCCATTTTTCCTAGAGTTTCTCCACATGCATCCTCGAAAGGAAGGGTATCTCAAGAGTATCTCACTTGTCAAGCAAACTCTAATTTATTTGAAGCCTTGTGGGAAGGGCCAGGCTGTGCCCTGAAGGCTCTGCAAAGTAATCACATAGTGTAAGTGATGGTAAACCTGCTGGCTGTAGGCTCAGCCCACATGAGTTCAAGGCCTGGCCTTGCCTCTAAGTCTCTGTGTGAACCTAGACTAGTTGCTTCCCCACCTCAGCCTAGAAGTTGCAACAACTGTCAAAACTGTCCAGTCCATAGGACTGAACAAACTCTAATTTCCCTTATAACTCACACTCCGTGATGCCAGATACTTGAGCTAGAAAACATATCCCAGGCATTGCGGTACTTCCCTGCCCACCATCCTGCGTAAAGGAGTATGGTCTGCAGGAGAGACACTAAACTGGAAGTGGATGGTGGCGGAGCTACTCTAAAGGTTGAATACAGGCAGTTCTCCTGTCCTATCAGGTCTCAGGCCTGTTTAGTTTGGCCCACATCATGTAAATTTTTTTTTTTTTTTTTTTAGTTATCTACCAGTATTTAAAAATCAGATTTCATATAAAATTTGTGTTATCAGCTTTTCTTGAAAAATTGAAATATCTAGCAACCTTAGTTCCCACATTTCCTGATTGCGGTATGATATGATGGGCAGCTGCCCCCATCAAGTGGGTCAGGGAAGTGGAAGACTACTCATATCTCGAATACAGACTATAGAAGGTGATTTTCCATGAAAGGCATGTGAAGCTCTCATGTGAGGGATCACAATGAGCTCTTCTTTCTTAACACAGAGCAGAGAAAATATCATTTTAGACATCAGCTCATTAGCAATACTAGGAGTAGATTCATTTTCCTTGTTGAAAGTAGTCCGTTTGGTGAGATTCCAATTTTTTCACATTATATCTTTCTTAGGGAAATAGCTATGATGGTTTGCATAAAATTTTCAGACCATATTTACCTAGAAGTAAATCTAACAAAGGAAGTGCGAGATCTTTATGGGGAAAAGAAATTGTAAACTGCTATTAAGGCATAGAAAAGAAGATAAAAAAATGATAAGATATAATATGCTCATGGATGAGAAGACTCAATATTGTAAAGATTTAAATTTTCCCCCAAATGATCTATAAATTCAATACAATTCTAATAAAAATGCACCAGTTTTGTAAGTATTCTGATAAACTTATTTTGAACTTTATCTAAAGGAGTAAAATCCAAGAAAGGCCAAGGTAATTCTGAAGGAGAAGACAAAAGAGGGGGAAATGTCATAATACAAATGAGGCTTATGGCAAGGATGTTATAAATAAAACATCATTGTATTGGTCCATAGTAATAAAATATATCAGTGCATCAGAATACAAAACTGAAAAGTAGATACATGCATGTATGGAAATTACTATATCTGAAACTGCAAGTCAAGAAAGGATAAACTATTTTATATGTAGAATTAAGAAAATTACCTTTCTCTACAGGAGAAATAATTATATTTTTACCTCCCTCCATATAAAAATACACTCCAAAGTGATTACAGATTTAAATGTAAAAACCAAAACTCTGAAGCTATAATA
>NW_012133857.1:25901393-25984657 GCF_000956105.1 Propithecus coquereli
TAACCAACGAGCACAAATGTGCACAGAGGGAAGTAAAAGTCAGTGGAAATCAAGCAGGGGGGAGATGAGAGGAGGGATGGGCCAAAACCTACCTAAGCAGTACAATGAACACTATTTGGGTGACGGACACACTTATCGCCCTGACTGAAACATTACAAAAGTGATCCATGTAAACAAAAACATTTGTATGCCCTTAATATTTTGAAATAAAAAAAATCATACTGAGTGAGAAAATTCAGACAAAAAAACATATTCTGTATAGTTTCACTCATTTATAAAAATCTAGACAGTGCAAACTAATCTGTGGTAAAAGAAAACAGATCAATTGTTGCCTGGTATATTCATTTTTTATTGCTGCATGATAAATTATAACAAGCTTAGACTTAAAACAACAGGCACTTATTTTCTCATAATTTGCATGGGGTAGGAGTTAGCTGGGCACTCTGCTTAGTCTGAAATCAGGGCTGTGATCTCATCTGAGGCATTAGATCCTCTTGCAAGCTGTCTGGTTGTTGGAAGAATTCAGTTCCTTGCAACTGGAGGATTGAGGTGCTAAGCTCCTACAGGCCCTTGTCATTCTCTGCCACATGGCCCTCTCCACACATGGCAGTTTGATTCTTCCAGGCTACCAGGAGACCTTGACTGCCTTTTCTAATCTTTGTGGCTTCTGTCTCTGACTTTTAGAACCTCTTTTAAAGAACGCGTATGAATATATCAATCCCATCTGGAATAACCTTTCTTTTGATAAATTTAATGTCAACTGATCGGGGACATTAATTACATTTGCAAAAACCCTTCATCTTTGCCACATCATGTGGCCTAATCACTGAGTGCTGTACCATCATTTTCACAGGTCCCATTCACCCTCAAGGTGAGGAGATTACATTGTGTTTGGCGGGGTTCGGAGGGCAGGAAACCTGAGGGCGGTCTTAGAATTCTGTTTGCCACACCTGGGATCAGAAGTTGAGGAAAAGATGTAAATAAAACAGTCTTGCTTTCTCACTGTTCTTAACTACTTTCTACATTGCAATGTTTCCCCTCCTTCTTTTTTAAGGGGCACTTTTTTTTCCCCAATACAATGGAAAAGTCAATTGTTTTTCCTTTTTCATTGTTCCATCATGTAGACAAAGATAAAAAAAAAACCTGTTTGAGAGAACGAGATGCTCAGTGTCTATAGTGCACTGAGTGAGAAAAAAAGAGTTGAGGGAGAACAGAATTGCAAAGAGGCATGAGGAAATTTTTGGAGAGGATGGAAATAATTCAGTATCTTAATTGTGGTGCTGGTTCCGTGGGTATATATAACTCTCAAAATTCATCAAATTGTACCCTTTAAATACGTGCAGTTTCTCATACATTAATTATGCCTCAAAAAGTCATAAGTTAAAAACATTTTCATCTATCAGATTGGCAAAATACTGAAAGTGTAAAAGTACCCAGTATAAGCAATGGTGGGCATAATGGAAACACATACAGTGCTGGGGCAAGAGGGTGTAAACTGGAGGGGGTTTGAGTCAGACCTGGAAAAAAAGATGAATATGGCCACATTTAAGACCCCAAAATTCCACTGCTAGTTAAGTGTTGTAGTGAAGCCCACCCATCTCCATCAAGAATAAACACAACGGTGTTGGTTGTACATTGTTGCAATAATAAAAACTGCAAACTGACTTAAATGTCCATCATTATACAAATGAATAAACATGGCATATTCATAAAATGAAACACCATATAGGAGTTAAAAATGAATAAACTAGATCTGTGTATTATATCAACACAGATCTATAAACCTGATGTCTAAAAATGTTGCAGAATAATTGTTCATCATGATAATATCTATACAATAAAGATGTAAAATATTGCTGCATGCTATTTGACAAATATATATAACACATTTATATAAAAACATGGATGAGAAAAATACAAATTCATGAATTTAGGAAAAAAGGAAATAAAACTGAAGATAGACATAAAAGTGAACTCAGTTTCATCACTTACCTTATCTAAAAGATTTGGAAGCATATATGGAAAACATTAATATTTATTAATTCTGGATGGTGGGTATTAAATGAGTTTCATTTTGTTTTGCTTTTAAATTATCACCTATTATCTTTGTCTAACCATGAGAAAAAGATCAGAAAAATAGAGAGTGAGGAACATTCTATAAAATACCTGACCAGTTCTCTTCAAAATGTCAAGGTCATCAAAAAGAAGGAAAATCTGAGAAATTGTCACAGTCTAAGGAGACATGATGTCCCAAGGAGATGTGATGTAACGTGGTATTCTGGATGAGGTTTTGGAACAGAAAAATATATTAGGTTAAAAGCTAAGAAAATCAGAATCAAGTATAAGCTTTAGTTGTTAATAATATACCAATATAATATATAATAATATACCAGTATTGGTTCATTAGTTGTGACAAATGGACTCCAGTAATGTCAACAATAGGGGAAACTGGGTACAAAGTATGTAAGAACTCTTTGTAATATTCTTGCAACTTTTCTGTAAATCTAAACCTACTCTAAAATAAAAGTTTATTTAATTTTCAATCACCATCTATAGCTCCAGGAAAACAGCTTGGTGAGGTTGCTTGTAGAGAAACATTGTTGTGAAGACAGGCAAACCTGCATTGAAATCCCGGCTCCACTACTTACGGCTACCTGGCCTCTGACCAGTCCTGGAAGTACTTCCAGTTTCCATTCCTCTTTTGCAAAATGAGAATCATCGAGACATTAAATGATAATGTGTAAAGCATTTAACACATAGCAAGACCTATGTGCTAAATAATTAATTATTACACAATTAATTATTATTCCAATTTTATTATTATTAATACCTCAGATGTGTTTGTTTGGTGATTAGGTAAGAAAACCATAGTATTCAGAAATTCTGTTTGTTAAAAAACAAACAACAAACGAACAAAAAACAAGCTTGAGTTGTCTGGTTTTGATATACTAGTGCCCCAGGGAAGGTCTGCAATCACTCTGTTAAAAAACACCAAAATGTACACAAAGTTAACAGTCCCTTTGACAACGTGGGCACTTTGCGGGGAGGGGAGGTATTAGTAAGTTACACTGGACCTTATTCTCAGGCAGGAACATTTTCTCTTTCACTCGTCATGAATTCAAACCCAAATCTCATGATTATGCTACTCTCGATCCAGCTTATCTGTAAAATGAAATGTACCATTATGAAAATCCTGTTTTCACAGAATAGTACACGGGGTGGGAAAAATGTTCAGTATATAATTATCGGTGGGAAAAGGTAAGATTAAGCCTTATGTATAGAGTAGTCCACAGTTTGAAAAAAATGGGCAAATATTGTTGCATAGAGAAAAAACTAGAAGGATAAACTCCTCACCAAAAGAGGAACTATTTTCATTGATAAGTCACGGGAAGCTTAAGACTCTACAGACAGTTGACGGGCTGGAGTTTTTCTTTTTGTCTCAGTGAATAATTTAAGTTTCCTTGGGCCTGAATTCAACTTCAAATTAATTTAAAATAATTTTTAAATAACTCTAAAACTATAAGTATGCTTCTTGGGTATATCCATATTGGGTAAACGCAATAGATCCAGCTGCATTTCTCAAAAAAATGACATGAGAGAAGAGAAGCCGCCCAAAATACAAACTTGAAAGACAAAAAAATCTCATGCTATTTGTCTGAAACCATGAGTTATAGAGAGCGGTCAGTTCTTTGTCTTAAACAAAATGTATTACAAAGCTTCAAGGAGACAATAAAATGTAAAAGAATATGTTAACCTTGGTTTTATTTACTGCTTTTTTTTTTTTGAAAGCCAACACTAAGCTGTACGTTAATATACAAGATAAACCATTTCTTGGAATATTTCAACTTGTCTTGGAAGCCGTTTGCTTTGATTACAGTTTGGAGGACATATTTTTAGTGAAGAATAAAAGATGTATTCACATTAATCATTTCCCCAGTGTATAAAGTATGTATCAATGAGGATGAGGTAGAGGCTGGCCTTGGGAAGAAGAGTAAGTACTTAGAACAAGAGTCTCAGCAAATTTCTGTCCTTTGATGAACTCAGGATAGCGCTCCAGGTTGTGAGCCGCATGCAACCAAGGCTCAGAAACCCAAAGGGCTGGGCTCGAGCCCAGCGCAGCCGTTGATTGATTCTCTGAGGAGGCTTGAGCTGCTTATTTAACCCATATTGGTCTTTGGTGTCTGGCTAAAACTGAGAAGGGGGTTGGATAATAAGGCCATGGTTCCTCAAACTGGCTGATTCTGATTAATCCCCTGGGGAAATCTCAACAGGCAGATTCTTGGCTCGGCTCATGATCTACTGAATCACAGTCCCTGGTTTCATGGCTTAAGAATCCATATATTAAACAAATGCATTAGCTCTTTCCTTTTTTTAAAATTTCAAAATGTTAATTAAGGGGGTACAAGTGTTTTTGTTACAAGGATATCTTGTATAATGCTTAAGTCAGAGCTTTTGGTGTGCCCATCACTCATTAGCTCTTTCTTATACACCCCTCTGAGTTCTTGCCACACACTGGTGTTTGGTAGCCACCCGTCTAGGATGGCCTCCCTGATGTGTCTAGTGGTCAGCTGGCAGTTGGCTGGGGCAGTGGGGGTGACTGAACCAAGTGTCTCTTCAGTGTCATCCAGCAGGCTAGCCCCGGCCTGTTCCCATGATGGCTCAGAAAAGTTCCAAGAAAGAGTGGAAACTGCAAGACAACTTGAGACCTAGGCTTACAATGGACACAACTTCACTTTTGCCACATTCTGTTGGCCAGAGAAAGACAGGAGGTGACTCCAGATTCAAGGAGTGAGAACATCAACTCCATTTCTTGCATAAGAAAAGCCACAAATTCCTGTGTCCACTGAATGAGTGTGGACACAGGAAAAGGAATAATAGGGTCATGTTTTTTTTCAGTCAATATATGACACATATCAATAAGAACTGAGAGGCACGTAAACATTCAAAGAACTGAGGTGTTGGCAAGTTAGAGAGCTATGGGAGTTTTCTCCTTCTCCTTTATATCTTTATTAGTTTATAGAGGTGGCTTAACGCTGTTGGTGCAATAAGCAATGATCGAGAGCGAAAAAACAGGAAGGAGCGCCATGGTGAGAGTAAGATCAACAACTTCATTACTCACCACACTGAAAGGATCGTATCAATGATTTGCATATCACAAACCTATTTAGCCTTCTGTTCTGCAGTGCATGAATGGAAAGAACCTGAAGTTACCAAAGCTAAGTAGGTCTCTAAGATATATCCAACAGCCTTGGATCTCAAATGGAATTGAGCTGTGAGATACCCAATTATTCTTAGCGCTTCTGCACACACTGCATATTATCAGGGCTGGCACCATGTCAGGGCTGTAACACTTTAGCCATCTCTGGAATCCCTAGGGATCCATTCTTTCTTAACAGCCATGATCTCCAATGGTTGAAGTTTTGCCATCTAAAAACTAAATTTTAGCTTTTTTAAAACATGTAATTATTATAGATAGAAATTGTTCTTTAAAAGTATAAATTGTTCATGTCCTTGTGTTTTAAAATAGAATTGATAGAAAACATTTTAACAGTTTTTGACAATATTGTTCTTTGCCATATGCAATGACATCCTCAGAGCCTGTGGAGCAAAGCGGGGTTTCTTTGCCCTCACATAAGTTATTCTCGGAACGCTATGCTTTCGAGTTCACATTTATGCCCCTTTTATTGTTTTTGTGCTCTCTCTTGTTCCCACGGGGCTCTAAGTGTGCCTGCCTCTGACAGTTTCTTCCATTTTACTTGGCTTCTTCTAATATGCTGTCAACTGAGAGAAATAAACCTTATTAAGATTATTTGTCAAGTAAGAGTCATTATATTCTGCATAAAGGCCCAGGAGCTTCTAATCTGAGCAAGGAACGTGACCGTCAGTGTACAGAAAGTTTGGTGGCACATCCTTCGTCTCACTATTTCCCTGGTTCTCGCCTCAACCCGGAGAGAGACAAGAGCCAGGCTGTTGGGAATCGGAACACATTGCCAGGTATGAAGGAGGTATAGGTATGGGTGACCTGAATGAATAAGTAAAACGCATTCAAGACGGGCTTATTGTCCTCAGGACATTAAGCGTGCCATCACCCTACTTTGTCAAAGGTTAGTTTTTCAAATAAATTATACACTTTTTTCAAAGCATCAACTTATTTTTACATTTTATTTTAGGATGCGTATAGTGAGTTAGAGTTAGTACAGTGAGTTTGTTCACACATTCCACATTTTCCTTCATTCACCCCCATGTTGAGAATGCGTACACACGCATGCACACACACACACACACACACACACACAATGGTAAAAACCTTATCCTTGTGGAAATTGTGTTTTTGTGTGGAAGACAGAAATATAAATATATAATTGTGAAATATTAAGACCAATCCTATAATGGAAACAGATCGGCCACTGTGGAAGGAGAGAAGACAGAGACAGGAAAAGACTTCCTAGACCTTTATGTTCCTGTAAAATGTGGTTGATAATATCCAACTAACAGGTTTTTTTTTTTTTTTTTTTGCGAGGATTTATTAAGACACTGGGCGAGGGCATATATACTCAAAAAATTTATCATATGAAGGATGTGAAGGGCATTATAGACTAACAGAAAGTTACGTGCACTTTGCTATCTAAGAGACATGGACCGAAATCTTTGTCATTTATTTTCTAGGTTTCTGCCTAGCCCCAGTTTTCTTTTCTGAAGAATGAGGCAAATTTCTGCCTTGTAGCATTGTTGGGAGAATAAAATAAAATAACATAACTAAAGTGCCAAACACAGAACCTGGAAGAATAAACAAACAAACTTCTTTCCCCTTTTCCTTTTCACAGAGGGGGTGACAACTGAGCTGGGTTTTGAAGGATGAGTAGGAGTTCACAAACCAAATCACAAATCCCCAGCAGGGAAAGTGGCTTTTCAGCAAAGTCAGATATGGAGATCTGCCTCCAAAACTGGAAGATGATTTGTGAAGCTGTTACTCCCTGCCCAGCAGAGCCAATAGAGCTTCTCTATTTCCTTATCTGTCTTTAATAATGTTAGCTCATTGACCTAGTGGATGTGCTAACTCACCTGTGCCACCTCATTAATAAAATTTATTTGAGCTCTCATTTTAATCAAATGGTAATATGGCATTTACCATGATATGAGGGACAAAGAGGAAGTCACTAGAAATCAATAACACTGAATGAATTAACAAACTTTTGAAAATGTACAAGGTATTCCTTCCTCAACCATGTGCCCAGGATCTTAAGTTGAATCAACTGGAACTAATAAGAAGCTTGAAATCTCTTTATTTAGAATAGGTCTACCCGTCCATTCAATAGGCATGTATTGAGCACCTTCCACTTGCAAAATATTGGGTTAAGAGAAGGGGACAGACATGAAGATGGCTAACTATGACACAGACAATAAAATGAGATCTGTAAATGATAAAAAAAAAATTAAAATGCAGGCAGTGGCAATTTACTTGGTCTTTTGAAAAATCAGGTGATGGGTGGCTGAGAAAAGAAGAGAAAGCATTCTGTATGCAGAGAACAGCACACGCAAAGGGCAGAGGCTTGAAAGCACATGGCTGAAAAGAGAAGCCTGACCTGTTACATAAATCACCAAGCCCATTAAAAGAGAAACCAACAAACACACACACCAAAAAATCACTCAGAAGTACAGCCAGAACCAACATAATCTCTCCTTGGAGCCCTCATAAAAAAGTCATGGTTTTCCTCTTCTTTTATTTTTCCTTCCCTGCTTGTGACTTAGACCTTTCCGAGGCACCAGCAGGCATTGCAGCAGCCACGGCCGCTGGCCTTCAGCATCCTCCTGCAGGCCACGGCCAGGTCTCTCTGCCTGAGAGCTTCAGGTTGTCAAGAGGGGTAGGCAGCAAATGCAGGGGATTTGATGCTTTCAGGAGCCAATAAGGAAAGGGAGTTGGAGGATAAATGCACCAGCTTCCTGCACCTCCCGCTTAATACCTCTGCAGTGTGTTCACGCTGTCTCCCAGAGCACCCCAGGGAGCGCAAGCTCCAGTTGCCTACTGCGGTCACCTGCTCATTAATGCACCCTCTATTAGCTTCCTTAGTTTCCCTGTATCAGTTCCCCACTTCCTTTCCTGGAATCATATTCCTAATAAATTGCTTGCATTTGTATCCTAGTCTCAGCAGAATGCTCTTGGGGAAGTCCAGATTGAATTCATTGGTGAATTCCAGATTTCTAGACTTCCCCACCCTCCTGACTTCTGATTCGGGAGGTCTGGGTTTGGAACTGGTACTTCACACTTTTTTATAAGCTGCCCAGGTGACTCAGATGTGCAGTCAAGTTTGAGAACCACATTGCTATGTGGCTTTGGTCCCCAGAATCCATATCAAGGAGCATTGTGGTGTCATAACAGAAAGGATGGACTTTTTTTTTCCTGAACACAGTCTAAGTCTGACTTTCCTTGTACTATAACTACTGTCAGAACAAATGTTGCAGCCCCTTACAGGGAGTTTCTGCCTCCACACTGTCATCGAGCTGAGAGGAAAAGTGTTGCTCTCAGAGTTGAGATAAGTGACATTCTGGAAATATCAGAATGCCCTGTTCTTCAGACTGACTCTCTTAATTTGTATCATTTAAAGACTTAGGGATGCCTTGAGAAGGAACTAACATTTTAAGGAAGACATTGGTGAAACATTCTATTTTAAAAATAGATGCACAGCTGAAGAAGAAAACTGGTTTTTCTCTCAGTGCACACTGCATTTTGAACTGCTCTAAATGGGCCTGCAAAAAGAAGAAGATAAACAAAAAAAAGAAAGAGAAAAATAAATAGGCATACAGTAATAATCAACCACTGGAAGAAAACTAGTTTTGTCTTGTGTTTATGGAGGGAGATTGGTCACAGAAACCAACAGTAACTCTACTTAGTTAATATTGCACATTTCAGTTCTCAAAGTGCTTTCGCATGAGCTGTCTCATGGCGGCTTCCCCGCTGCCCCATGAGATAACCGGGACTGTAGCATCTCTCCCTACAGCCCTGAATCCAAGGGTTTGACAAAATGTAAATTAGGAATACAGGAAGCCTCCCCCAGATGGGAGGGATTTTTTTGGTTAATAAAACTGTAGAAAATTTTGTTGGCCAGATGCATTACTCCACAGCTTGAGATCCAGAAACACTTCCAGTGTAAGACATACTCAGTAAAACAGGGGTTTTTACAAATATTTCATATGCCCTCAAATTAAAAGAATGCCCCAGATCCCCTTTGACCAAGTCCATTCCCTTGCTGCATGGCATCAGAACCACACACATTCCTAAGAATGGGGCTGGGAGTAGAGCGAGGAGGATTCTTTCAGTTGAATTATAATCAGGTAGACCATGATTGGACTCATTGGAGTGCCATAAAAACACTCAGATGTTATAAATTCTTCATGGGGAGAAACAGACTTTGGCCCTTTTTCCTACCTACACCTTATTTTATTAAGAGCTGCAATTTGCTGTGGGTCCTGGAGGCATGATTGTTTAACTGAGGGATTTTAACTCAATTTGTTGGGAAAGAAAGGAAAGGAAAACCAGAAAGCCATTTTGCAAGCATTGGATTCTCAAATCTCTCTTGCCTGAGGCATTAGTAGAAAGAGAAAATACATTTCATTTGTGTCATTGTAATCACCACCAGGCTCATCTGCATATTACTTACATAACTCATAATTATTATTCCCATTTTAGGGGTGAAGAAACTGATATTTGGAAAGGCTAAGAGAGTCTCATCAGTGTAGACAGTTGGCTCTGACACCTTCCCCTCATGGGGAAAGGATCAGTGAAAAAGTCATGTAGTTCTTGATCTAATTTACTATTCATTTCTCAGTGTACTGGGCAAGATTATTGAAAATGGTCTCCATGTTTTTCTTCTCTCACTCTTATTGCAGTACTAACAAGATCCCTTTAAAAACTCGACCTCAGGGATTCTCTCTGAAATAAAGTCTTAATCCCTAATCATAGCAATAACTATTCATCTTCTAGTTCCACACCAGGCTTTAAGAAATATGTGTCAGGAACAGACAACCTCTTAAGCCATCCATTTGCTGATAGAACTCTCCCTGTTATAAAAAATGATAGGAAAACAAAGAGATGTATCTTCACTATTTTTTATTAGAATTGTGAAAGTGGTCCTAAGAAAAGTCATTCATTTTCTCTTCTTTAATAATACGCAAAAACTTATTCAGTACATACTATGTGCAAAGGAATATTATATGCTATGCAAATTGTAGGAAGAGTGAATCTACTGTTCAGAGGTTTATGGTGGCACCACTTTTAAACCCCTACAATAGAACAATAGATGTGACCACCAGAAATTATGTGACCGAAATACATTGCTTTTGATTTACAGTAAGTATAAGCTCTAAAAAACAGAGAGGAAATGTCCGTCTGCCCGTCTTGTACAAACTAAACTTGCAAATGATGCTGGGTAATGTGGAGCTTTACAATCTGGGTTTTGGGATCAGACAACCCAGGTTTGAGCCTTTGTTCCGATACTTACTAGATGTTCAGACCGAACTGCACTAAACATTACCTTCTTCATTTGTAAAATGATGATAACAATAGATTCAAGTTCATAGGGTTGAATGATAATAAAATGAAATTACAGGTGAACAGTGCTTAGGCTAACACTCAGCAATAAACATTAGCATCATTACTGGTATTGGAAAGGTCTGTGATAGGAAATCACAATTGCCAAAGCCCTCCATTAGATCAGTGGTTCTGCATGGTTTTTCATTTAAGATGTAAAACTTTTTGTTCAAATGCAATTGTGTTCAGAAACCTGAGGCATAGAGTAGAAAGTAGTGGAGTAGGCTAGTTGAGGGGAGAAGGGTGTGCAGCTCTAGTTTCCTTGGCTTCCCCTTGCATTGTCCTTCTATCCCCATGGGGTGCCATGGAGCATCTCCATGGGATCCCTGGCATTCAGCTTAAAAGCTGAGATATTGGCCGGGCGCTGTGGCTCACGCCTGTAATCCTAGCACTCTGGGAGGCCGAGGCAGGCGGATTGTTTGAGCTCAGGAGTTCGAGACCAGCCTGAGCAAGAGCGAGACCCCGTCTCTACTAAAAAAAATAGAAAGAAATTATCTGGATAACTAAAAATATATAGAAAAAATTAGCCGGGCATGGTGGCGTGTGCCTGTAGTCCCAGCTACTCGGGAGGCTGAGGCAGTAGGATCGCTTGAGTCTGGGAGTTTGAGGTTGCTGTGAGCTAGGCTGATGCCACGGCACTCTAGCCGGGGCAACAGAGTCAGACTCTGTCTCAAAAAAAAAAAAAAAAAAGCTAAGATATTAAAGATCATGCTTATAATAATATAAGAAGCTGAGATTATTTGGTCATTTTAATGTACCATCTCTATTCTAGCACATATGAGAATTTCACCAAAACATTTGATATTCATATTTTATATTTTGAAAACTGTGAGACTAGGCTAATATGTTCACATGCTTACCTGTGTAATTAAGAAGTATGTCATAGTAATTCAGCATTATTTATTCAATCATGCAACATATATGTATTGAGCACCATTTGTATGCCAGGCCTGTAGGTTCCTGGCTTATGCAGAGAACTCAGAAAAGATTCTAAGTTTCTCTCAGCAGGGACTATGTTTACCTTTTTCACCACCTTATCACAGAATTTAGCATGTGTATGGCATACAGCATACACTCCATAAATAACTGCAGAACTGAAATTTTTAGGCTAATGAATGATTACCCTTTTATTTTAGAAGGTTAACAAAGTTCTCATGGATTAGAGAATGGTTCTTCCCTATTGAGGACATGAGCCCCCACGAAGGCTTTAGCTGTGACGTGTAAAACCTGAGTCCCCTTGTCTCCTGGATCAAAGTTTTCGGGGATATTGAGGGAGCTTCTGAAGGGACTCAGCCCCTCCATTGGCTTAAGATTTAATTAATTTAATTAAAATTTAATTAAAACAGGAATGAAAGCAGAAGGGCAATCAGCACTTAATAAATCTGGCATTATGGCCTGAGTCCCAGAACCCATGGATGGACATCCAGGAATCCATGGTCTGCTCTCTACCAAGTGTCAGAAAGAAGCAGTTCTCCACGGACCTGATCTATAGGCTGAGTGGATTGACCAGTGTGCTGTGAATACTCAGAAATGCCAATACTGAAAGCCATTTTCAACAAACATTTCTTTGCTTTAAGCCATATGCCTCGCCTCAATGTCACTTTTATATTCCCTGATATTTAAGTGGGGAAAAAACTGTTAAATCTTTCTGAACAGCATGGGCTTTCCTTTCCTAAAACATGACAAGCTCCTCCCTCTAGAGGCAACATAAAATAGCATGTGTATCATCTCTACAAAGAAAACAGAAGCTGGCAAAGAGAATCACTCTCATTGTTATTATTGTTACATATTAAATGCTCAGTACACTGTACTTAGTGCCTTGCATGCATTAGCTTACAAGCACTCAATTCTATTGGTGAGGACATGTGATAAGGCTACGTAAGCAGTAAGGTACAAAGCTGGAGTTTGAATCCACCTGCTTGTGCTAGTCAGGTTCCAGGTAGGAAATAGCTGGTGAACTCAAACTGAGAGATTGAGGGGAGTTTTTAAAAGAGGGGAATTTGAAAGGGGCGGACAGAGTTTCAATGAAGCAGAAAGGAATGGTGCAGGCACAGAACCTTGGGAATAGTAACTGAGAGAGGCTGTCACTACCCCAGGCCTGAAGGGTCAAGGAAAAAGGAGAGAGAGAGGAGAAGGGAGGAGTAATGGGGGAAAGAAAGAAAGAAGGAAAAAAGAAAATAAAAGGAGGAAAGAAAGAAAAAGAAAGAAGGAAGGAAAGAAGGATGGAAGGAAGGATGGAAGGACGGAAGGACAGAAGAAAGGAACAAAAAAGAATGAAAGAGAAAGACTGAAGGAAAGAGGGAAAGGAAGGGAGGAAGGAAGAAAGAAATAAAGCAAGAAAGCAAGCTGTATGGAGAAGGTTACTCCACAGCACCACCTATGCTAGAGGAACATAGCCAACTTAGGGACCCATCAGGAGGGACCAAGGGAATAAATACCCCCACCTTAATCCCTCTCACCCTCTAATTTCCTGGCAGTACCTCCCACTGGGATGCCTCAGAGAAGGGGGCTCATTGATGTGGCCCAGTAGGTCAGCCTGCCAGGACACGGTATGGGTAGGAACATGGCTCTGGAGGGACAAACAGAAGCACAATGTGTGCCTAAAGGAGACTATGCTTAACCATACATATTCTACCCCCAAATGATGCTATTTATCCCTTATTCAGGAAATGGTCATTGTGTGGCCACTCTATGCTAGGCGCTTTGCTTTGGGCTGAGGATACAGAGATGAATAAGGTATTATCATGCCCTTGAAGAGCTTAGACTCACGGTCTTCAGAGAATGTGTCTTGAACATATTTCACCTGATGTTTTTACTACCATTTGGTCTCCTTTTACCACCCAAGCATGGCTACATTTCCACCCAAATATGCTAATTTTTCTCAGTCTTGTTCCACGATATTCCTTAACTTCTTTTGTTTCCACAAGCTTCTCCTCTATGTTCAGCTTTGGTGTGGAATTAGCCAGCCTTGAACTCTATGGAGAAAAGCTAATAATCTAGTGATCTAATAAGTGTGCAAGTGATATTGATATTACTGTATCTCATTAGTATTTGAAAAGGAAAAGAGACAGTGTCGGAGAAAAACTCTCTTTCTCCTACAAGGGAAATAAAAGACAGGAGGCCTAGAAAGTTCTGCCCTGACTCTATAGCCCTACTCATACCAGAATAAATTACATTTTACTCATGCTAGGAGCTGTGCTCAGAGTGAGATTATAGATTTCAAGGTTGTTCCATAATGGATTGAGTGTAAGTGCTCTCATTGCTATAGTTTAGAAGAGTTGAAATTGTTCCTGAAGCAGAATGGAATTGGTCATTTATTAGTATGGCCAAAGTCATCTTAACTTGATTACCTCCCTTCCCCCACCACAATGGAGAGATCTTCTTGGCTCTGGAAATTGCCTCTTAGTGTTTGTTAAATGCTTAAAATCTAGGCCTCCCACTATCTAAAACCTTGAAGCAAACAGGCCTGAAAGGACCCCTTTTGGGAGACCAGATGTTTAAAAATAGAAGCTACAAGGGAAAGGAAGCTTGCACTTGCCAGGAGGTGTGTCCACCAAAGAGGAGACGAGCTTTTCCATTTAGAGGAAGAAAAAGTCCTTTGAAGTTGTCAGAAGGCCATACTGAATTGAAAGATCAGAGTTGAAGATCTGACCATATTGGAAATTAGCATTGCTAATGAGGTTTTTTGAGAATCACAGATTATTTTAATCTACTTAACCTTCTCTATAAATACTTGACTTAGGAAACACTGTACTTCTATTTTTAATAGTCTAATAACAGATGAATGTTATTTTTAAGGCAGTAGCAACAATGTTAATATCGTTTTTTTTTCAAACAAGAACCATCAAATAATAACATATTGCTTTATTTTTGTCAGTTCCAATTCCATGTCAGAGAGTGGTAGCCAATTGTCTAAACTGCCTGATATATTGGAAGGTAAGGACAGTCTAGGTGGCTAGCTGACAAGGCTATTTGTTCTCTGATGACAAATGTATGGGCAAGTATCCAAATATCAGCTGCTCTATATGGGCCTAGGTGAGCTGAATCCCGGGAACCCAAGCTTTTAAAAGACAACTGGTCAGTCTGGGTTACAAAAGGAGCTCACCACCCTCTTTGGCATGGCTGTAACCCTTCCAGAATGTTTCCTGAATGAGGAGGTCAAAACAACCTGTATCTGCTAATATGAATCAATCAGTTGCCCTTGTTCATCATTTCAAATAGTCCTGCATTTCAAGGCTAAGCTCCTTTGATAAACTTAGGTTTCTTTACCACCACCTCAAGCCTACCTTGTTCTCATGTTGATTCAGTTTCCATCATTTATTTATTGATCCACCACATATCTATTGAGCACCTACTATGTAACAGATACTCTCCTAAACACTGAGGATACGATGTTGAGCAAAACAAACAAGCTTCCCGTTTTTGTGGGGGTTATCTCTTAGCAAAAGGAAATAGTCAATAATTAAATGAACAGCTCCTCAGCCTTTTGGTTAAGATCAAGTGTAATAATTAAATGAACAAATAAGAAAGAACATACAAGGCAATAAGAAACACAAAAAGAAAGAAATAAAAACAATAACACACAAAAACACAACAACAAAAGGTACAGGATAACATGGAAGGGAATGACTGGAGAAAGAGAAAGGTGTTTTTAGATGAGGCAATCTGGGAAGAAGGACCCTCTAAGGAGAAGAAAGTAGAGCTAGGAATTGAATGACAAAGAAAGAAACAGGAGAAATAGATCCAAGGAAACTATCCAGATAGTTCCAGATCTTTCCAGATTGCTCCAGATCATTCCAGACAGAAGGAGTAGCAAGTGAAAGGCATACAAGGCCAACGTGGCTGAGGAGTAGGGAAGGAGACAGTTGGAATTAGATAAAAGCCAAAAGAGAGATGAGAGCCAGATCACATAAGGCTTTAAAGGCATAGAGAAGAGTTTGGATTTTATTTAGGCCCAGTGGACAACTGTTGAGGTATTTTTCTCAGGTAAGTTATATGATCTAATTTATACTTTAATTAGATAAATTATGGGTAGTATATAGAGGGCGACTTATAGGAGTAAGAACGAAAGCAGTGGGACCTACAGAGAGTCCATTGCAGTGGACCACGCCAGAGGTGATAGTGACAAGGTGTTAGCAGAGGAGACATGGAGAATGTTAATCCTTTATCTGGAACAAAATATGAGGCAGGAAAAGCTAACCCAACTGGCAGATTAGAATCTACCTATTAGCCTTAGAAACTTATCTGGCTGAAGTTGACCCAGAAAGCTCTTTAGAGATAATTCAGTGGAAATCCTTCAATTTAAACATGAGAAAAACTGAGACATGGACAAATTCAAGGACACACCGAGGGTCATAGAGCAAACCACTAGCAAACCCAAGACTGAGCCTCACACCGCCTATCTTCTCAGGTGTTAATAATGTGCTCGAGTTCGTACAGAATCTAGCAAGGCCTGGGCATGGATCTTGCTGGCTTGATAAATCTTCTGTCTGCACCAGGGATTCCCAATCTCTAAGGTGTGAATCTGCACACCGGGGACAGTTTAGGAGATACTGCGAGGTCCACATAGCCAAATGTGGATTTGTCAGAACATGTGCACAGAGTAAATAAAAGCGTAAGCACAGTCAAGTGGCATCTAGAGCAGAGTGGTTAACAGCTTCAACATGGCATCAACTAGGTTCAAATCTTAGCTTTACCAATCATTGACTGTGTACCTTTCGATAAGTCACTTCACTCTTTGGGTCTCAGTTTCCTCATCTGTAAACTGGAATAAAAATAATACTTCTTGGTAGCTTTGTGAGGCCCATGTAAGGTGCTATACCAATAAAAACTTAGGAAAAGATCTGGCATAGAGTAAATATTCAAGAAATGTTCATTAAGAACATGTGGAAGACAAAACTTTTTTTCTTTTACTTGATATGGGACACTTAATATCCAAAATCGCTCACTGGCTCCCCTGAAGAAACCATTACGTGTGTTTCTCCCACACAGGTGCATTGCTGAAAGCAGCAGCCTCCTCAGCTCCACACTAACCCTGCCCCTTGTCAGCCACCTGCAGGAACTGTGGCCCTCCGCACAGGGACATTAGTCCTCCAGGCAATCCTCCCTGCATTGATTCTGCAAATGCTTCCCGAGTGCTCACTTAAAATGCCTGGTGATTCTCAGCCTTTTTTCTGCTTCAGATGTGTTCAATGGCTTAATTTACTCCCTCGAGTAACTTCTGTCATTGAAGTGTGTTGATTTTTCAATAAGCAGGTGAGGGGTGGCCATGGAGGACTCGGGGAGGAAAGGTTCCCATCCGAATTGCAAAGGGGCATACACAGTTTGAAGAGTTGCTATGTACCCTGAAGGTTCATGCTTAAGGAATAAGCAGATCAAAGGGACAGGAGGAGAAAGGGAGCTAGAGGTCCCTGAACCCAGTTGGCATGTGTTTCGTGTAGGTTTGAAAGCACTGCCTTAGCAGTCATTCATTTCTCCCCCACACCTTCCCACCAACAGCTCTAGGAGGTGTCAGTATACCCATTTTACAGAGGGCAAACTAAGGCTCAGAGACCTCCAGGAGCTTCCTGAATCACATGGCTGGTAAGTGGAGGATCGGGACTAGAACCCAAGGTACCTGATCTCTTATCATGGTTTTTTGGTTGGTTTGTTTGGTCACCGACCTCTCCTCCTCCCTCCCCGCTGAGTTGTTGCCATGTGTACAGGGAAAGGAAGAAAGGGAGTTAAGAGACAGAGATGATGGTGATGGTGATGGTGTGGGGTGACAGTGTGTGTGTGTGTGTAACAGAGAGACAGACAGAAAGAAAGAGAGAGACCCAAAGAAAGACTTGGGACAGATTCTGAATTAACAACCACCTATAAAAAAACATGGCCAGCCTATGTGAGTTTTAGCTGGGCCATCACCAGCTGCACAAAGGCTAAAGCAGAGACATCTGCGCCAACCTAACAACACTCCTGCACCAAGTGGGGTCCTAAAGCGAGGGACATGTGGGCAGAGGCAGACAGGTTTGCCTTCCCTGTGCTGTGGTCTGGGCCTCCAGGAGAAACTGGGCTCAGGACACCAGTGCAGGAGAACATGGGACCTGTGAATTCAGAGCCAATGCTCCCAAACCACATTGCCTCCAGGTGCCATGATTTTGGCCCTTTGAAGCAGTCAAGCTGGACTCCTTCCCACAGAGGCTTATTTGCAGAAAAAGCAGATCCAGATCACATTGAAACCTCTAAAACCTTTTTAATTTTGAGATTTTGTAGGAGACAGCTTTAAGCAACACTCCTACGATGAGAGAGCAACCAAGTTGTAATTTGTCCCTTCCACAGTCGCCAGAGCCTGGAAAGCTGGTCTTCCAGTCCCGTCACCTTAATGATTATTTATGGGCAGTCTATGAATTTCCCAAATAGGGATTATGCATAACATCTATGTATTTACATAAAAACGAGGGCAATTTTTTTTAGCAAACATGTCAACATTTACTTAATCTATGCAAATCTATTCTTAAGGATTTTATAAAACCCCTGCTTACCCCTCCACACCCCCAACACACAAAATCCTGGCTCCTTTTTGTCTCCCAGTTTGTTTTTAAGCACCGTGCTTGAGGGAGGAGGGGGCTCGCAGAGAAAAGGGGAGATGGTGCCTCTCTTGGTGATGCAGCCTGCTTGTGCAAGGCGGTCCTGCACTTTCACTTGTGAGCAAAGAGCCAAGTGTGGGAGCTCACCATGGTGGTAGCCACCTCCCCACAACGCAGGCAGCATTCACCAGAGGGAAGTATCAGGTTCCTGTACTCGGCTGTGGGTTGTCACCATCTAATAATATGACCGTTTTGCCATCTCTCTGCAAATAAGGCAGAAGCTGCTACCTGATTGGTATAACATCTCACTTTCCCTCTGCATTGATTTTCTTGTTCTCCTCCTTTGCTTCATAAAAAGAGGGACAAGTGGCTGGTGCTGTGGACAGAGAAGCTTTATTTTTAGTATGAGACAACCTCTATTTTCTTTCAGGAGAGGGAAGTTGGATTATCAATTCTTTTGTAAATGTGTATGGTGATATTTGCTCCGGTAAGTTTATATCTATCTTGATTTACAGCTGGCTCTGTATGTTGTGTGTGTGTGTGTGTGTGTGTGTGTGTGTGTGTGCCTGCATAGGTACATTTGGGCTGTACATTTTTCTTTCCAAATATCATTTTTGAAATCTTTAGTGACAATATCTCTATTTTTTTTTACTTTGCTTTCTTGTAGTCATATGTTTAAACCAAAGAGGCTGTGTTGCCGGTAGTGTAATGTTACCTTAGCTGTCGAAGTATATGCTGGGTTTCTTTTAACATAGTAAGGAAACTAAACAAACTTGTATTTGGCTTTATAAAAATGTAATGTCATTCCACCCCACCCCCCTTTGGAGTGTTTAATATCCTAAGTGCATTCATTGTGCTGCAACCTGCTTATCATTTTAATTAAAGTTTCTTCGTCAGTGTCAGAATGAGAATTTCTTAAACTCTTTAAATAGCTACCAAATATTGTATGCTGAGCCGAAAGATGTGTGCTGATTTCATAAGGTCTTATACCAATGTAGAATGAATGAGATGAGTTTCCCCAATAATTGGGTGCACACACCTTTAAAAGAATTGAATTTACAAAAAGTATTCAGATCATAAAAGTAAAGCCCTAGCAATCCATGAAAAGCTGTAATCACAAGTGGCTGTTGCTTCTCTTCCGTCTTTCTTTGCACTGTGTATTTGTGCCACCATCTGTCAAATGCCCAGCCCTGGCTCTCATATTTCTATCTCTGAAGCTAATCAGGAGAAAAGTTGCTGTTATTAAATTTAAACTAGTGCAAAATGACTGTCTGGTCAACACTGAAATGATTTTTAAATGCATTACCTGGTTAACTGTGCTTTTTTTCCCCAGAGAGTAAAACATGGTCTAAATTCTCTGTTGTTAATTCAGAAGTCTGGGGAAAAGTCTATTAATATAATCATTCTAGACAGAGATGATAAGGTGATTAAGTAATTGCTTTAATGGAAACAAACTGATGCTTTAATCTTCTCTTTTTATTACACAATCAACAAATCTGCATAGTCTTTTTCACGATGAAATAAGCAAGAGAATATATTGATAATGAAAGTTAAAGGCACAGTTGAATGTGAAGTAAGAGGAGGTCTGACTATATATTTTTCAGAGATTTTGAAAATAAAGTTGTGAATATCATGCATGCCTAGAGCTCTTAGGCATAGATTTTTTTTTTTTTTCCAGAAGAGCAATTTTTCAGATTCTGAAGTAGTCTTGCAGAAGCTCATAGAAATAGTGATGTGTTATCTGGCAATGTACTAACCCTCCTATCTGCTCCCTTTTGGACATGCCACGACTAACACACCCCTTGCATGCCACAGTGAAGCTACTCGTTCTGGCATAGACTGAATTTTGATTCATCTAACTCAACCTCAAAAACAGACAAATCTCTCAAGCCTATACGAAGTTATTACGTTGCCTCGTTACTGGTCTCAATAAACATGTTTCTAATAATGCCTTCCATGCCATAAACCCTAGCTGGAACCAAGTGTTCCTTAGCAAATAGTTTGTTGAAAAAACAGATAAAACTTTTATCCTTGGGCCATTGCCAATGACTGGTATATAAGCTCATCAGCATTGAACATCCCTCCTCCCCTCCCCAAACACACACATCCAATCCCCCAACATTCCTTAATATTTTCTATTATCATTCTTTCATGGCCATTTTGTAACAGGTTATACATAAAGTCTTAGCTGTAGACGGAGTATATATATCATCATCTGAAGCTATTCAGTAATACAAATTAATGAAGTTTCAGGGGACAGCATGCATCCTGTGTGTGAAAGTTTCCGACTTTTCCTCCAGATTGCTAGTTTGCAACAGTGTTGGGGCTCTAAGCATGTTCAGACCCATTGCCTGGAAGGACAATAGGGCATCTGAATCTTAATCAGGTCAGGACCTGTAGTTTGAATTAGAGCTAATGCACACAATCTTTAAAAGTATCACTTCTGAAAAATCCATGATGCCATAGCCAGAAAATCTGTTGTAATCTCTTCTGAGGGAAGAAATTCTGTGCCATCTCAGGGAAAATAATAAAGTCATTTTTTAAAAATTTCACAATGAGATCATCTATTCTTTGTAGCATAATGAAGAATGCAATAGTCATTCTATTTAGTAAGTACCTGCTCTATGCCTGGCACTGTGCTAAGTGTTTTACTTGGTTTATATCCTTTCATCTTCACGATCACTCTATGAGGGAAATGACGTTACCTCCCCATTTTACAGGTAAGAGAATGGAGATGATGGGCAAGGCTGGCAGGCTCATCCCAGAGTCATACTCCTCATCTCTCTCCTTTGTCGGGTTTGTCTTCATCAGTACCGTCTACAACAAACTCCTAGACTTGAATCACTTACGGGGCTCACAATAATACATGCTATTTTCATTATTATATTCCCCCTTCTGACACTATATAATCTCCTTCTCAGACTATGTCTTTATGATTCCAAGCTAATTATGTATTTGAAGCTGAATAATGTGTGCTTTATTTCCACTCAATTTGTGCAGATACAAAGATGTGGATGTGACTAAAGTGAGCCAGCTTAGGGTAAGATATATGCAGAAGTGGCTGAATTAAGATAGCTTTTTTAATTGATCGAAATTAATCCATCCCTTTGGCTTTCAATCTTTTGGACATAAAGTCAAAATAAAGGCACCATGATAGCTTAGAAATATAAATATCTCAAGGTATCTGGTTTGTCATTGATGCAAAATACAAAAAGCAATTCCAACTAAATTATTTGTGGAGAACTTTATACAATTCTCACCTTCCTCTTATTTACCCCCATCATGATTTTCTTTCTATTCTTTGGCTAGCTGGAAAAGGCTGAGGTAGCACTTCAGACAGAATATTGCAAAGTCTCTATACCACCTGGATAATTTAAAAAGGAACACGGCTACTGATAAGCATTCTGAGAAGCGTGACAAAGTCGAAATTCAGAGTCCCCAAATGCATTCCTTTGCACCTGAGCTCCCCATTTGAAATCCACTTGAGCCAATAAAATTCAGATGAGTCTTGGAGGGGGAACATGTAACCGACATAGAATCAATATGTTCGAAATTTCTCCCCAAGTGGCAGCTTTTGGACTGGAGGGAGGGCACACCAGCCATGGAGTGAGTCTGTGAAATGCTGTATTTTCTTTCCTCCGGTGAGAAAGAAATTATGAGGATGAAAATGTTACTAGAAGATAGAACCTAGCTCAGGATGCCCTTGCTATATTTTACCATAACCCAGGGTATCAAACAAGCAAACAAAGACCACCCACCACAAATTGGGAGCACTGAGAGTCAAGTTTTGAAGTTGTTAATACAATAATGACTTCCAGGTATGATCTGCTGTGTCTAATAAACAAGGGCTTTTGAGGTACCCCAGTGTAGCGACCCAATTAATTAAAAAAAGTGCAGAGTGCAATACACTATAAAATATATTTCCAAAAGGATAGTCATTTTTGTCAGAGGCAAGCTTGGTAACTCACTGATTCTTCATCACCTCTTTTTCTTATTCCTAAAGAGAATCATAATTCAGTGGTTTAATCAGAAAGTGTGATATTAGAGCCAATACTGATAAATAAATTTAAATTAATTTGCTTTTTCCAACGACATTTATGAGAATTCTAAATATACTAAGAACCACTGAATGAGAACTTTTACTTTAATAAAATATGTTGTGCTCAGCCACAGTGTTCACCAAATACAGGCTATCCCTTAAAATGAATCTTAGAGACAATTTTATAAAGTATATCATATTTCAATCTCTAGCTAGAAGATACTGTTTTCTTCAGTGAGTGACCAAATCCCAAATAAGTAGGAGTGCAGATTGTACTCCATTTTACCTAGGGTTCCTTCTGCCCTTTCTTTGGCTATGGATGTGTGTACTTCAACATATTGATCATTAAATATTTTAAAATAATCTATTAAGTATAGAAAAAACAGCTGGTGTTTAGTCATAATGCGTGTTGGACTAGTCTTGAATTCATCATCAAACAGAGGCTACTGTACAAACAGAGCAGTGGTCCTATTACATACTCATATGAGAAGATGGCATCAGTGACTATTTTGACCCTGAAATCAGCACATGAATTACTAAATCTTCTAGAAGAGGCTCTTGGTCATCAGTATGTCTTTAAATGTTTAAAGATTCAGGGTTTGAAAATGGAAACACCTCAGTCTCTGCACTCTGCAGACTAATGGATCTGCATAATTAATATATTTAACAGTGATCATTTTTAACACAGATTCTAGCCAAAAGTACTAATGGAAAAGTGTTCAGGGGCAACTCTGAACACATTTCACCACAGTTTCTGGAAAGCTTATTTCCAACACAGGGCCATCGGTTTACTGTGGAGCTTTGGGTCGGCCACTGTAAGGGAATAATCATGTCATTATGGTCCTTTGGTGGGGAGTGATGTGTTGGATGTAAAAAGTTGCTACCGATAATCCTCATGTGACCTCTTTCGTCTTGTTTATAGAATCTTTAAATTCTCCCAAATTAACACACAGAAAGTGAAGACTTTCTGGCAAAGACATGACAAATATTTTAGGCTTACTTTATTTCTGATAAGATATAGCTTTCAGAACCTTTGTGTCCAATATTTATTATTATTGCAAAGACTTATTAAGTTACCATATTGACATCCACTTCCCTATGACGAGCCCATGTATCTCTGGCTTTTGATCTCCACGAGGACAGAAAATGCATACAATTTTTCAAAACCTGTGGCATTCAAGCTACCCTCATATGAAACCAAATAGTAGAGGGAAAAAATTTTAATTGGAGACAGATTTGAGAAAAGGGCCGAAATATTGACCTCACCGGGCTAGTCTTTCCCTTAGCGTATATGTAAGAATGCTTATTACCATGTGCCAGGCACCACGCTAGGCACGGGAGGTACGGTGATGAACAAATAGATATAACATTTGCGCTCCCCAGAGCTAAATGCCTTCATTTTCTACTTTCTCACCTACACCTCGTTTCTGTTACATGGCCCAGGATGTGTCCTGTTAAAAGGGTAATTGAACTGTTGTAGTAAAGCATTTGCAGGAAATATGTGCTTTTGGCCCTATCTGTTCACGCCCACTGAAGGAACAAGAAAGAATCCACTTATTTACTGATGTGATTACTGTCTGCTGACACGCAGGGGTTTGAAGCGGGAAGCTGGACGAGGTTTCGCAGCGCTTGTGTCTTACAAGTATTATTTATCACTCCTAGGCATTCTCAGATTTGATAGGCTATTCTCGCTCTTGGCCAGTGTTAAGAGAGGAAAGAAAGGGTAGAAGCTTTGACAGGAAAGAAACATAAAGAAGATGGAAGAACAAACAGAAAAGGTGCCTGGAGGAACTATAATTTTCCCTGGCAATCTGAAATAGATCTAACTTGCATTATCTGGTTTTCTGTGGGTGTTCATTCACTCACCGATTTATTCAACAAATATACTTATATATTGAGTGCCCCTCTAGGCCGAGCACAGTGCTAGATGCTAGGGCACAGGAATAAAGATTCACTGATTTCTAAACTCATGGTCCAAGAACTATCAGGCCAAGATTTCTCAACCTTGGTACTATTAACATTTGGGGGCAGATAATTCATTATTGTGAGGGGGTCGTTTTATGCATTGTACGATGTCTAGCAGCATCCCTCACCTCTACCCACTGGATGTCAGTAGCAACCTCCCCTCCACCCCATGCTCCTCTCCTAGTCCCTCCCCCTTCCCCCCTGCAAGGTGTGAGAACCAAAATTACCTCCAGACATGGCCAAATTGCCCCTGGCTGAGAACCAGGGCAGGAAACTAGTAATTACCACCACCTTTGACCAAATCTTATAGTTGATCTCAAAATTTTTAAGTTGCTTTCCCCAGATATGCTGGCACAATTTGCCTAACAAAGAAAGTAAGGCATCTCTAAGTCTTTTTACTATTATTATCCCTTACCTCTATACCCTACCTCTTTACCACATTCATGTAGCTTACCTTATCTCATTTGATTCTAGCAATCAACAAATGAGGTGATATTAAAATATTATAACTTTTAACAGATGAGTATATGGACATTTAGATGGTTACGTGTCCATATTCTTACAGCTAATAATTGATAGAACCTGGATTCACACTCACATGTCCCCTGGCTAAAAATACAGTGTTTTTCTACAAAATTATAATATTTAATGGGAAAAAAGAGGTAAGTGTGTTTAAAAGCACACTTTTTCTCTTTGAAGCTGTTTTGAACAATAAAGGCAGCACAGCAGTGGATGGAGGTCTACAGGCTTGGGCTTCCTAATGCAGCATTTATTATTAGCTGGGTGCTTTGGGACTGTCCACTTGCACTCTTAGCATTTCTTCCATGGTTCAGGGAATGGAGAGTGAGACATTGCAAAAGCCACAAGAAGCCCTAGAGATCATCCTAGCACAGTGGAGAGCTTGAAGGTTTTGAAGTCAGATGGACCTGCTGTATGAGTCAGCATAGCATCACAGCAGGAAGCAGATGACACCTTCCATCTATCTGACCTCTTGCTCATGACTGTAAACCACTAAAACTTGATTTCGTTAAATCAGAAAACTGAAGCCCCAGTAGGTGAGTTGAATTGCCTGAGCCTTATTGTGAATTCTGTGCAGAAGGAAGACAATAGCAGAGCTCACTGCCCTTCCAGCCCAGTGAGCTAAAGGACCATTTCGAATGGAGGAAGACCAATTTATGGATCTGGCATATACCAGAACTGTACATATTTTGACTGTAGGCAGATATCTAGGTGCCTGAAACAGGTTTCTGGTTTTTTAATTAGGTACACCCAAGCAACTTTGGGTGTTAGTTTAACCAAATCTCAGCCTCATTAAAGACTACAGAGACACCATGCTCCTGGATGAGCCTTAGAAGAATCGTAGATGTGGAAAACACATCAAAAGCAGGTGGTGGTTTGCAGTGGGCTCATGACACCTGCTCCTGAGCTTGGGTAGATGCAGGGCTTTCCTAGGAGAGAGGACTCACAATGTACCTGGGCCCATATCCTTGATCTTCTGATGAGCTGTTAAAAGGTATCTGTAATTATCGAGACCCTTGGCACATCTGCCAAGATAAAAGGCTTTCACAGCATATTGCTCTGGCAGAATTCCTAACAAGAAAATTCTCTTCTGCCTGCACTGCCTTGAAGCACTGAACTTGGAATGAGAGGAAATAGGTCCAAATATTAGCTCTGCGGTTTATGAGTGTGCATGGCCCTAGACAATTCATCTGCCCTCTCTGGGCCTCGGTCTCTCCATCTGTAAAATGGAAATGAGTTCCCTCCCCATAGTTACAACGAAGATTGCTCTCATAGATGATGTGGGAAAGCACTGTGCGACTGTGTGGGCCTGGACGATGGCATTCTTATTTTCTTCATCGGTCGTCGAGGTCCATTTTGCTATCAGTTTTCATTCCATCCCCTTGATAAGTGCATGAGGTTAGGGGAAATGGCATCCCCAGTCTACCAGGAAAATGACTGTAGTTATGGGATGGCTCAAAAGTAGTGTGGAAATGGTTTGATGGGTCATTCCATCTCAAGGGAGATTTATGCCGTATTATAAATTGCACAGGCTGAGTATCATCACTGAAGAATAACTATAATAAAACCAAATGCAATATGGATAAAGCCATTCCCTGTGATTAGCTCATCATACATCATGCCCCTGAATTTTCACTTCTGCTTCCCTGGAACCTTTTCACCACCATCAGCCTTGGCATAACCCATTTGTTGTGTAGTTAGGGAAGGGAATTGACGTGACCTGGGCATTGCCCATCAGGTTCTAATACTAATGACTTTAACCCTCCCCTCTCTCCATATGATCCCTGAAGCTCCTCAGGGAAACTGACAAATCATGATTTTCTCCTCCCCAAGGACCTCAGCTCAGGGAAAGTCTCTGGTTGCTTGTCCTGGGTTCCTCATTAGCCCCTGCTGCAGCAAATTCAAAGGTTTCTCATGTCTCATGTTTTATTTACCTCAAAGCATCTCCTGACACATTTGATCAGAAAACTCAGCTTATATGTTTTTTCCAAAGACCTTTATCTGCCGGCAGTCCTCTTCCAGACTCCTTCCCCTCAGCTCACCTCTCCGCGGAGTGGTATTTATAAACTCCTTGTCAACCGAGGCGTTTGGAAAACACCCCCTACCTTCCTCCTCCAGACCAGTTCTCTGATACAATTTTCTTTCTCCCTCTCCCACTGGCTCTATACTCGAAGAGAGTGTTTTTCAAACTATTTTCTGTGGTTCTCTTCAGGAAGGCAAGAACGTTTTCTTATTCACTCACTCATTCATTTCTTCATGCATTCATTCATTTATGCATCCTACTGCATTACTGAGCAGCCACTGTGCGCTAGGCATTCTGTTAAGATTTGGGATACAGAGGTAACGAAAACACATACAGTCCGTATTCTCATAAGATTTACAGTCTAATGGGGGAAGAATCCATTTAAAACTCCCTCAAAAGTGATTTAATTATCATTGTAGTAAGTGCTAAAAATAAAAGCTAAGCCATCCTGGGTACTAATTATGTGACAGGCACAGCTCCAAGTGTTTTATGCATATTAATTCATTTAATCCTCACAACAACTCTTTGAGAGAGTTAAACGAGGAAAGGATTAGAACTCTTAAAATCTGAAGGGTGTAGACTCCTTTGGTAAATCCAGGAATGCTGGAGTGAGGGTGACACAACAGGACAAGATGCTAAGAGTTCTCATAGCTGCTATTTACGCAGCACTGACTGTTTACCAGGCTTTCTGCTCTGTACTTCACAACAGCGCCACAAGAGATCACTATTGTTATTTTAAGGATGGAGAAAATGAGATAGAAATTGAGCCACTTGTCCAAAGTCACACATTCTGTAAGTGGTGACTCTGAGACTGTGGCTTAGATGTGTTTGACCCCAAGTCCGGGCTCTCACCCACTATGCGAACCTACGAAAAGCTGATATAAAATATTCCTCGCACCGTTCATGTCCTAGTAAGTACTGGTAGAAGAGAGAAAAAGAGGATCATTTTAAAGTGTATCTGAATAAGAACTGCAACGATCCCGCCTGGCGATGAAATGGAACTCTGTGGGACTGGGAGTGCTGAGACCTTAGCCCTGAGCGTATTTCCACATAATGGTTTCCTGTTCAGAAAGTAGACAGGTCCAGCAGCATCGGCATCACCTGGGAGCTTGTTAGAGATGCAGAGTCTCAGGTTCCACCCTCACCTGCTGAGTCTCAGAATCCACATTTCCATGATCTCTAAGTGATTCACACGCATGGTTAGGTTTGAGGAGCTTAGGTCTGGTACAAGTTAAAAGACTAGGTTTCTAGCCCTGATTGCGATCCTCACTGACCAGTCGTTCACCTGCCCACATTTTCTTTGTTCTACCTCAGCCCTCCTCACAGGTGGGGTGGGGGGCAGTCAGGACCCCCACTCCCCCACAAGAGCCTGGAACCACTGCAAAGGAAGATTCTGTAGAAGCTCCAAGTCTCTCCTTCACCTCCAGAATCAGTTTCTCACGGTGTGGTCCAAGAACTACCCACATCAGAATCTCTTGGGGAGTTTATTAAAAAATGATGTTTAGATTAAAAACAGCTTCTTGGAATGGCAATGAATGCCAAGATAGGGTGTAATAATGTCTTCAAACCCCAAGAGAAAATGGCTGTCAGATGAGAATTGAATATCCCTCCTAAGATATTTATCTGGAACAAGCATGAAATAAAGACTTTGTCAGAAAAACACTAAATAACATTTAATCTTCACATTTAATTCATTTCCTTTTGGGAGAAACTATCACTGTGGAATGTGTACTTTGGATCCACCCAAACATGAGATTCAAATTCTTGCTGTCATTACCCACTAACTGTGTGACTTAATTGAGTAATTTACATTTTTCAACCTCGGTTTTCTCATCTTCAAATGAGGAACGAATTCTCACCATTGAGGGGTGGGAGGAGCTGTTGCGAGGTTCTCTATAAAGTATGTAAGTGTGTGGCATACAGTACTATAGTAAATAAATCATGACATTATTGGTGGTTATTACACAGAATGAAATTTCACAAAATCATTACTCTCAAATTATCTGTATTATCATGACATAATCATAATACAGATTATTCCTGTAAGTAGAAACCTACTTTGTCTGAATAACTACTGAAGAAACATTTAATTTAGCATTTAGATCTTGTTGCTTCATTCATTCAACAAACGTTTATTAATACTCTACTAAGTGCCAGGAGCTTTCCCCAAGCACAGGGAATGCAGCAGTGTTGTATGCTGTTCAGAGGGGTAGGATTGGGGACAATAAAAAAATAATGGAAAATGTTAGATCGTGATAAGAGCTGTGGAGAAATATAAATCAGGTAAAGGGGATGGGTGGTTCTTGCAAATCCATATTTTAATAAATTGAATTAAACAGTAAATTTATCAGGGGAAACTTGCAGAAAAAGTTTTGGAAATAACTATTTTCATCTTTGTGAGTTTTTGGATTTTCTCTCTAAGTTTTCTTTAAAGTGAAGAGTCATAGTATTTGAAAAATTTAAATTGATTCACAGCTTGCTGACCCTGGTACCACCTCCACCATCTTCCCAAGAGAATATGTAACTATTGAATGAACTATTGCAGGTCCTTGGCACTTAATACTTGACAAAGTCATGCGTCATTCCACATGATACTACTAATAACCCCATGAAACAAACAGAGATTAATTATGTATTGTGTTTTCCATCAAGTGAGGAAAACCACGGGTCAGAGTGGCCATTTTCAATTGATGAGAATTTTGTCACTGGTCAGTAATGATGCGGAGACTCAGGTTCAGTCCCTCTCTCTTCATGTGCAGCATAGACTCTACCACAGGGTCTCTACTCATTTGACAAGGCCTAAAAAGCCTCCCATCAAAGAAAGGTGAGGGCTTCAGAGTAGCGAAGTGCCATGTGATGTTATTGTTTCGCATTGCAAGGACTTGTTGGGGTTATTTTAGGTTTAAGCTATTGCCTTTGTCTAAATATAATATGAAGGTGCTGAAGATGAAAACAGAATAAAAGAGATAAAAGCAAATGGAATTTATGAGGCATGGAGCATCAGCTTCAAGAAAATTTTAGAATATATATATAAAATTTGTTGGGCTATTATGGAATTTTCTGACCTCAACTTTAGTTAAGTTTTAGAAGGGACTTTTTAAGCATTCACCCCAAATAAGATCTCTTTTAATACTTTCTGATTTAAATTTAGGAAAAGTTCTATTCTTATTGGCTCAAAACTGAAATTACATTTTAGTGAATCCTACAAGCTACATGTCCAATATGTGTCTTGGAAATGTAACATCTCTTCTTCTCATTCTCTCACTAGTCCATAAACAATGCTATGATCTAATAATTGAAATATTAGAGCCAATATGTTAAAGGAAAAAATATCACATCTAATTATTATAATTCTTCCAGCACAATTAGAACACAACTGGGCTTCAATAGAGCAGTGTCCATGCCTGGATTCTAGAATGGCCCCATTAATTTTCTAGCCTTATTAGATTGAGGTTAAAATTCACATTCTACTGTTCAAATTCTACTTGGAATTATTTCTACAGTGAAATAATGACATTTTATACTATCATAATTGATCATGCCTTTGTTCTTGTCTCTCTCATGCGCACCCACAAACACATACACTGCTATATTTTTCCCCCAACTACGTTTGGGATATGAAATTCGGGAAACAATAGGAAACATAAGCATAATATGTTTAGCTGTCCTTGATAGCAGTACAAATAGATCAAGAGGTAGTACAGATGGTTTTCTAATGTATGTAGTCCCAAAGTTCTGACAGGGCAGATGTTTATCCAGAAATGTGTCAACTTAAGTATAGTTTAAGATTGTCAGTTAAAAGGAAATTAGTTCATAAATAATACAGCATAATTGAAGGGCAGTTTTCCCTGTAATAACTTTTAGGTTGGTAACATTCTGAAAATCATCTTTCTTTAGCCTCATTCTTCCAGGTTCCCAAAGTTAAGAGCTATAGGTTATCATGGGTTAGCTATAGTGCCTGCTATGTGCAGATGGGTTGGAGCTAGAAATAAAAACGTATCAAGAGTAAAGGGACCTGGAGTTAGAAAACAATAACATTTTGTAATTTTCATGCACCACAGAAGCTCTTTTAGAAATCCCACTCATTGCACTTGTTGGGTTAATCGCTGTTCTTTGGTTCCTCTATTTAAAAAAAAAAACAAAACCTTGCTAATATCCACAGCATGCTGAATACTCATGGAAATTTGGTACAGCCAAGCCCTACTGAATCTACCAGTTGAGTTGTATATTTACTCATATGGTAGCTTAGTTGTATTAAACCTTTAAAAATGTTCCCATTTTCCCTATCTTATTTTGTCTTTGTATATAGTCATGTGTGTAGAGTGTGCATGTGTGTGTGTGTGTGTGTGTGTGTGTGTGTATCTTCAAATGTTCTCAAAGTCAAATGTCACCTGTTCCATTCTATTTCTATTAAATTGTTTATTGGGAAATAGACCTCTAATACCAAGGCCCTTCAGTCATTTCTGTCTAAGACATGGTGTTTGGCATAGAGTAGGCCCTCAGTAAATGCTTGTTGAATGAATAAATGACAACCATTTAGAATTCACACTTCCAGCAAGAGGACTTCTGTTGCATCAGTACCTTTAAGCCTCCTCAGGCTGACTTGCCAAGTGAAGAGTAAATAGATGAAATTAGTTAGAAGGAAATGAAAATGGCATGGGAGAGGTAAAAATTAGAGTTCCCATTTTGTTATGCCCTTACTGTGAGCCAAGCACAGGGCAGGATATGTTAAATGCATTTAATCACTGAATTCTTACAACAGCCCTGTGAGGTAGGGGATACCTCCCTCATTTTACAGCGGAGAAAACAGAAGGCTTGATGAGTTTAGGAATTTGTTCAAGGACATAGAACTAGAAAGCGATGGTATAAGCTCTACTCCCAGGTCAACCTGCACCCAAAGCCCATGCTCTTAGCCACAGCACAAACTGTATGGAAAGGAACAGATCTGATTCGTGATCACAGTTCTTTCCCTGAGGTCTTGCTGCCTGTCCATCCTCCTGGTGAACCTACTATTAATCCTGGCCCATTTCTATTTGGATTTTCCCCCTCTGCCTTGTAGTCCTTGTCCTCAAATCCATCCAGGGATATTGAAGTGCTCCACCTCAAATGAGGACCAAACACAAATATGCCAACAAAAACTGCCTTTTATTTGCTGTCAGAGTTTTGGTGGGTCCAGTGAAGCTCACCTCTTTGCTGAGGGGCTCTCAACAATGCACTCCCCTGGGCTGTCTCAGGGCAGAGCCCGCCTGAGTCTTAAGGAGGGTCTGCTTATGGCCATGGGCTTTGCTTGTTTCTCCCTACGTGGGGTTATCACCCACCAAGCTGGGAATTCCTTCTCTAGCTCACCTCAAAGTACCTCTTGGGAAGTTATCTTGGGTTATGATACATGCTCAGAGCTCTTTTGTTTCCCTCTCCCAAGAATTAATTAACTTCCTGATGAAGTCCTCAGTGCTTTCTCTTTGAGTTAACTCTGACTCCCCAGAGATAGTTTTCAATTCCAACCAGCTAAACTTTTTATTCTAGTGACTCCATTCTACTGAATTTAGATTTCCGCTTATAATACTTTTTTATTGTTTCCTTTTTATTCCTTAAGGTCTTCACAAGTAACTGTTTTCTCCCTATAACTTTCTAGGACATCTATGTCTCGCCATAGCACTGAGAAGTACAGAAAGTTCATTTTATTGAGCTCTTGGGCGATTTTTCTTGCAACTGCTCAAATAAATTAGGTCAAAATAAGATTGAAGAGACCTTCAAGTGCTTCAACATCCAACAAACTGACTTTATTATCTAGAAAACAGGAAAAAGTGAAAAGAACCGCTGATTAAGAAAGTAATTAAATTCGTGTACTTAGTAAAGGATCAGAAGTCTCAGTGGAGCAAACTCTAATTTGTATTACCTACAAAAGAGGGGGAAGGTCCCCTGAAGAATTACACAAAGCCCAAACCGTATCATAGACACATTGAATTTTTAGCAAACTTTGGTTCAGGAAGGGAGAGGACTCTACCGTCTCGTCTGAGTTCATGCTTCCAATGTAAGATTATATAATTACCTTACCCTTAGCTGATGCTTTGGATATTATTGATAGCAATAGACATGATAAATTTTGATGTTGACTTGCTCCTCTTGCCTTTGTTTACTTGAAATGATGGGGTTTTTTTTCAACTTACTTCTTATGAACTATTCTCTCCTTTCAAGATCCTCAATTAGTCTTCTTCTTACCTTATCTCCTCCTAATCCTAGTTACACATTCACCTATTGCAAAAATGTAGGTATTTGGAGCACTAAATTCTGTTGCTTTTGATATACAATAAGGTAACTGAATTGTTGCATTTAAAAACGTCTCAGGAAATGTACTAGCAAGATTAATTCCTCCTTGAATTTATGCGATTTACTTTGATTATACCACCCTCTGCTTCTCTTTCCTGATACATTTTCCTGGAGTTTATGTATCAGTTAGCCTTTGGTGCATAACAAACCATCTAAAAACTTAATGGCTTGAAACCACACTATTTACGCAACTCGTGATTCTGTGGGTCAGCAATTTGGCCTAAACTCAGCTTGGTAGTATACCTTCTGACCTTGACTGGGCTCACTCATGTGTCTGTGTTCATTTTCTGATCAATACGGTGGCTTTCTTTCTAAGGGTTAGCTATCTGTTAACTAGAAAAACGGAGATAACTGGGCCACTTACCTCTCATCATCCAATGAGCTAGCCTAGGCTTCTTCTGACGGCAAACCCCAGGTTCTAAGCAAGTGAACAAGCTGCAACATCTCTCAAGGCTTAGGCCTGGAACTCACAGAATGTCACTCTCATCACATTCCGTTGGTCAAAGTAAGTCACAAAGTCATCCCAGATTCAAGGGCTGAGGAAATAGACTCCACCTTATGGTGGGAGTAGCTGTAAAGTATTATATTATAGCCATCTTTACACTCTATCCCACACTCAACCATCATTTCTACGAGTCCAGTCTTCTTACCTCCTTTCCAGAGCACGCACACCTGATTCTCTCAATCTCACCTGAATTTAGACCTCTTCAAGTTTAGACTTATTCAACATAGGCCTATGTATTGTCTCTCTTTCCTTATAACCCATTTCTGTCAATAATACTACCAGGCTTTTAATTGAAAGTTCTGTATTCATCTTACATTCTCCTCTCTACACTTTCTTTATATCCAAAACCACCAAATCCTACGAGAATCCTTCTGAAGTATCTCTTGACCTCTCTTCCCCCATCACTTAGATTTCTCCTTGATCTATTTGTCTGTAGTTGTTTTTTCATTGAAGACATCCAATGCATTCACTCCCAATTAATCTTACCTATCTCTCCTCTGTCCTGCTTTAGAACCTCCCATGGCTCCCCAAGATCCTCTACATCAAGCTCAGTCTTCCCTGCCAGACATACTTTCTGATTTGGTCCAACCTACCTGTCCAGATTTACTTCCACTATTCACCAAATTGGATTTTCGCCCCTCAGTGAAATGAGGCTCTGGCCCCAAACACTCTACAATTGCTTTTCTTCCTTCATTCGCACTATGTTTTCCTCCATCCTTATTGACTTTTAAACTTTAATCCATCTCCAGGATGCAGACCGATTTCTCACCTTCCTGTTCCATTATGCATTTAGGCGGCACTACATATTTTGCCACGTAATTATGTTTCGTCCTAAATTATCCCAGTATCTATGTGTTCTAATGTTGTCTCCTCCAGCAAAGTATGACATCCTTGACAGTAAAGAAACACATCACTTCTTCCTTTTGGATTATCTGGGTCTCATTGAACAGGGAATGGACAAAATAGATATTCAACAAAAACTTCTTATATAGAATTAATTCTCTAATTTCATTTAATCACCCCCTTTGTGAAGATAACTTTTCCTATCATTTTAAGAAGTACTATATGATTTATGAAGTTTACACAGCCTAATACTTATCGGGCCAGGATAGAAACATGGATCCCTAAAGCCTGAACTGATCCAGCATTCTTTACATGGACTCTATAGTCTCTTAACCCTGACAGAATGATTTCTGTTATACCACAATATAGGAAAGTGTTGCCTTCCCTCAATCAGCAAAGTCATCCTTGACATTTCCCTCACTCACCATCATCCAGTTCAGCACTGAATCCTGTCAACTTCGCCTCCACAATATCCCTCAATCTGTCTTCTTCTCTCCATCTCCACTCTCACCTCTCTCTCTCCTCCTTGGACTATTGCAACCTCCCATAAAAGTTCTCATTGATTTTTACTCTTCTGCCAGCCCACACCTTCCTCCAAACCATCCTCCACATAGCAACAAGAGTGACCATTTCTGAATTCAAGTCCCTTCGCCCTGCTTAACACAATTCAGTAAGTTCTCATTGCTGTTAGGTTAAAGGTCAATATCCTTAACCAGGTCCATAAAACCCTGCAGTATATAGCCTCTACCTGCCTCTCCAGATCACCTCCTCCTATAGTGCCCCTTACATCACTGCTCAACCAGCTCAGTTTCTCAAGCGCACCATGCTCTATCCTCCCACAGAGCCTTTACATGTATTGTTCTCTCTGCCCGACCTTCTTCCCACCCTGACTGCCCTTTGTCCACTTCTATACATCTTTCAGTCAGCTCAAATCATTTTGGTGGTTACTTAATCAATGTCTGTCTCCTCCATCAAACTATAAGCTCCTTGAGGCCAAAAAGCCTCTCTGCTCTTGCTCTGCAATGCATTTGCTGAACACAGCAGCATCTAATGCATATTAAACACTCAATAAATAATCAATATTTAATTGAGAAAATGAGTGAACAACTAAATAAATAAATGAATAATCATCTATGTCCCAGCCCTGTGCTCATGCATAAATATACATGAGACATGATTTATGCCCTCAAGAGTCTATATTCTCATTAGGAGAGGCAGGTGTAGCAGATCCAGTAGAAGCTGAAAGACAAAGGGACCAATTTTCCCTGATGGTGGAGGGAAGGAAGAACAGGGAATGTGCATTTGTTTCTTATTTCTGCTTTAACAAAGTACCATAAACTTAGCGCCTTAAAACAACACAAATTGATCTTACAGTTCTGGAGGTCAGAGGTCCTACAATCAAGGTGTCCACAGGGCTGCATTCCTCCTGGAGGCTCTGGAGGAGAATCCTTTTCCTTCCCTTTTCCAGCTTCTCAAGGCTGCCTGCGTACCGTGGCTCATGGCCCCTTCTATCTTTCAAACCAGTAGCCTGGTTCAGGCCATCTTTAAATTTTATTCTTTCTCTCTCTCTGACCTCTGCTCAGGTCATCACATCTCCTTCTCTGACTGACCCATCTGCCTCCCTCTTATAAGGACCCTGGTAGTTACCCTGAACCCACCCAGATAATCCAACATCATCTCCCCCTCTCAGGGTCCTTAATTTAATCTTCAAAGATCCTTTTACCATGTAATTACATGGTAGATTAGTACATGGCCACCCCTGGGGGGTTCATTATTCTGTCTAACACAGAATGGTAAAGGAGTGAGGTAAGAATAGCCTGATGGAGAAAGCAGCACTTGAACTGAGTTTTAAAACACAGAAGTGAGGAAGGCACTCCAGGCAAAGACAACAGCATAGGTGAGGGCTTATGGGCAAATAAGGGCCAAGATTGTTTGGGAAGGGGAATTGTAAGTAATTCGTTGTTCACCAAAGACAATGAGAGGTCAGGCTAGAGAGGGAGGGAAGGACCCAAAGACTTTGAATGCCGTACTAAGGTAGTTAGACTATCTAGCAGGCAACGGAGGACCACTGAAGGGTAAAGAGAGGCAATACAGTCAGACTGGCATTCTGGAAAGACAGCTCTTGAAGCAGCATGGAGCCAGGATGTTTGGGTCAAGGCTAGAGGCAGGTACAGCTGATGAGAAGACCCTGCCAGTGCTCTGGGCAAATGATGATAGTGGCCTGGGCCAAGGCACTAGCAGGTGAATAGAAATGTGTACACAGCTACTATTATGAACACAGAATCAACAGAGCTAGGTGACTGAATGAATGAGATGATGGAAACAGGAATGCAGGATGACTCTCAGGTTTGGTTTCTTACCTTGGTGATGGGACAGAAGGAGGTACCATAACTGCCATTGGGCATATCTCAAATGAGGCTGTCCCATGACTTCTAGGAGACACCCTAGGAGGAACACAGACTTTAGATGCTCATTTAGCCCAGTATCCTAATGCCATAGCAGAGAAGAAATTCTCATAGTGCTTGGCAAATGGGCTTGCTGTTTCATTTCTAATGTTTCACTGGACTTGCAGCATTAAGAAATGAGAACATTATAATCATCATCATCATTAAAGAGATCCACTTCCTATGAGGCAAGCTCTACATTACCCAGCTCTTCCTACCTCCCTCTGGCATGTGTCTACCAGTTCTTTTTAGGGAACATAAACACAACAAAAGATAAAAGCCAAATGCAGCAGTTTCCTCCTTTTACTCAAGCAAGTCTGACACCTTCTTACATCTTTGTCCTGGCCTTTTTTGAACTTGTCTCAAAACATCTCTTCTAATCCTCTTCCCCCAAGCCACTGGTTCTGTTAGGGGTTTGGATTCCATCCCAGTACCTGCCAAATACTACACTGAGGCTCAGCCTCATGCCTCACTCATGGCATCTACAGGAGTCCAGGTCCATCCACGTTCTCACCCTTCAGCAGGCTCTACTTATCTTTGCCTCAAGGTGTGGATGACATTCAAGGGCAGGAAGGTGTCTCTGGATTTGGCTAAGCACTCAGGTCAGACGGTTTAGGGCTCGACTCCTGCCTTTGCTACTTACTGTGCGATGTTAGAGAAGTTACCATGTTATGATCCTCAGTTTCCCCAACTGTAGGCCAAGGATAGTGCTTATCTTGCAGGTATGTCAGGAAGATAATTTAAGATAATGGACGTAGAGCACTTTCTTCAGAACTTAAGCATAGTAAATGCTCCCCAAACATTAGTTATTCTTTTGATTATTTCATTATTGATAATTATTATAGAGTGACTCATAAAGAAATAACAAACAGATTTCATGTGGTTTATCCAGAGTCCTCCTGAGGGCCTGCCTGGTCTTGCCACAAGCCTCATCTCATGCTCTTCTTCTCCTTCACCATTGTAGCTGCAGTCACTTCCTTTCCTGTCCTCAAATGGGCCAAGTTCTTGTCCTTCTCAAAATCATCTGCCCAGGATTCTCCCTCTGTCCATCTCTAACCCTCTCCAAGGCCAGCTCGTTCACAATCTTCCAGGCCTGAGTGTCCCTCCTCAAAAAAGCTTTCCCTGTTCACCTTACAAGAGGACCCTACGACTGTACCCGCTTGTACTTCAATTTTCTTTATCACAATTTTGTATTTGTTTGTTTATATATACATGCACCCTGTGTATGTGTATGTGTGTGTGTGTGTGTGTGTGTGTGTGTAACACCTATACAATGCCTGGTACTTAGTATGCAGTCAGTAAATATTTACATCTAGAAGATTTTTATTTTAAGAAAAATGTCTGCATACCTCTGATGAAACTCATTGGAAAAAGGCTGTCTTAAGAAGAGCTACAGATCAAATAAAACCTTGAATTCAGTGGTGTAAATTTATACTCATTAGCCTCTAACTTAGGTCATTGAGTTATGCTTTATTCCCAGAACACAGGGCACCGGCTCCCTAGAGTCACTGATAACAGAAGTCATGGAAAGGTGCCCTTTCTAAATTGTACATTGATGTAAAACAAGTTGAGACCTATCTCTTTCACATGATGATTTCCTCTTGCATCTATTAAGACTAGGAAGAGATGAAAACATTAGACTGGAAAACGATTCTTTGCATACTTCAGTGTGCATCCATTAAAATGTGCATTTATAACCAATCTCTGCTAAGGAAGTGAAAACACCATAAGGTTTCGATGCTCTCAGTCGGCCTCTTGGGTGTTGCTGGCAGTTTCCTGTAAGGGGAAGGGTGCTGTGTGCACATCCAGGACCTGGCCATCACGGAGATGAGTGGAGGGTGGGCTCCTCTGCTCTGCAGACACACAGTCTTGCTGCCGCTGAGCTAGTGCCTTGGCCACTGCTAACCACGGCCCTCAGAGACTGGTTATTCCATTAGAAATAAATTTGATGCCACACATAGTTATCGAGGTCTCATGTGTGCCAGCGGGCTTCCCAGAGGGGTTCTCCCACTTTCTTCTGCAGTTGAGGGAACAAGATACAGATAAGTTACTTTACTGCAGAACATTTTATAGTTTACCTCTGCAAGGAGGTGGTTTTCTTTCAGATTAGCTCTTTTCTAAGAAGCAGACTGTCTCAAAAAATTCAAATCCTGGATTTTCTTAATAGATGGAGTTCTGGTGCACATGGAAATTATACAAAAAAATAATTTGTGATATAATTCCAAAGAAAGTAATTTATGGTAAATACTGGCAGAAATTGGAAGGTGTGAAATAAGAAACCTAAGCGGAGGCTTAGACCTAGAAAGTGTCTTGGAAATAGAAGTTGCTTGAAAAGTAGCTGTGAATGAATGCGAGGGAAAGGTCTTAGGAGGCCTCTATAGTGTGTCACCGGCTGTGGCACCTGATAAATTGTGCCTCTCTGTAAGAGCAGAGGTTCTTAGCCTGAGGTCATTGGATCTCTGGGTGGTCTGTCAGAAACCTCTGCACCGTCTCTGAATCCATGGAGTCTGTATGACAATTTTTAAGTATATGTGCAAGTGAGAATTTTTCTGTGGAGTAAGTCCACAGCTTTCAGTAGTTTCCCAAAGGAAAACTGAGGTAAAACACCAGCCCATAGATACTCCTCATCTCATCCCATCAAGGCTTTCCTAGATGACCACTATCAAATGTTCGCCCAAACAAGTTTACCTTATTCCAACTTCCAAGATGACCTCCCACCTTGGAATGCTGCCATTCAATCATTATAACAGTTATCTATTTTGTCATGTTTTTTCTGCTTCCTTTCCCTTACATGTCTTGAAATTTTATGTGGATACCTTTTTTCTCTAACATTTAGTTCTACATATTTCCTTCCAGACTCTTACTTAACTACTTTTGGTAAACAACCCCCCCACCTAAGTACTTTGATACAAACTTGTGAGTTTCACTCTGTTTAGAGTGAGAGAAAGGATGTATTTCCATTAATTTAACAAATTAATATTAAATGCCTTCTATGAGCTATGCATTGTCTTTACCCTGATGTAAACTGCCATGTTGATTTTTATTTACGTTTTTCCGAGAACTTTTCCTTTCATATTTTTGCCTACTTTTTAATGTACTTCTGCTGCCTGTCTAACTGGAGGTTTGCTCTGGGTGTACTTGCCCTTACTGGGGAGATTAATTTGCAGACACTCTCACAGTACAGGAATTGCAGAGACAACCAAGCAATGGTCCCTGCCTCAAAGGGCTTGCAACCGAGCTAGGAAAATAATGTAATGGCATCATGCCTTTTTATAATTATTAACTGTTTTGTTTTTAGTTAATTTTCACCTCCTCAGTAGGTATTCCAGTTTTTTTTCCCAATCTCCTCTTTCACCTCCATTCATTAGTTGATCTCACTTCTTCATTTACTAACAAGATTAAGACCTTTCCATATTAGACCTTCGATTTCCCCTTTTTTCCAACTCAACTTCACTCCCCACAGCTTCCTCCAATGCTCTGTCCTGTAGAGGAAGAATTATTCCTCATAGTCATTAAACATATATTTATTGAGCAGCTACTATTTACAAGGCACTTTCTATTTCATACTTACATTTCTATTCCCACATCTTCCAACTTTCTCTAGCCCATGCAAATACCTTCTTTTAGAATTATGTCACTGTTTCTTGCATAATTGTCTTTGGTTCCCGTGAACAAGTAAGATGATTCTGGTAGCACTTTAACCTTGTTAGATGTGTTTTAAAGTAGGATAAGTTTAATTTGGTAGGCAAAAGTGAAATTTTTCAGAAAAGGTCACTCTGTCATTTAGTTACAGAAGCACTAGATGGCTCCATACTTTCAGTGTCTTGTGCAGAGCTGGAGTCGATGGGATAATATTTATGTCTACGCTTATCAGCATGGTCTATGTGAACTTCCCTTGTCATTAAAACTCAGAAACTAAAAACAATACATTAAACATTAAGTAATTTAATATATTTTATTGCCTCTTGGATTTAATCAATAGAAAGACATTATTGAAAGATAGTGGGGATTTTTATCTTATTGCCTAAGAAATAATGTCCTTTACACGGAATGTATAGCCCTGTAGGCTATGGTGATCTTTCATGTCATTAAACCATAATGAGAAAAAGCTGCTCTCTCATAATGAGACAGAACTAAATGGGTCCTTAGAACAATCAATAAAATATTATTAAGAAAGAAATATTTTGTTAAGGAAAGGAGAATAGATTTTCTTCTAAGTCCTGCAATATTGTAATAATAGAACAGAGTGAGAATTCCTTATGTTAAAAAGTGTTCCTCTTAGGAATTTCTATTAATATTATTTTTGAATATTCTTTAAAACACATGAAAACTGTTTACATACATGTTACAACTCTATTAAAATTTGTCTTATGTATACTTACATATAGATTGATTTATGATATGATCTCAATTTTAAAAACTTTTAATAATGAAAAATTTCAAACATATGTAAAGAAACAAAAAATATTTTAATGAGCCTCTACTCACTTATTTGCCTAGCTCCATCAATAATGAACTCAGCCAATGTTGCTCCTTTTATACTCCCATCCTTACATTCCCTCCAGGCATGTATCATCCGTATCATAAATAAATTCATATGTATCTCTCAAAGGTATTTAAAACAAAAAAAGCCACACTATAATATCACATATAAAAACAGGAAATAATTCAATGTCATTGAATACCTACACATCTCCAAATATCTCACTTACTCTCATGATTTTTTTTACAGTTTTCTTGAATCTAGATTTTTAAAAATCCACATAATGTGATTGATTGGTAAGTCTCTTAAGACCTTTTAATCTAGATACTCCTCTCCATTTCTCTCTCTCTCCCTTCCCCATTCTTCTTCTTCTTTTTTTTTTTTTTTTTTTTTTTGTACTTTTTGTAGTTTGCTGTTGCACTTCAATAAACAAGGTGTTTTCCTTGGAGAGCTCTTGGGGTCTGGGTTTTGTTGATTTCACCCTAGTGGTGTCATTTTACATGTTCTTCTCTCCCCTATATTTCTTGTAAATTGGCAGTTGAACATAGAGTCTTGCTCAAATTCAGGTCTTTATTTTTATTTGTTTGCCAAGAATACTTCAAAATCAGTGTGGTTATCTTCCATTAGAGGTATATAGCATCTGGTTGTCTTTCTTTTTTTGTGATATCAGATATTAGTGCTTAGATTTATTAATTCATTAAAGGTTGTGTGTTAGGCAGCTCAGGCTGCTATGACAAAATACTATAGACTGGCTGGCATAAATAGTAGAAATTTATTTTTTATATTTTTGAACAACAGGAAGTCCAAATTCAAGGTGCTAGCAAGGTAGGTTTTATTCTAAGGCCTCTTCTCTTGGCTTGTAGGCAGCTGCCACCTTGCTGTGTGCTCACTCCACCTTTCCTCAGTGTGTACACAAGTAGAGAGAGTGAGCCCACTGGTGTCTCTTCGCATAAGGACTTTAATCCTCTTGAATCAGGGCCCCACCCTTATGACTTCATTTAACCTTAATTACTTTCTTAGAGGCCCCATCTCCAAATATAGACACACTGGGAGTTAGGGTTAAACATGTAAATTTGAAGGGGCACAAACATTTAGCCCATAACAAGTTGCAAAATGGTGATATTCTAATTCTATCATTCCTTTTTCATTATTAGCTGAATACTTTCATATTTGCTTTGTTTTGTTTTTGGTTTTTTGTTTTGTTTTGTTTTGTTTGTTCGCTTGTTTTTTGAGATGGCGTCCAGGCTGGCGTGCAGTAACATGATCAGAGCTCACTACAGCCTCAAACTCCTAGGCTCAAGTGATCCTCCCACCTCAGCCACCCAAATAGCTGGGACTAGAGGCACAGGCCACCACACCTAGCTTGAATACTTTTATAAAGAGAACTTCCTTTCTTCTATTTTTTAGTCACCTGCTGGTAGTGCTCTTAAAGAAAAAGCAATATAAATGATTGAGTCTTTTCTTTTATTTACCAGTTTTTAAACTAATGAGTTTGTTCCTTAGTATCTTCTAACAGTGACCAATTAGATTCTTATGTTAAGTTGTTCCTTTTGGTATAGTTATGAACTCATGGATTTAAAGGATATTTATCTGTGTGGCCTCAGATCAATCACTTAACCCTTCCAAGCCATGGTTTACCTATCTCTGAAGTGGGATAATTATGGTACTGTGTCACAAGGTGATGAGATTTCCATGAGATAATGTCTGTAAAGCACCTAGTGCATTGCTGTATACAAATAGAAACTTGCTAAGCAGCAGCGGCGATTGTTGATATTATGATTAGAATTATAATCAGAAAATACTACTTTAGAATATACTTCAAACTGCTCATCGAGAAGTTCTGCTGTAGTATTTGGGAAATTTTTTGATATGATTGATATTTTGCACTGCCTTTTAACTGCCTATTTTAGGTTTGTTTCTTTTCCATTATACAATCAAAGTAATATATTGTAGCAAGTTCCTGTTGTTAGAGAGAGATGACTTGATGACTACACATCATATCTGAGAGGTTCAAATATTGATTTCCAGGTCAAGAATCAGATTGATCAAAATGAGTCTGTGATTTTTGAGATATATGAGCAACATAGAGATGCAACTTGTCGATGAGGTGTTCAAAGGAAGTAAAACAGAAAGGTTTTCAAATCTCTGTACACAATTACATGCATGTTTAAAAATCCTTCTGACAATAAATGGTTCTGTGACTAATTCTGAGTTGCTACCTCTTGGATGATAAGCTTAAATATGATGCTTGTTTATACTCATGGCCTGTAGTTGCTAAACCCTGGATTTTACTTAATACAGCAAAAAAGCATGCTTAAAAAACAAAAACTACAATGACAATCTCCTACTATTCTATTAACAGGGCTCTATGCTTGTCTTTCATTAAGGTAAAACCGAATTTTAGAAAAAAGAGTGGGGATGAGAGAGATTTCTCTGCTTAATGACTCATTGTGTAGTGAAAAGACATTAATTGAATGCGGCCAATTGGTTATTGATCAGTATTTTTTCCAGAATAACCCTCTGGTACTCTAAATTTCTTTATGGTTGTAAATACAACTCTAGTTGATGAAATATTTAAATGTTCAAGAAGATGCGTCAAATATACTAAAATCGACCAAAACTGAATCCCACCTGGAATTTTATTTCCTGTTCAGAGAACACCGGACAGGGTAATCTGAGGCCTGCTCTAAAAAATAAAGCAAAGGGGAGTTGAGGGTTTTCACTTATCTTCAGTTTTTAAAAATTTAATCATTCACATTATCATGAAAGCACAGCTTCTGGCAAGGAGTAATTCATGCCTGCATATCCAATGCACATTATTGAACTACAGAATGGCTGCTGTGTGCATGAGCTTATCTTGTTCTAATTTTCCTATCAAGCAGAAGTATGCAGTTAAGATCTCTGCCGTCAATGATTTTCTTCAATGCACTAAAATATGATTATGGTAGGAAAGAAAATTCAGGAAGTTCATATTGCAGATTTACCCAGGAAAAATGTCAAGTTCAAAAATACTACCATGGGCAAGAAATTAATTCACAAGACTCTCTCTAATCAGGTGTCACAGAAATGATCTCAGCTCTGTTGAAGTTTTATTTATCTTGTTATTCCATTATGATGAATATGAGAGAATTAGAATTGATTTCTTTAAAAGTAATTATTCTTATTTAATCTGATGAATGTTGCTCTTTTCACTCAACTAATGATTAATGCTATACTTGAGCCATATGCTCCCATGGTATATTTTGAAATATTTTTACCTTGATTCTAAAGGGAGACTTTGCCAAAATATTTTCTTAAATAAACAGGTCAAAAATGTTCTTCTACTGTATAATCTCTATAAATATAAATAATTTCAAAGTACTATTGAAAATAATTCCAAAAAGGAATGGTTTTCTTTGACTTCACATTTTTCATCCAAACAACAGTGAAAAACAGCACAACCATCTAATGACAGGTCTGAAGTTTATTTGCTCGAGTTACCCAGATGTTGTCTAAATTTGCAATTTTAAGAAAATCTTTTTTTTAGTACAAAAGTTACACATATTTACTGGAAAAAATTGAAACAATTCATGCATTTATAAACTAGTCATTCCTGGTAAGAATTACCAGTATTCTAGGAATTTACCCCAAGACAACTTTGGAAGACAGGTTATATTGTTTTTTAAGTGTTTGTGATGGTTATTCTTTTTTTACACATTAAAGATTTATCAGGTGCTTAGAAAAAAAAAAGAAACGACACAAAAATAATTTAAAACTGAGATTCTGACTCTAAATTCCGCTCCTTAATAGTCACAACTAATGATACTTCAGTGCTGTCTTTCTAGACATTTTAAATATCTGTAAAAAATATATACGCTGTATAAATCTTTTCTTTTACAAAAATGCAATACATGTATATTGTACTTGGCAATTGATTTATATATTTTTTACTTGACAAAATATTATAAGCAACTTTCAACTTTCTATACCCTTTCTAACCAATGCACGATATTCCATTGATTGAATGCCTCATAATTTATTTAATTATAGTTTTTATAGGCATGAAGAGTGTTTCCAAATTATTTTTTACTTATTTCAGCCATGTGTTTTATTTTAAAGTCATATGTGGGAAAATGAAATTTAAACAGAAATTCATATTTTGATTCATAGGCAAGAGTTAAATTTCACCCATTACATAAAGGCTTGGGGCTCTCTAGGCACTATTGGGAGAAGGAAATGACCAGATGCTGAATGCACTTGGCCTTTATGAAATGCCTCGGAAGCTTGTTGCAGCTTCCCCTCATCAGTTCCTGTGGCAGACAATGGAGACTAACTGACCCGACAATCATTTCCAACCCTTGGTTCCTCGCCTCCCTCCCCTAAAAAGCACTTCCTAGTCTCTCATGCAGCAAAGGGTGTCCATGCACACAGCGGCCATTTTGTGATTTTGAGGCAAAGACCGTAAGAACCAAAGAAATGTTGGGCCAGACGTCATCGATACTAGCAGCCATCTAGGTCTGGACTTTCTGATATGTGTAGAAAAAATGAACCTCTATTTGTTTAAGCCACTCTAAGTCAGGCATTCCATTACCTGCAGCCAAATACTTTGCTAAGTGGTCCAGTTCCAAGGCAGCACATTTAAGAAAATGAAAAGAGAAACTTCTTTTGCCATGTGAATAATTTGGAATTCTCCTTTGGTAGAGCCTGGTCAAAATTCCTCAGCTGATGGTGTGAAGTACTGATTCTGTAAGGCTGCTTTTGCCTGGGAAGATTTCACACAAATCATGGAGCAGTTAAAAGTGCACTGTATCCCATTTTTGACAGGTAGCCTGAAATGGAATGCAGCGTGGAGGATATTGGAGCATTTAAGAACACAGATAGTTATATACGATAGACAGGGAAAAAAACCACATCTGCTCTATGGGGAAAGCTTTTTAACAATCATTTTCACTGCCTCAAAATAAAATAAAATTCTACTGTCTTCCAGGGACAACTTGCAGTTTTTACCTTCACATGGAGGTACCGTCTGAGGTGTTACAGGGTTATTCACAAAAGCCTTCTGGGTTAAAGTATTATATACCCATTGCAGTAACCATAAACTTATGGCCAAGAAGATGTTTAGTCGATTTCTTTAGAAAACTCCAATTATTAATAGAAGAAAAATGAAAAGAAAGACTTAGACAAAGATCAATAGAAATAGACCGTTACATTAGAGGTGTTCTTCAGTCTACCGGGGGTGTCCTATGCAGAGAGCAGAGTGTGAGGGAAGCCACAGTTAATCAAAGGCTCCTTCTGCACTAGAAAATATCCTGATAGTATGTATTCCTAACTTTTTCAGGGCCACTGTTGAGCTCATCACCCCCTATATACAGTGGCGTGCTTAGAAATGCTCTTTGTGGTTGCTGAGGACTAATGGCTCATCAGCCCAAGACAAATCATAAAAGGAGGGACAAGGGGGCTTCATCAGAGGGGCGTGCACAGGGAGGGTTTGGGCTTCTTTAACCCATCAGCTGTTAAATGATGGAGCTGCAGGAAGGAGAGAAATCCAGCACCCCCACCTGTGGGTGGCTGACAACTAGGAGGAGGAACTCATCAAGTATAATTGGCATAATCTACTCACATCAGACTTTTCAAATATTCCTGTTATGCCAGACTCTAACTCCCTTCCCCCGACGGCTTGCAATGCTGCAGAGTGGAGGCTTACGTTGCTGAAGCAAAATATGGGAGCTTCCACTGTCATCAGCATGGGAGACCAGGGCTTTGTCTTACAGATACTTGATTTGGCCCTCATGTGGCTTTCTGAATGTTGATGGGATAGAGGGAGCCTCAGTTAGAAAGCCCCTTCACACTCCTGGGAGAGTTGGAAAGAAGGAAGATAAACTTTAGGGAAAGGCAGCTTTGAGTTGAAACCATGACTGCTTCACTTACCGATAGACCATGCGACCTTGGCCACACTGCTTAACCTCAGTAGGGATTGTGTTCCTACTTCAGAGGGTAACGGAGAAGATTAGATAAGCCAATGTAAATAATATACTTAATGAAGGGACTGGCACACAGAACTAAATGTAGGTACTTTATTATTACTATCATCATTATCATCGTAATGTTTGTTATCCAGTTACTCAGTGCCAAAATGCCCTTTTCCAAGCATTTCATCCTCTCACCTCCTCTGGCCCATTCATTCATGTATTCATTCACTCGATAAAATTTATGGGCCACCTACAATGAGGAATACAAAGATACCTGAGGAATGGTCTTGTTGGCAAGGGGTTTTCAGATCATGGGGAAGTAAGACACTTCCTGATCTACCAGCATCTAGTCCCACCCTCTGCCAATCCACACTTTCCATTACAACCAGTGTGACCGTTCTGAATAGTAAATTTGTTCACACCCCTCCCCCACTGAAAATATAAGCCTGTGCAAGACCCAGGTTTCTTCATATTAGCAAACTATTTCTGTAAAGGCCAGGTAGTAAACATGTGTGGCTTTGTGGGCCATCAGCTCTCTGTTGTTGGTACTCAACTCTACCATCATAGCATGACAGTAGCCACACATAAATGAATCAGAGAAGCTGGATATGGCCCAGGGGCTGTAGTTTTTGGTTCCCTATACCTGACTCATTTATGCCTCCCTTTTGAACTGAGTCACTTCCTTCTTCCCACCTTACAAGAGATATTCCAGTCATACCAACTGCACAGCCCAAAAATGCTTCCCTTGCTCACTTGTGTGTCTTTGACTTGCTGCTCTCTGCCTAAAACACTCTTCTTCTCCCTCTTACTTGGACAAATCAGGCAAATTTTCCTGGTTTCTGCTTAGCTATCCATCCTTCCAGACAGCTTCTGTCCCCTCCCCTCCCTTGAAAGTATGTAGCATATTTTCCTCTAACATACTCCAATTCCTGCACCACAGTAAAGCGCCATCAGAATACCTGTTCATTCACTTGTCTGTGTCCTGAAATAGAAAGCAAGTTCCCTGGAGGTGGGGGAAGGGTATGTCTTTATTTTATTTATTTATTTATTGCACTTTTTAAGTCACAAGCATTTAGGGAGCACCTGCTTCATGCCAAGCACTGTGCAAAGTGATAGATGTTCAGCAATAAAAAAAACCAAGTGTATTATCTTCCTTCAGGGAAGTGATAAAACACAAGCAAGTAAATAAATAATATCACACAAATACAGATTTTATAAAGCCTGCTCATGTTAAAAAAAATGGGATAATGGGGGCAGTGGTGGGAATAGGCTTGGGTGAGAAGCCTAGTTTATAGGATGTCAAAGTCCAAGACTTCCTATTTAAAAAGGAAAAGAAAGGTTGAGAAGGAAGGACGGGAAGGGCCCTCTATGCAGAGCATGCAAGGAAGGAAGTTTCAGGTGAAGGAGACAGAGAGCATGAAGGTTCTGTGGCTGGAAGAGCTCAGCTTATTTGGATAACGCCAGAGGCAAAAAGGTGTAAGTTGAGGTGGCCAGGCAAATGTGATTTCCTTTATTAACAGAGTCCTACGGCCCACTGCAGTGTCTGAAAACTACTAGGTGCTCACTCAGTCAGTGTATGAGAACTGCCTTAGCTGTGTTTCCCAAAAGCATATCCTGAGACACGAAGTTCATTTGGGAGGTGATGTCAAGAAGCACAATGACAGCGGGCAGTGGGACGGGGAAGGAAGCAAAGCCAGCCAAGGGTGTGTCCATGAGCAGGTTGTTCCTGTGAGCAACTGGGGCTCAGTCCCAACGGGCACCCTTGGAGAAATTGTACAGAACACACCTCAGAACTGTCCCACAGACAGACAAGAACACTGGAGTTTTTGCCCATCAATTTCCATCCCACATTGGTTGAAAGCTGCGAGGGAATTAACTCCTGGGAACTTCTACCTGTGCAACTCCAGTCACAGGCCAAGCACACTCATGCTACCTGAGAAAGCCCTTAGCAGAGAGACTCAGGTGTGTGAGGGAGGAAGCCGTTGGTGTGTAAAAGAACTGTCCCCCTGCAGCTGCAGATGTCCACAAGGCATCAACAGCCTCTGCCACAGTAACCAACTAAATAAGTGAATAAGTAGTTGGATGGGTGAATGAATGAAGGAAGGAGTAAGTGTAGCTGGTGGAAAAGGAGTAAATCTATGAAATAAGCCCAAAGTGGATGAAAGTTCTTGTCCCAAAGGAGTCCCTTGGTGGCAGTGGTGTGCTGGAGCACAGCGGATTGTGGAGATCTCTTCCCAGTCCAAATTCAGAGGTATCATGTTGGTAGCTTGGAATTGGCCATGGTAGAAATATTTATGCTATGGAAATCAGCAAATGCTATAAATCACAGCTTTACCCCTGGGAGACCTACGTGTTAGCACACTCGGCTTGGTGGTAATATGAGCACCACTACTTGGTCCTAATCTCTCAGTGTCTTTCCTATCAGTCTCCTTACTCTCTCTTGTTTCTTCCAAGGTATCCTTCATGCCTAGAGTTGTGTACCAGGCTTTGGGAGACATCCTCTCTCTGACTTCACTGCAGACCAAGGATCCCTACAAGTGCCAATAATCAGGCTATCTTCTGCCAGCAACCTATTGCTTTAACTATGACTTGCAGATTAAACAGAAGGATTAATATCATCTTTCATTGATATTCCTTGTGTGGTTCAATTAGTTCAAAGGAGGGAGCTGCTTGCCCTCTTTCCAGGGGAAAACTCTTGTTGTCATTAACTATAAAGACATCATTCCTGCTATGGGTGATTCTGGTGTGTGGATGCTTATTAAGTCAGAAAACACAGGACAATTCTGTATTCTTCTGCCTAAATGTATTTCTAATAAGGATACTCTGTTGGCTAATTTTGTCCATTTTGAAAGTAATTTTTTGTTAGAGCCGTAGATCATCCAAGACAGTAGTAAAATGAGAGTTCATTGCAGATTTATTTTGGTCTCCTGAACTCAAGGGAAGTGAATGATTAGACCAGTGGTTATGGTATTGATTATCTTAAAATGTGCTGGAGGGTAAGGTTTCTGCATTGTTTGAGGAGAATTGGGAGCTTGAGTAAAGATGTTTTATAATTCCGCGTAAGTGGGTAATGGGCTTTTGCCTCTGGTTATGCTTTCAGTGTCTAGAAAGGTGAGCTAGCACACTGCATTACCAGAAAGCAAGCAGTGTGCTGGCTGAGGACGAATGTGCACACACACACCATGTCTTAACGTCCCTCAGCAAGCTGCTTATGTTCATTACAGGATCCGCCTCAGCTGGAGATCTTGCTCTCTAGCTCCTCTCTTGCACCCTCTTTCGACTTCCTCACCCCCGACACACACACTCATACTGGCCCCTCAGGCTTTTCTCCTTCCTTGGTTTTCTAGGTCTCACCTCCAGTTCTCATTCCAACCTGGCTGCATAGCAGAAAATTATTTTATCTTCCCCTTCTCCCAGAAGAGGATATTGTCTGCATTAGGAATAGGCCTTAGTCTTGCAGAGCTGGGCATCCATAAGACACACAACCCTTCCTGTTTCTAATATTAAGTGCTTCTCGGAGGATCAGTTGTCAAGCCAAGGAAGATTCTTTCTCTTTAAAATGCCTTCCAAGGTCTTCCTTCTAAATTCCTCCACCCTATCAAGGATAAAAAGAGGGAGGAAGGAGGGAGGGAGGAAAAGAAGGGAGGAAGAAAAGAATAAAAAGAAAGTGACGACAAAGCATGCATTTGGTAATGAGCTTGCAGGTATGAGTGACACACACAGGAGAAATGTGGAGAACCTCAGGTCACTAAAGCAGCCATGGTGCATATCTGGGCAAAGAAGACTGGACTCTTTGAGAGTCACCTCCGATTCGGATGGCCAAAAATTGTTCTTCCTGAAATTCTAGAACTAACTAGAATAACACTGACCCAGAGAGCCCAGACACTAGGATCCCAGTTCCAACTCTGCTTCTAGCTGAGTTGAGGAAAGTTAATTTTCCTGTCTATTCTCAGTTTCTTCAGTAGAGTAGTAATAATAGTACTAGTAGTAGTTGTAGTTGTAGTAGTAGTAGCTGAAGTAGTAAGAAGGGGGGAAAAGATGACAAAAAAGGAGAAGATACTCTAACATTTATTGAGGGCAATGAGCCTGATGCTTCACATGTGTTCTCAGTTGACAAGAACAACAACCATTTGAGGTCAATATTATTATTCTCCACCTCTTTTGCCATTCAACTGCCACCTTGGCTTCCTTCCACTGGCTCCTTAAACTTGTCAAGCTTTTCCTCCCCAAGGATTGTCACATAAGCTGTTCCCTCTGCCCACAGCACTTGTGCCCCCACTTTTTCAGGGCTTCCTCTCATTCCTCTTGCAGGTCTTAGCTTAAACACCCTCAGGCATAACTTTCTGCGCAGAATAGCCTCTCCTCAAAACATCGAACACAACTTGTGATGACTTTATTTGCATGTTCTTTGGGGTTGTGTCTCTCCCATCTAAAATGAAGCCCCATGATGGGCAGGGACCTTCCTTATCTTTGTCTTTGACTTTTTTGCCTTTCTGCTCCCCAACAGCTAGCATATGGTAAGTCTACCATTAAACACCTACCGAATGAAATCAATGAGTTAGTCTTGATTTAGTAGATGTGGGAACTGAGGTTTGGAGAAGTGAAGTAATTTACCCAGTGTCACACAGCTAGGAATGGGACTCAAACTCAGGTCTGCCTCACCCGAGAGCTGCTCCACTACCCCACCTAAGGTGGAGTGGTTGGGTGGAGTCCTGGGAGGATTTCGGAAGTTTCCTCCTACTCTACATCTCTCTGCAGCACCAAGAGAATCTCAACCCCTTCAAAGAGCCTCCAGTCCCCTCTCCTCACTGTGTCTTGATGTATTCTAATTACAGGCCCACACCCCTGGCTGATGAACTCTGGAGGAGTTGATTTTACTCTCCCAAACATGGAATCAACCATCCCTGTAATAAGTTACTCACTCAGCAGGATCTGACTCTTCCAGTGTTATACAGCCATTATCTGTTTAATCCTCACCAAACCAGTGTGAACTTGATATTGGTCACACAGTATGATTTCCCTTTAATCAATGAAGACTATGGGGAGGAGAGAAACTTAATCAGAAAGCCCATAGGTATGATACTTAACTCAAGTACAATGTCTTGTATTTTCAGAGCTCAATGGAAACTAAAAGAAAAAATAATGGTGTACGTGGTTTCAATAGTCTTGAGCCCCCCTTTCCATGTATCTAACATTTTGAACTGGTTAAATGTGTAATTATCATTCCATCTGTATTACATGACAGTGTTAATAATACCTTACTGTTTATAAAGCACTTTAATATAAGACGAAAAGCCAAGGTAGTTTCTTTATAGCTACTAAGTACTGAAATTGACTTGATTTGTTTTTATGTCCTTCAACTCTCATTTGCTGTGTGTTAATGTCCCAGGGAATTTTCTGGATGCAAGTTTTTGAAGCAACCATGCTATTCTACCATATCTTTAATGCAGGAATATTAAACTTCATTCACACACATATACATACATACACACACCCCTGCCCACATATGCAAAATTGTTGTCACTAGGAAATATGACCACATATGTTAAGTGCTGGGCATAATACCTGGTCCATGAGAGGCACTTTAAAGTGGCCACAATAGACAATCGCTTCTTACCTTATGTGTGCAGCTACTGATTACACATGTAGGACTCTTGCCCCAGAGAAATGCATATGTATAAACATCACATGAATCTCTGCATGAATTGGAAGAAGGCAGCTCATAAATACATATTCCTTCTCCTTTCATTCTCTCGCCATTTCAGGGAGATATAGGAGATATCCCTCTTTACAGATGAGGAAACTTGGAGACACAAAGGGTTATCTCCATAGCTGTAGCATGGGGCTTCGGACTCCATCGCTCTATACTTTCTTTTGGAAGAAGTCTTACCAAAGATGCTATCTTGACATGACACAAGGGGCTGGCACATCCAGTATTATATAATGAAACCTAGATTTAAGCATTGAACAATTAAAATTTCTCTGTATTCCTACTAATACGAAGAGCTGACATGAGAATTAAGCAAATCCATACCACAGGGATAAAGATCAGTTTCCCTTGAGACCTGGCATTCTATGCATCACCCTCAGATTGTGGGGTGGGATAGAATAGCTTCTGAATGCTTCATCAAGTCCTAGGCAAGAAAAGTAAACAAAGCAAAAAGCAAAAAAAGATCGGTTTTTCTGGACTTGCTTGGATGTTGGTTCACTGGGGATAACAGTCCTGTAGATTTAGTTAGGGATTAAGTCTAAATTCCTCATTTTATGGCCTGGAGCATCCACTATTCGCAGTAATAATATTTGTTAACATTCATGGAGTGCCAGCTCTGTGCCAGGATCTGTTCTATATAAATGCTTTACACATGTTAGCGTTCACACATATTAACACATTTTGTCTTAATACAACTACTATATCTTATGGTTAAGTTGTTTCCATGTTAAAAATATTGGTTTTAAAAAACAAATAACTCAAAACCACCGCACACACAAAAACGGCCCACGAAACATCGCTTTCCCTGTGAAGGTTTTAAATGCCTTATTACCATTAGCCAGTCTTTTCCTATAAAATTTAAATGGCCAATTGAGACAAATAATTCTGAGGCTGTTTTTCCACCACTGATTGAGGTGGCAAGTGTTGTGGATAATATTCATTTCACTTTTTGGAAAGACTTGGTGATCTCGCCAGTTCCAGCAGCCTTCTTGCCCACGGCAATTGTTTCATATCAAATGGCAAAACCACCCAAAAGAGTTATTATCAATGAAATTTTTGATGAGGAAATCAAGGCATGGGGAAATTAAGCAACTTTTCCAAGGTCACGTTCCAGTGCCCATGCACTTGACTCCTACACAATAACTCCTCTCACTATGCAAAGTGAGCTCGTGTTCCTGGCAGGGACCCCAAGCTACTGCAAGAAGCTGGAGCTGAATTCCAAAATTAATACAAGATAAATTGCAATATTGCAACATGTGTTAGTATTAAGTGCCATTGATTGACTTTCTTTGGAAATGAGCAGGAAATTCTTTTGAAGTTAGCCAAACTATGAAATGAACAAAGTTTGGCATTTGCTTACTTCCTGTCTTGGGCCATCCCACCTTCTTAGGTGTTTCTTCTTTCTAGAAGACTTTTCTGAGTTTCTGCTCCTAATTTTTGGTGGCTGGTTCCCCACAGATTTATGTTCTACATCATACTAGGCTATGACATTAACTGATAAGAAGTTGAAACTTTTAATAGATGACTTAGATATAATAACCAACACAGAGATATAACCACCAATGGGGGTTTGAGACTGAAATACACTGAGATCTTGTGCTCTGAAATAGCACCTCTTACATACTAACCGACTCTTCCTCAAACTTCTAGCTCTAGAATTCTCTGACCATGTCTTTTTAAAAACCCATCTACATTATTCCATTTCTGTTTATTGCAGAAAATACAGCCAAACAAAAAGAAGACACTCCAAAGTCTTCCTACCTGGAGATATCCATTGTTAACCTGTTGATGCATTGCTTTTCAGGTCTTTGACTGTGGGATTCTGTTTCTACCCTCTGAGGCATGACAACTCTTCGCACACTCAAGCACAGCTATTTTGTCCTTGTCTTGTATTACTCTCCAAGCAACATTTCTCTAGCTTGCCAGACTATTCTTTCAGATACCACCTCCCCAGTCCACACCATCATTCTACCTTTCATCCTCCAGCTTGAACCAAACGTGATGTTTCTCTTCAGAAGAACCATAACCTCTCTCAGTCTGGACACTAAGCTCCCTTTGATATGTCTCATTAGATCAACATCATCCTAATGGCTGCCTTCTCTTGTTTGCTTGTTCTCCACAGCTTTTTGCAATCTTTGCATTTGCAACATGCGGTGGCTATTCCGGAGGCCTGCGGCTGAGTGTGGACTGCGTCAACAAGACAGAAAGTAACCTCAGCATTGACATCGCATTTGCCTACCCATTCAGGTAGGGAATGGCGGCTCGTGCTTGCTAGCCTCACAGACAGGAAACTTTCTTCCTTCTGTGGTTTCTCTCAGAAAAATGCAGTCCCCCATGGACTTTTGGGTAAATGGATAGGATTCTGCCTTAGCACACAAAACGCCCAGACCAGAAGTGCCAGCCACCACCTCACACTGAGAGGATTTGTGAGTTGTAAGTTCAAGGCAGAATTGACTCCCCTCCAAAAAAAATGTTACATATACCAAAGTATTGGGGGCTATCAATATAGAGACCTCAGTTATATAATTTCTTCCTCCCCATCATTTCTCCATTCTTACGATCCTCCAAATTCTCTGTAGAATTACGTGTCGCCTCTAACTTTATATGAACTACGCAATCCTGACTAATGTGTTTAATAATATTAATATCTTGTATTATTTCCACGTACCAAACACTACGCTTAGCTGTTCAGCTGTTTAATCTCATTAAGTCATCGTAATGACTCTTTCAGGACAATACAATTGCCGTCACATTTACAAATGAGGAAACTGAGGCACAGATATATTTACCCACATTACCTCAGCCAGTGAGTGGCAGAGTCAGGGTTTGAGCCCACGTGTCTTGAGCCCAGAGCTTGCATCTCTATTGCTGTACTTAAGTTGCTTAAAATAGTTCTTTCAACCTCTTTATAAACTCAGTATGAAAGATTATACCTTATCTATGTCTGTGCCCTGTTTATAAAATGACAACGAGATGCTAACAGGGCTTGTCCCAAATCTGCCATCTTGTGCTTCTGATCCATATACCCAAAATGGATTAACTGAATTCAATTTTAAAATAGTTTACTTCTGAAAAACTCCCAAATGCTTGGTACCAAATAACAGGGGTGATTTTTAAAAATGACTTTCACCATAATGTTTTTTAAAACAGGTACATACAGTGTTTTCCCAATACATTTCCCATGGAGTCCTAGATAACTAATGTTACTAAAAAGAAAGCAATGGAGGAAGGAAGAAAAAGAGAGAGGAAGGGAAGGAAAAAGAAAGGGAGATTAGGAGAAAGGACTTAAAAATATGATCAAATAAATTCAAGAAATATTCCTTCCCACTTTGCCTTTCTAATGCACATTGTTAATCACCAAAAGCGACACAATTTTTTCAAATACATTTGACCACAGAAACTCTTTTTTCACTAAGTATCTCAGAAGATTTGTATGTCATGGAACACATACTTACTGTGAACTTTTCCTAGTCGAAAACAATGGTGGCTCAGTTCACAGGTGATGAATCATGGAGAAGTAGCACTAATACAGTATTCTGACTCGTTTTTAAGAGCAGAACTGACAAAACTTGTCACACTCCTGCTCAAGTAGATACTCTCCTAGCTAACTAATAAGAGAGTACAGAGCTCAGAAATTGGAAGCATGTAACCCCTGGGAATTTGGTAATAAGAGCTATGTGGTTCTGGTGGAAGTGGGCATGGAGGTACTTGACTCCTGCAAGTTCTAGGTGAACCCCATGGCTTCTGGAGGAGTGCGGCCAAGCCAATGCATGCTTATGGATTAACATGCTGGATCTAGGATAGGAGATAAGAATTGCCAATGGCCAAGCAGCAGGGCTGGGATGCTTAGTAACATTGTTCATAAAAGCATAATTGCTTCTACAGTGATTTCCCACCAAGAGATGGGGCAGGAGCAGGCAACTTGAAGGGCATTTCCTCAAGATTTGAAAGGCAACAGGTCCCTAAACATTTGGGCTATTAGAGCACAGGACTCCTAATCTTTCCTCAAAACTGGAGGAGTCTGAACAAGAAACCAGTGTCTGAGTTGGGATGGGGTGGAGAGCTGGGTGATATTTAATTTCATGCAATCCCTGACTAAGGGTACAACTTGAGAAGACTCTTGGAGCAGTTTCTAGCATTGGGCTTCTTCAATTTCTTCCCAAGACTACAAATTCAAATGATTGGCCCAATGAAAGGCTACTGGAGAAATTAGATTTAAAATGTTTATTGTCATCTATAAATACACCAGCCCCCTCATTTGAAAGATTTTTACGTGGATTCTAAAACAAAGATACTTAATCATTGTTTTTCTAGTAGCAGATCTTTTCTTTCAAACATTGTCTCGCTCAGAGGCTCCATATATAAATCAGATGTGAGTCACTGAGAAAGTTGAAGCGGTGGTCGGGAAGTGTGAAGCCCCCAGCTGGTCCTCCTCAGCCCTCTCCCTGCCACATATCTTTCCCACCCCCCACTGTACAATCTCTGTGACATCTCCTGGGGACCCTGGGTGTCCTAGAAGCTAATAAAATCCACTGTGCTAGAAAAAAGCAAGAAAGCGTTTGCCACTCTGCTTACCACGTTTACTGCCCACTATTAAGGACTCAGGATTAGCCTGTCTCTTCCCACAGAATGTCTTGTACTTTTATCCCATTAAATTTTGTCTAGGAGATTTAGATACCATTCCAAAGAGGCTCAATTTTACTAGGGTTATAATTTCAATTTTACATTTGGGCACTTTAAAATGTGCCATTATCCTGTTGGGGAAGAACTCCATTATGATCTAGAACTTATACAGATTATTCTGAAGGCATTTGTTTCAGAAGAAGTAGCATTAGCAAGATGCTGGTGCTGTAAATCATTAAAAAGTTATTTTCTCCTAAAACTTAACAAGCCAATGCCAATGATTTGATTATAATTTTAGAAATAAAATAAGAGCATCCAACTATTCAGTTTATTGCAAACACAAGAAAGACAATAAATGCAAATACCAAGTCATTTGAACAAAAACAATTAGTTTTTAAATGACAGATCAAAGGAAACTACTTAACCAGTTACCAGACAAATGTTACGATAGAAGATAATGTCAATAGAGAGAATTCTAGATAATTTACAAAATACTCATGTGCTGTTTCTAATAAACATGCCAAAGTGTGTATCTCCTTTATACCACATGTATGTATTTTTGACTTCTACTTATATCAGGAAGAATTGACATTCAGCAATGTATTACTTTGTTATGGAAATAAAACATTTGTACCTGACCTTCCTTTTGATTTATGATTAAAATGAACAAGTAGTATTAACTGTTTTCTCCTCTACTATACTGTGCTAATTTGGTATGAAACTTGCTTGATAATTGAGAGGAAAGTAGTTCTGGATTCAATATTTTGAGTACTTCCTTTATGCACAGAAATGTGAAGTAGGGTTTCTCATGTTAAGGTACTTAGTATATTTGTAGAAAGTCTACTCAAGGAATGCCAGCTAACACTTTGCACTTATACATGAATGAAAGATAGAGGAGGTCAGAACTGAGAGTTTAGGGGGCTATGAGAATGAAAATTTTCACAGCAAATGTTAGTTGTGAAGGTCAGAGTGATAAATGAACAAACAAATATGCAAATACTTATTGCAAGTATATAATGTGCCAAATGCCATGCTAGACACTTCCACGTATATTATGTAATCATTGCACAGACACTATGAAGGAGGTTACTATTATGCTGACTTAGAAGACTGAAGTGAGAGAAATTTGATTGACATCACACAGAACATTAAATCCAAACTTTTGAATTTTGTAAATTTACTAATTTGTATACAAACGAGAAGAGAGCAATGTTCAGGCTGTTTGGAGATGGTGAGTAGAGCAAAAATTTATGATGGACATAAGTGATAAAGTTGAATACGTGGCTTGGGACCAAATTATAGAAGACCTTGAATTCCCAACTGATTGAATAGGAGGAAGGAGTTAAAGACGATAAAAAGAGAATAACAAGAGAAACCATTTTGAAGTAGAGGGTACAAATTTGGATTGGATCAGGCAGAGTTTGAGGTGTTTGTAAGAAGCCCAAGGAAATTTTCTATCAGGAAGATTTATGCTAAACGCATGTAAGAAGAAAGAGGGGAAGCCTGAAAATGGAACTTTCAGAGTCATCTTCACAGAGTGAAAAGTAATGTCTGGAAGAAGAGAGGTCACCAAGCGAGACAGAACAGGAGCAGAAGGCTGAAGTGTGGGGGATGCCCGCACTGGTGAGAAACAAAAGAAAAGAGTCACGGAGGGAAACCAAAAAGAGTTAAGTGGAGAAGAAGTCAGATGACCCAGAAAATGCAGGCTTTACAGAAGGCAAGAAAACTTCATGCATGTTACCACTCAGCAGTCCTGAGTACTTCAAAGAAGGAAAAGAGTAAACACCAAGAAAAAGCCATTGGATATAATTAATGGTGGTTATCAAAGGCTTCCCTGAGATATTTCATTAGGAGAGAAAGTATGCCAAGGCTTGCAGAATGAAAAAAAATAAAATTCAGTATGTTTTTCCCCAGACCAGGAAAATGCAAATTTCAAAGTACTCTAACCAGCTTACCTTAAGCCTGCATGAGATGAAAGATGACATTTCCAGAGAAAGAGATCAAGATTGTTAATGACTTTCTCATAGAGAAAGTGCTCACTTCTTGCTTCTCGAAAGAAATTAGCTCATTAAATGACATGGTGATAAATTTGCCACCCTGGCTGGACAAATAAACTAATAATAAGGGTTTCCAGTGTGTAAAAATCTTCCTTTATTCAAGAACTGAATATAGACAATAACGGAAGATTCATAATAAAACATAACTTAGTTGCTATGTTACTTCCATGTCTTGAGATTCCGACCTCCTCCCCAAATCTGGACAAAAAATTATTAAGTTTACCATCAATTTCAAGCATTCTTTTAGGTGCGAGACCGGTAATCACTGCTCTAGATTATTAACAAAATTGTCCTTGATTAATTTATCCTTAAAAAATAAGTAGAGGTACATAGAAGTCCAAACAAAGGTATTTATTGTCAGATTATTTAGAGACTGAAAATTATAAATAGGAGATCAGTTAAGAGATTGTGGCACATCCATAAAATGAACTGTTAGGCAGCCATTAAACATCATTTTCTCTAATCATATTTCTTTAATACTCCTGGCATTATATCAGGAGAAAAGCAGAATACAAGACTATACATATGTAGTGACTTTGGTTTGGTTTATTTCACACTAGCTGGCTGTAGAAGGTACTGCTGTTGCCTCCCATTTCTCCCATTCCCTTACCATCCATGTCTACATTTTTGTTGCAAGCTCCTATGACTGGTAAGCGGTTCTCTCTAGCCACAGGAATTTGCTGGGTCTGCATGAAGGGCAGGCAAGAAACGTTCCTCCCCTGAAGCAGCCCTCATCCAGTGACAAACGTGAGTTGGAGGATAAATATCCCAACTTTCTCACCCCTTATGAGGTCCAACTCTAGGGCATGTTCTGTACCACCTCCCAGAGGTACTCAGCAGGACAGCTCTACGCACAATGGAAAACACACCTTTTGTTACCTTCTTCACCTTTCCTTTTCTAACTTCTTTGCTGCCCTATTGGTATTTCCAGAGATGAGTTCTTCAAGAATGAGTTGCACTCAAATCTTGACCTCAGGGTCTGCTTCTGAGAAGTCCAACCTAAGACACTAGCATTGCTTGAGAAAATTACCATCATGAAAGAAGATAAATGGATGGATAGACAGATTGATCGATCAATTGATAAAGTAGATCCCTACTTCCTCTCATTCTAAATCATGTTATGTAATATTGCTCAGGCAAAAGCAAAAAGAACCCAGCTTGGCTGGAAATCAGTGCCTTCAATTCAGAGCATCTCATATCCCCTTGTGGTTTTTGGTTCAGGTCTCATATATGAAGCCATAATTGCTAATCTATCCACAGTATCTTAGCATATATGGTAGGTCTTTCCCAATTGGCAGCCACAGTAGGGCGTCTTTCAACCTTGGTTTCAGATTTTCTGAAAAATAGATGCTCAGATTTTGGAGTGCCCCAAGGGGTCTCAGAAATGGAATTTGTATGAGATATAGTCTTTATTTTAGATCAGTCCATCCCAAATATATTCTCCAGATTTGGTGATAAACCATACAGCCTTTTTCATGAAGTACCCAAGTTACAAAAACTAAATTATATTTATAAAGATTGTGTCATGTCCATTGCATCAGAATGTTAAAGTATTTATTTCTAGGTGGCGATATTATGAGTGAATCAAATATCATTTTTATACTTGTTCACACTTTCCAGATTTTCTACACTGGAGCAATGTAGTGTAGCTAGGACTCTAGAGACAGACCACCTGGGTGCACATCCCCTACTTGCCTACTTATTAGCTGTATGATGTTAAGAATCTTGTTTATCATTTCTATTCCTCATCTGTGAAACAAAGACAATGTTACCTATTTCATAGTATCGTTGTAAGTGTTAAATGAGACATAGATACAAAATGCTTAAAACAAGGCCTGGCATTCAACACATTTTTTTAGCATATTAATTTTTCTTTCATAGTCAAGTAAGAGTGATTAAAAATAAACTAGAGAGGTAAAAAATATATTTATTGTAGTTAATTAGCAAAATGATCTTTGAGGCAAAAAAAGACCACTTCATTATGTTATATTTTACCCAGAATGGGAGCTTCTCCAACCCTCCCTGTGCCTATACGCAAATATTAAAAGGTGTACATATTTAGCCAGCTATTGATTAACTTGCTTTTAACTCTTTAAAGCCTATTTGCATTGCCCTAGGAGGTATTATTACCAGACCTGTATGTTTTTTTTTTTCATGTTAAACTAAGGAGAGAATAAAACCCTCTCAAAGTGACAGAATGGAGACTGCACTTGCATGATCTGAGAGGTTTCTTGGCATCAATGGAGTAGGAGAATGAGACTCAGCCTGAAACAGAAAATTCAAGGAGGGGGCTCCATATGGAGGTCAAGGGAGGCTGGGGCTGCTCTGCTGGGCACTGGCTGAGTAAGCACCTTCTCTTCCTCACGACTCTAGTCGCTTGTCCTGTGGTTCTCCCACTCCTGTTTGAAACATGGGGACAGGCAGGAGTAGACGCCAGGACAGCTGTGGAGTTTTGGCCGTTATCTAGTACTGCTAGCTCTGTTGGGGAGAAAGCATTTCTTTGACTAAGATTCATAGCCTAAAGCAGTAGTGATAAACATTTTTTTAGCGTGAGAGCCAATTGGGGGAAAATAAAAGTGTTAAGGGCTGCAATTTTTTATATCTTGTGCTCTGGAAATGCTGCACTTGCAATTACATTTAAGTATGTGTTTATTATTGTTTCTCATTAGCAATGGGTTTCACTCTGTTGGCTAAAATTTCAGGAACTTTATAACTACAGTATCTCATTTTAATGTTGTGCTTTAAAATAAATTTTGTGTATGAAGAGACCTGGTGGCTCTACGGGGCAGAGAGTTTGGGAGATTTGGAGGTGGGGCCAAATCCCTGGCTTCAAATCCAAGGTCTTACACCTAGTGGATGGGCAAGATATAGCAATAGCTTCCCTGACTGGTAGCAGAGTTGTGCAGTGGAAGCATGCTGAGCCCATAACTTTCCTGGGACTCAGTTTCCTTATTATAAAAGGGTAACAATACTAGTGCCTTCTTCATGGTGTGGTTGTGACCATTTCATTAGATAATATAAGTTAACTGTGATCCGGTGCACATCAAGTGTTCACTGAATTGGTATCATTGCTGTTGTTGCTGTTATCATTAATGGAGTCTAGTGCAAGGCAATGGCACCAGAATTCAGCTGTAGACCAAGGACAAGAAGGAGAGTCCTTATTTGAAGTTTTCTATAATAAAGAGAGAAGCTATCATTTGTAAAGAATGTCTGTGAGGACCACAGAAAATGATAACAAATGTGCACTATGGCTGCTGGCATGGAAGGGGTTAAATGAAAGAAGTTAGTGAATGACAAATTAATCTACTCCATCCGCACCCCACTGTTCCCTTCCCAACCTGTATAATTGCTAGACTGGAACACTTTTCTTGCAATACTTCCCCAAAAGGAGAGTGGTTGTAGGGAATCAGATAAAATAGATGTCTTAGTTTGGGTTTTCCCAAAACCACACCCTAAGACAAGGATTTGAGTGCAAGTAGTTTTATTGGCAGGTGATCCCTAGAAGCACTGGTGAGGAATGGGGGTGTGAGACAGGGAAGGGAAGAAAGCCAATAGAGAGAGAGTGGATTAATGGACAAGATACCACTGTGGGCAGCTGGAGTACCTGAGACTTCTAGGAATCTGTGGGCAACATGCGTCAACGGTAATCCCATCAGGCAGGTGATGAAGCTGGAGTAATTATCCACCTGCTCCTGTTGATCACTAGTCAAAAGCTGCTCCTGTGGGTGCTGACTCCCTGACACTGCATGCAGAGCAAGCATGCACATACAGCTTAAGAAGCGTTCATGCAGAGATCATGGATGCCGGCAGAGAAATCCATCAATTGTGTACAGAAATGGTAAGAACCAGAGGGATATGGATGGACAACCACAGCTTCTAACATAATGGAGAGGCTCTTCAATCATTTTTCCTAGATCTGTGAATGACTCCATCCTGTATCATTTATTCATGCTCTCAATAAATATTTATTGAGCACCTACAGTATATAAGGCTCTGAACTATAATAGGCACTTGTTATGTATTGATCGGTTAATAAAATAGACATGGTCCCTTCCCTCATAAAATTTACAATTGATTAGGGCTGGGAGGAAGACAATAAAGAAATGAGAACTAGAAATAGATAAATATACATATACATATACTTTTTTTACAGTTGTAATTTCTATGAAAAAAATAAACATTGTGCAAAGATGTAAAATAAGTGTTGTAGGAGTGGAGAAAGTCAAATAATATCTACACAAATAGAATGGTCCAGAAGGGCCTCCCTGAGGAGAAGGCATTTAAGGCAATCAAGAGAAAAGAGGAAAGAATGTTCTAAGCCAAGAGAGTGGCATGGGTGAGGCGTTGAAGGAGAAAAGGCCTGAATCTGAAGGAATAAAGTGAGGCCCCAGGGTGAGGGCCACGTGAGACACAAAGTACGTGTCAGGTAACAAGAAAAGTCTTGAGAGGAAATTAGAAAGGTTAAAGCAGCAGTCCCCAAACATTTTGGCACCAGGGACTGGTTTCATGGAAGACAATTTTTCCACAGACCTGGAGGAGGGGAATGGGGGGAGATGGTTTGGGGATGATTCAAACGCATTACATTTATTATGCAGTCAAAGCTCTCTTCTGCTGATAATCTGTATTTGCAGCCACTCCCCAATGCTGGCATCACTGCCTCAGCTCCACCTCAGGTCATCAGGCATTAGATTCTCATAAGGAGCGTGCAACCTAGATCCCTCGCATGCGCAGTTCACAGCAGGGTTCATGTTCCTACGAGAATCTAATGCCACTGCTGATCTGACAGGAGGCGGAGCTTATGCCGTGATAGGGGTGATGAGGAGCGGCTGTAAATACAGACGAAGCTTCGCTCGCTCACCTCCCACTTGTGCGGCCCATTTCCTAAGAGGCCACAGACTGGTACTGGGGTTGGGCACCAGTGCAGGGGTTGGGGACCGCAGGGTTAAAGGATAAAGGGAGAAGCTACACTATTTTAGGTCAGTTGGCTGGGGAAAACCTCACTGATGAAATGCCACTTGAGTGCACACCTGAAAGAATGAAGAGAGAGAGAGCCTCAAGGGTACCTGAGGGCCGTATTCCAGGGAGAGCACAGAACCAGCACGGAGGCCTGGCGTCTGAGCTCGAGGAGAGTCAAGACCCAGCAGGAAACCAGTGTTGCTGGGTTGGAATGAGGAAGAGGAGAGTGGCAGGAGGTAAAGTCGAAGAAGAAGGTAGAGGCTGGATCTTGTAGGGTCTTACGGGCTCACAGGAGGAATCTGGATTTTATATTGTATGAATTGGGCAGTCGTCAGAGGTTCTGAGCAGAGGAACTGTGTGATTTGTTTGTAAAAGATCTTCCTTGTGGCTGTGGAAGTAGGGGAGCAGGGGTGAAGTCAGGAAGGCTGGTAAGGAGGTGGCTGTAGCCATCCAGGGAAGAGACAACGGTGGCAGTGGCAGCTCGGACAGGGGTGGGGGCAGCGAAGCGGGAAGGTGTGGGTGTCACATGTTACATACGCACGGCCTGCAATGCCTCACCTCCGATGGTAACTGCACTTACAACCCAATCCTGTTCGTTAGCTTTTTCCATCACTTTTGCCAGTGACGTTGGGTAGTATTGGTCAGTATGGGGAACAAGTTTCTTGTTCCTCATATTGGTTTGTAGGAATCCCTCGGGGCCACTAGTTTCTCGTCACTGCAAGAGAACATCAACCTGGTCAGTCCAAACACAGGGAGGCAGCCGCTGATTTGACTTGAATGACGAGTCTACGTGATTCCAGTGAGATGTGTTTGTGAAGGCATTTCGGAAGACCAGAAAGCAATAAAAACATTTGTGAAATGGGTAATAGTCCCACTTTATGGAATACGGGTTTTAAACAAGTCATTGCCTGCATCAGTCCATTCAGGAAAAGAGAGCTCATGCCAGGTGGTGCAATTTAAAAAAGTTAATCTTGGGCATTAGGTACACAGGACATGGATGATCAGAAAGGGGGCCATGAGCAATCAGAGACTAGCACCTGTGGGAAGCCACTACCTCCCCTAAAGCTGGAACAAGCGTTGGCAAAGAAAGTGCATTGGGCCAAATCCAGTTAGCCCACTGCCTGGTTTTATATGGCACACAGGCAAAGAATGGTTTTTACTCTTTCAAAGGTTTATATTTTAAATGCTATATAGGTACCTACTAACTACTATCCTCACTTTTGCCTCTTGGTCCATAAAGCCTAAAGTATATACTATCTTGCCCTTTTTAAAAAAAATGTATTGATCCCTGGGCAAGAGGCATAAAGGGAGGGGGTGGTCTTGGGGGATCACAGGGTGGGGTCTGGCCAGCTAAGCCCACGGGAGAGGAGGCAGGAGGCGTCCAGTAGCAGCAGGAACCAAGGAAGAGAAGCGGCCATTGCCAGAGATGCTCGCCAAAGCAGCAGGAGAGAGGGGAGAAACGCCCTGGCCTCTCCCTTGCTCTGGCCCTCCTGTCCCCAATCAGAGCCTCCCACTGGCCCCACGTAACTGGAAGCCAGGTGGCCAGGATCAGATCCCCGAGATTCAGAGCAGGGGAGGAGCAGGGAATGGAATCAGAACAAACAGGCAACAACCAGCACAGAGCCCCTCGCTGAACCTGTTTCCTCATCTACAAAATGAGAACACTGGATGGAAGTCTTCTCGTGAGAGAATTAGACCTCAGATTCTATGAAAATCCTTTTCCAGGCAACAGTAGAACCTTGCTTTGGCCAGGAACCCTGATGGAGCCCCAGCCACTGCTGCTTTAGAGGGAGCAGAAGGAAATGTAAAAATGCAATGAAATTACTTTATACAAGACCCTCTTTCAACCTCGCAGGGCTTGCTCTGAAGCTTGTCCTACTTAGGGAACATCTGAACAGCCTTCTAAAGACCAGGATTGGGGCACTTATTGAAAATGACTGTAGGTTATGTAATCAAGGCTGTTGTTTCTCTTGAGCTCCCATAAGGAGGTGACATGCAGCAGAGATTAAATCAGCATATGCTGAGCGGGCCTTTTATGTAGTTCTCAGTCTCACTGTGTGTAATTTTACAGAGCAGGCATGGGGGAGTGTGGTGGGAAGAACCTCATTACCAGGGAGAAGCTTTACACCCTAGAAGAACACAAACATTGCTGTTTTCAAAAAGTTATAAAAATAAGTTCTAGTTTTTCCCTTACATCTGTTTTCTTTTCTTTCCTAGAATAGAAGAGGGAGAGACAAAGAGGGAGAGACTGACTTTGAGCTGCCTAGACAAGGACAAAAGACTCCAGCTAGAGTGACAGCCTAGGAATGTCAGAAGGAAACATCCCACTCTCGTCTGTATGTTATGCCATGTCCCTCGAAAATGTGAGGTGCCCGCTCCGTGGTCCCATTAACCTCCCTCTCTGCTCCCTTCTCTTCCAGAAAGAGAAATATTAGAACTTTCTTTGTGTCCCCTCAAGCAGGTGGCTGGAAGTCACGCAGTATCCCTTATGAGGTCAAGCCGGTATCAACTGAATGGAGGAGACCTGAGTCCCCTCTCCTTCCCCAACCTCAGCCCACCCCTACAGAATGGGATTTTTGAGCCGTGAGATGAATTAGATTCTCCAGGGCCGACAGGTTCGAATGAAGAGGAGGCAAGTACTCAAGCCGACTCACTCCCAGGTGCTCCAGCAGCCAGAACTGAGATGTAAAAGCATCAGGGCTTGGGGCATCGAGAAGTGACAACAGCAAGGCCGGGATTCACATACGCAGTTCCCCTTCCAGGATCCCACTGTGGGAATTCAGAGGCCCTGGACAGGAGTCAGACTTCAGAGTCTCTCTCAGCGAGAGACTTGAGCACCCCCTACCTGCTTCTACCTGCATCATATCAGGTAGAAAGGTCATTAAAAATGGAGATCCCAAGATGCCACCCCAGACCCATCTAGTCAGCATCATTGCTAGTGAGACCTAGGATTGGCGATTTAAATAAGCCCAAGTGGGCCTTAGACATGCAGAAATTAGAGAATTGCTGACCTAAAGAGAATTACATAGTGCTTTAATTTGCAACAGCTCGATAGTTTGTGTTTTAACATTAATGGATTTAAAAGAAAATAATTGGGATTACACTTTGGTTTAAGCAAACACTTGCCTTATTTATTATACTTAACACGGTATAATAAGAAAAATGGAAAGTGCTACGAATAAGCAAATGGATGCTGCTACTTTCTATTACTCCCAAATTTTCTGTTATGGTATATATTACTCTTAAAAAGAAAAACAATAAACCTGACAAGAAAGCAAATGGTAATTTAAATGTGATAATAATGGGCAAACTGTAGCAATTTTATCCCCCTGCCAATGTGCTTTTGAGCACATCCCCTTAAAAAAGGCTGAAGTGTTAGTTGCCTTTTCCATCCAAGCCAAATGGAAATGAGGATAGAAATAGGGTGGATATGTTAATCCTTTTATTTTAAATGTGTATGTATATGCATGTGTGTATACATATACATATTTTATATATACATATATATTCCCGTTATATATATAATGATTGACAATTTCGTGTGGTCATTATCCCCTTGCTTGTCAGAACAATACTGTACCAGAGTCAGAGCCAGATTATTTTTATTCTCCTTTTTACAGATCAGCACACAGAGACTCGAACTTTATTTGAGGTCACATAGCTAGTAAACAGCAAACTTGGAAAACTATACAAATTTCCTGACTTCTGTGGGTGTCTCAGCAGAGTTGTTTACCACCACTCCAAACTGTCTTCTCCCAACACACAATGATGAAGATGAAGATGATGTGAAAGCAATGATAATCATCATCATCAGTGTCATTGTTATCATCAAATAAAAGCCACTATTGATAATTTTCCCATATACCAGAAACTCACATACATTATACCTTTTAGTGCTAACGACATCCTTACGAGATACCCTGAACTCCACTTGACAGGTGAGAAAACTAAGGCTCACTGAGGTCGAATGACTTGTGCAAGGTCACATAGCTAGTAAGTGGCAGGACCGGACTTCGAATGTCTGAGTCTGGCTCACTTCAAAGACTGCTCCTTTCGCCACCACACAGTAAAGAGCGGCAGTGATGTCCTTGACTTGACAACCCCCCACAATTGCAGAGACTCCTTTCTCATTCCTAGACTTACAGCCTCCCCCGATAGCAGGCAAGCTAGGCAGGACAAGAGGAATGTAGGGAATGATTCTTGGGGACATTGTATTCCTTGGGACTCAGAATTACTGGCACTTATTTTGCAGCTGATTTCCTGAGTCCGGGAATAAACTGTGAAGGAAAAACAACTCCGGGCTGGAGCTGAAATGATTACCCTTTTTCCTTTTTGCAGCTGGTTAGAGTTTGAAGTAAATGAGCTGTTGCTGATACAGTTTGTAGAACTTCTTATTTTTCATTTCGAAAGCTTCTGTGCCAAAGTAGTAACTGTCACTTAGAGACTGGGTGTTAAGGAGTCACAAAAATGACAGGGTTTTCTAAGAATAAAGTTATTGCAAAGGATTTAGTGCTATGGCAGATTCTCATTTCCCTGGCAAAGGGGTGGATTGTGGAGGGAAGCAGATGAGTTGAGAAGTCCCAGATACTAATCAGGGAACTTGAATATCTTTGATTGCTATGAAGGATCTTCAGTTATAATCTCTTTAGGCTTAGCACTGAGATATCAGAAATAAGTGGGAAGTACAGAGAGCCACTTTTCCTAAGTACAGAGTTGAAGCTTCTTGTGAGATAGACTTGATTTGCTTTTGGCATCTTTAGAAATTAGCTGTGAATTATGCTCAACAAGCTCTACATACATGTTTTATTTTAGTATCCCTACCAACAGTTCCATTTTCCAACTGGCCTTCCACCATCTTGCATTCCATTGTTTAAGACAGTTACATTTTCTGTTGTTTATAATCACATTTTAAAATATATTTTTTATTAGAAAAGGGAGCACTTTTTTCCTGTTCTAAAAATCCAGCCAGGCGCCATGGCTCACGCCTGTAATCCTAGCACTCTGGGAGGCCAAGGCGGGAGGATCATTTGAGCTCAGGAGTTCGAGACCAGCTTGAGCAAGAGCGAGACCCCGTCTCTACTAAAAAAATGGAAAGAAATTAGCTGGACAACTAAAAAATATATAGAAAAAAATTAGCCAGGCATGGTGGTGGATGCCTGTAGTCCCAGCTACTCAAGAGGCTGAGGCAGGAGGATTGCTTGAGCCCAGGAGTTTGAGGTTGCTGTGAGCTAGGCTGATGCCATAGCACTCTAGCCTGGGCAACAGAGTGAGACTCTGTTTCTAAATAAATAAATAATAAAAATCCCTTGAGCAAAACTAGGGATACAGTAAAAAGACCAGTGCTTGCCAGGGGTTGGGGGGTAGGAGGGGGGCGTGGAAGGGATGAATAGGTAGAGCACAGAGGATTTTTTAGGGCAATGAAAATACTCTGTTTGGTACTATAATGGTGGATACATGCCATTATGTATTTCATCAAACTCATAGAATGTACAACACCAAGAGTGAACCCTAATGCGCACTACGGATTTTGGGTGATAATGATGTGTTAATGTAGGTTCATCAGTCGTAACAGATGCACCACGCTGGTGGGGGATGTTAATAATAAGGGAAGCTGTGCTTGTGTTGGAGCAGGGAGTATATAAGAAATCTCTGTACCTTCCTCTCAATTTTGCTTTGAATCTAAAGTGGCTGTTAAAAAGTCTTCTTTTGAAAAAAAATTCTATTATATAGAAATGGACTAATTAGAATATCAGAATCTCCCTTAACGTAACTTCTCAGAAATAATCACTATCAAGACTTTTGACATATATTATTTCAGATCTGTTTTTTTATGTACTCATTTTTATGCAGACTCGTTCTGCTGTGACTACTATTTTGCAAATTAATTTTTATTTTTAAAATAGTTATAAATATACTTTTATGTCAGCCGTTATGGGACTATCACCATTTTGGCCTCAGAGCTATATCATAATTTATTACATAAGTATACCATAATTTATGAAGCCTATCACCTACTGATAGACATTTAGGTTGTTTCAGTTCTTCACTATTACAAACAATGCTACAATTAACATAGTTTTGTAATGTCATCTGTAAGGTAAGTTCCTGGGCCAAAAGGTATACACATCTTAAATTTTTATAGATTTTGCCAAATTCCTGTCCAGAAGGCAATTTATATGCCTATCAGGAGGATATCAAAGTGTCTGTTTTATTACATTCATCCCAATATGGAATACTATAAAGGCATTTATTTATTAGTGAGGATGAACACATAGTTATATAATTATTATTCCATAATATTAGACACTTGTACTCCTGGCAAAAATTTTTGAAAAAGAGTATGCTCACGTTTCTTTATATCTAATTCCTGGCACCCATGTATCTCTTTCAGCCCCCACCAAGTTTTTTGCTAAATTAGGATTCCTCAATGCACTCCTGTGAGATTTACTAATCAAGGCAACACACTTTAAAAATGGTGTCAGGCATTAGACTTGGCAGTGAAGGGAATAAAAAAGGAATCGGCTCTCTTTTTGTGGAACATTGTCCTTTCTAAGAATAGCTCAACATTGATGAAATTGAGATACAGAGGGATCCGGGACCCACTAAAAGTCCTCGATTATACAGGAATTTGCATAAATGTCTCTGAAATCTTTACCCAATATGACCATCGCACAGTCTCACACTGCAGATAATTAGAGTTAAGGCCCTGTTAATCTTTACTAATGACAAGAAGATCTACAGCAAATCGCCTAAATTAGCAAATTAATATTTACACAGTGTGATAGATCTTTTCAAAAAATTGTATATTAAATTGATTTACATCATGGTGTTCATCTTAACAACCCTCATTAAATGCTGGCATTGAAAAGAGTATGCCCAATTGGGGTGAAAAAGAACTCATTTGCCAATCCTGTTTCCTCACAGAAACAAAAGTATGATGAAAGAGTTTGTCTTCAGGGTTAATTTCCAAGAATTTATTCTTATTTATCTCTAGATTTAGTTTATTTCTTGCTAAAATGAGAAGGGACTGGTTTCTTCAATCTTCTTGCAAGTCATCACAGCAATTGCCAAGAGAGAGTGAATGCCACAGGTAATAAATACAACCTAAAATACACTTTTTTGTCAGTATAAGCCACTGTCCTAGACCGACATGACCTTTGCCATTTCCAAATCTGAAATTCCTACTCTGATTACGTGGTCTTTACAGATGGAATTCAGTCTCTCTGCAGAGTGAATGTTCTCTAAAGAATGATTAGTTTCGTGTTTCCTTTATACAGATTTTTAAAAAGTAAAGCATAAATATCCCGTATTGGAACAAACAGTGCCATAGAAGAAAATGAATGTAAATGCCTTATGTTGTGCAAGACTAAATGAAAGAGTGTAATGTGAATTCCTTCCTAACTCAGGCTCATCACTGGTGCCAGATGACTATGTTTCTATAGTTTTAAAAATCACTTCAATTTTCAACCAAATGCTGCTAGCCAGATAAACAGTGTGTCTCTGGCACTTTTTATAATGCTTTCTGGAAGAGAAATACAGACAGTAAGAAATTTTTAAAAAGCATACTCAGCTCTTCTTTCAAAGACTCATCAGCAGCAGTCCTCAGAGATGTGTTGAACTTTTGAGACCCCATGTATCCACTGATTTGGTCAGTAAAGGCTTTCCAAGCGTGTAGCTCACAGATGAGGATAGGGCGCTTGCCCTCTGCCACAGATCCAGCCCGTGCTCCGCTGGGTTTGGGTCCTGGCTAATTCCATGATAGGTAGGTACCAACTTATTCATCGGTCAGTAATTTATGAATGGTTGCTGGCGCAAAGGGATACTCCTTCATTCATTTAGCACATTTTTTAAATTCCCACTGCGTGCCAGGAACTGTTCTTGATTCTGGAGATTCAGTGGAGAACAAGATAGACTGGGTCCTTCTCATGGAGCTGCACGTTGTAGTGAGGGGAAGGAACAGAGCAAATAAACAAGCAAACAAGCAAGGGACCAAGATGGTGTTGGAAAACAACAGCTTCCCTGATGAAAATTAAAGAGTGATGTGATGGAGAATACCCAGGGAGGAAGTAGGCAAAGAGGTCCCTTTTATGCGGGGACATTTGAGCTGAGACCTGAATGACAAGAGGGATAACCATGAGAAGATCTGGAGAAGAGATTCCGGTATGTGGAACGGCAGGGGCAAAGGCAGGAAGGGCCTGGTGTGGTAAAGGACTAGGAAGAGGCCCAGGGGTCAAGGAGACCAGTCCTTAATGGCTGTTGCAGTTAATCTAAGCAAGAGATAATGGTGGCTTAATTCAGGTTTTAGTGGTTGAGAGGGAGATAACAGGAAAGATTTAGGATATATTCGAAGGTATGATCCACAGAAAAAATTAGCTGGGCATGTAGTCCCAGCTACTCATGAGGCTGAGGCAGACGGATCGCTTGAGCCCAGGAGTCTGAGGTTGCTGTGAGCTAGGTTGATGCCATTGCACTCTAGCCCGGGCAACAGAGCGAGTCTCTGTCTCAAAAAAAAAAAAACAACAGACAGACAGAACTTGCTGATAGAAAGAATATATGGGGGAGAGGGAAAGGCAAAGAAGGAATGAAGGTTTGGGGCCCAAGAACTGGGAGGATGATGGTGGGAGGTTGGTAGGACGTTGTTGTATGTTGGACATGTATAGTTGAAATATATATTAGATGAAACAGCTTTTTTGGGTTTTTGTTTGGTTGGTTTTTTAACAAGAGAAGGAATGACCTGTTGTAGAGAGGTTCATTAGACCAACCAGATTCCCTGTTTGGGGAATTTGCCCTGGAAATGAAGGAGGAATGGAGACAGTTTCACATCATCCATGAGGCCAAAGAGGCCCTGAGGAGCTCTGTATGAGCCAAAATGATCAGGGAGCAGAAACTCTGGATTAAAAAGGAAGCAGCTTCCTTCAGGAAAGAAAAGTATCAGAGAAACAGAGACAGGTGAGAAACCAGCAGGGTGCATGTCCTGTGAGAGAGGTGGGAGGGGAGTTGTTGATCCCTGGAGCTGCCTCTTTCTTTCTTGTTCTAACTTTGTCCAAAAATATGCTTTTTTTTTTTTTTTTTTTGGTGTCATTTAAATGGACCTCCATTTCTTTCTAATACACTAACCTAATTAAAATAAATATAGGCACACCAAGGACCACAGCGATGAGTAAGATAAAGTCATTGTCCTTAAGGAATTCACAATTCAATGAAGAAGAAAAGAGAACAGGATAAACATATAAATATTTATGTAAAGTCATGTAAAGTTAAAATGGAATACTAAAGATGTTGAAACACTATCTGCCATGGGGATTAAATGTTCCTTTGTAATCAAACAAAAAAAAATATACAACTTGCTCCTTGAAATCTGCATTAAGTAATAGAAAGTATAAGTGACAAGTTCTAGTAGAAAATATATGGCATTATCTAAGGTAAACTTTCTTAACTTTGGTCATGGTTTTGACCATAACCACATACCACCTGAGCTATTTACTTAATATTTTCATTTGATTAAACTCACTTTTGTAATTTAAATACATACTTTAGCCCCATCCTAAGCAATAACGCCCTTGACATAATGAAATAATGTGAAAATAAAGAGCAGTCCTCCATGTACCTGAAGTCTTCTCACAACCACTAGGGCTCCATGTGCCAGAGTCTTGGAAACATTGACATAGAAAAGAGCTGGACTTGGAGTTATGAGGTCTGACTTTGGACTTGGCTTCTTCACCTAGCAATTGTAGGATTCTGGGTGAGTCAATCTCGTTTTCCCTCAGCAATAAAATGAACACAATACCTGCCCGGCCCGCCTTACAAGGTGATTATAAGGATCGAACAAGCCAAAGTGTGTCATAACGCTTTGTAAAAAAAGGCTCAATAAATGACAGTGCTCAGTATGAATGCAGATGTGGACGGTAATGATCAGACAGTGGCTTCCTAAGAGGAATGCTCTTTGGGGAAATGCTGGCATTTAAACACCAAAAAGAATGTTTCTTCTTCTAAATTGCGTTCCCAGAATGTTCCAGCCCTTTCTAATCTTCTCTAAACTTGTCTTCACTTATGAGAACCACACAATTTGATAATTGCTCACTCATTGCTTTTGTGGTGTTTCTGATTATTTCCAGCAAGCAAGCTTCATCTTCCCAAGTATATTAACAAATCCCCAGAGAAGGAATCTTCTTTTGTCGAGCGAGTTAACGATTATAAAATAAACTATACATATAGCACGGTATGAATAGGATTTAGCGCCACTTGTGGGCTAGCCGCTAGAGTCTTCCTACAGTTACGAATCTCTGAATTTATTTTCTAATTTGGAAAATGGAACCACTAATCTCTATCTTGCAAGGTTTTGTGAAATTTAATGAAATAATGATAGTTAATTGCTTAACATAGTGCCCGGCCCAGAGTGAGCTATAAAAAAAAAAAAAATAGCCATTATTATTGCAAGAGCAATGAGAATTACTATTCACATCAGCGGCATATCAGATTGGGAGTCTAAGATTCTAAACATCATTGTAGCTTCCCCATAGGGTTATTGTGAAACTTAAATGAAAGTTATCACATGTAAACACTGTCTGGCATATGATAAGTGCTTAACAAATGTGAGCCTTCACTATCATCATCATCAGCTTTTGTTACCTAAGTATCTATCTACTATAAGTCTTATTTTGGATAAAGTGGAGAGTGATGACTAAGAATTCTTAGTTGTAGAAAATTCTGTGTTTAATCAGAATTGATTATCTATGTTGTTATCTATTATTTGAAATTAAAATACAAGATTTTAGCAAAATGCTAGAAAATAATAAATGCTCAAAAGATACGATGTGATGAACAGAAAACATTAGCATCTGGTTCAATTTGAATAAATAAAGCTCCTATTGATAAAGATCTAGATGCGTGCTATCATATATGAGCTATATGTAGCTTCCGAGCATTTGAAATGTGGCCGGTCTGAATGGAGGTATGCTGTAAGTATAAAATACGCGTCGGATTTCAAAGACTTAGTACAAAGAAAAGAATATAAAAATCTCATTAATAATGATTTATGTTGATTATACATTGACACAGAAATATTTTGGATATATTGGTTTAAATAGGTTAGTAAAATTACTTTTACTTGCTTCTTTTTATTCTTTTTAATGTGGCTACCAGACAACTTAAAGTGACACATGTGGCTCTCTTTAGTGGCTTGCATTTTAGTTGCATTGGACAGTACTAATCTAGGGCATTTTTTTAAGACTTTATTTTTTTAGAGGAGTTTTAGGTTCACAGCAAAATTGAAAGGAAAACACAAAGATTTCTCATATACCTCCTGCCCCACACATGCACAGCCTCCCCCACTGTCAACATCCCCCACCAAAGTGGCACATTTCTTACAATTGATGAACCTTCACTGACACATCATCATCACCCAAAGTCCATAGTTTACATTAGGATTTACCTTTGGTGTTGCACATTCTATGGGTTCGCACAAATATATGATGACGTGTGCTCCCCATTATAGTAATATAGAGAGTATTTTTATTGCCCTAAAAATCCTCTGTGCTCTGCCTACCCACCCTTTTCTCCCTACTCCCAAGCCCTGGCAATCACTGATCTTTTTACTGTCTCCATAGTTTTGCCTTTTACAGAATGTCATATAGTTGGTATCACACAGTATGTAGCTCTTTTAGATGGGCTTCTTTCACTTAGTAATGTATATTTAAGGTTTCTCCATGTCTTTCCATGGCTTGGTAGCTCATTTCTTTTTAGCAATGAATAATATTCCATTGTCTGGATGTACTTCAGTTTATCCAGTCACTTACAGAAAGACATCTTCATTGTTTCCAAGTCTTGAGAAATGTGAATAAAGCTGCCATAAACATCCATGGACAGGATTTTGTATGGACATAAATTTTTAATTCGTTTGCTTACATACAATGGAATGTGATTGCTGGATTTTATGGTAAGAGTATGTTTAGTTTTGTAAGAAGCCACCAAACTGTCTTCCAAAGTGCCTGAACCATTTTACGTTCCCACCAGAAATGAATGAGAGTTCCTGTTGCTCCACATCCTCACCAACGTTTGATGTTGTTAGTGTTCTGGGTTTTGGCCATTCTAATAGGTATGCAGTGGTATCTCACTGTTGTTTTAAATTGCATTTCCCTGATGACATATAATGTGGAGCATCTTTTCATGTATTTATTTTCCTTCTGTATATCTTCTTTGGTGAGAGTCTATTAAAGTCTTTGGCCCATTTTTTAACCAGATATTTTGTTTCCTTATTATTGAGATTTAAGAGTTCTTTGTATATTTTAGACCTTTATCAGATTTTTCTTTGCAAATATTTTCTCCCAGTCTGTGGCTTGTTTTCTCATTCTCTTTATAATCTAAGCCATTTCAAACATCAACAAAATATTGTGGCTCATCTTATAATTGTACAATATCAAAATAGCCTTTTTGAACTGGAAACTGTAGCAAAGTTCTTTCATAGAATTTTAACCTCAACCCTTTTTGTACTATTTCTTTCCTGTTGAAGCTACTTTCTAAACTTACCGTTTTGTAGAAAGTCACAGTTTTAAGGGGGTAGATTTTAGTCATCTATTCCAGTTTTGTTTCTTGTTTATATCATATTTTACTAAAAATATATTATTTTGTAACATAAAACATTTAAGGAGTTACTTCTACTGGATTAAAAAGCATAGAAGGGTGACAATGCCTCCCCAAACTAACAAAATAACAAATATGTAAACAAATAATGTTATATAGAGAATCCTAAGGGAGCTGGGGCTAAAATTAGGTAATAAGTCTGAAAAATATCATGGATTATTTATTTATATATCAATAGTATTTTGATTAATTTGTTAGTAGAATATTGTTTTTAGTAATACCATCATGCCCAGCAATAATGCAGATTGTAGATTACCATGTCCTACTTAATATTCCATATTATTTTGTGAATCTGGTGGATTTTTATTGAAAATAACATTATATAACATACATATTTCCAAATATCTAGCAAGTAGACAATATATGTAACGAGATTAACTTTTTTTTTTTTTTTTTTTTTTGAGACAGAGTCTCACTCTGTTGCCCTGGCCCGAGTGAGTGCTGTGGCATCAGCCTAGCTCACAGCAACCTTAAACTCCTGGGCTCAAGGGATCCTACTGCCTCAGCCTCCTGAGTAGCTGGGACTACAGACATGAGCCACCATGCCCGGCTAATTTTTTCTATATATTTTTAGTTGTCCAGATAATTTCTTTCTATTTTTTTAGTAGAGATGGGGTCTCGCTCTTGCTCAGGCTGGTCTTGAACTCCTGAGCTCAAACCATCCGCCAGCCTCGGCCACCCAGAGTGCTAGGATTACAGGCGTGAGCCACCGCGCCAGGCCAAGATTAACTTTTAATGAGTTATTTTATATTCATTGTTGAAATGAAAATATTTTATCAAATAATATGTTGATAATATTTTAAATTCTCACATGCATGTATGTGCCCATGTGGAGGGTCTGAGTATTCAAGCTTTTGGGAATATTATAAAATTAAGAGCCCTAGTAAACTAAGAATAGATACAAACTGTTTTGCTTCATGGGGATCTTGCAAACAATAATTGAAAAACTTTCTGAAGCACCCAAAATAACTTTCTGCAAAGATATTAAGTACTAATTTGGCTTAGATTAGAATTGGTAATTTACAGAATAGAACCAATAAAATATTGTTTTGTTCTATAATCTACTCACCTCCATCTTCCTCCTTCACTCTGCAGGTTTTTAACAATCTACTTTCCTCCAAGTTTACAAACCATTTAATTTTCCAGAGTTTATCTATAGTCATTTGCCTCTTGAAGTGCAATGTATATTAGATTCCAAGGCTAGCCCTAAAGCTCCATGTACTGCTAAAATGTTATGCTTTTACAATGAGCACAGATGCAACATAATTAGTGAAAAGAGATTGTTACAAACCTGAATATTATTTTTAAAATGTGTCTTGGTCTATGCTTGAGAAAAGCAGTTTTTAATTAGCAAATGAAAAGAGGATAGGAGAAATTTCTATGGACATTTCTGAAAGCTGCTTTGGGAACTTTCAAGGACTAGAGAGAGAGGTTAATAGCAAAGGTTCTATGTAACAGCTAATAGAATTTCCAAATGTCAGACTGTCTTATTACTGACGGGGTGTATATTACTCTCACCTGCATTAGCCATGATGAGGATGCTGTGACTCATGTGGATGGAAGGGTGTGGGAGAAGGGACAGAAGGATAGTAGGACAGAGTAGAGATTTCTGAGATGATTAAGGAAGACCTGTAATACAGAAAAGAGAAGTTATTAAAGAGATTGTGTGTCTGTGAGTGAAAGCTGGGAAATGTACTGGGAACAGAAAGAGGAAGAGAGAAGGTGTGGGACATACTCTAGTGATTAGTAATAACAGCTCCCTTTTACTGAGCTCCTTCCTACTCTATGCCAGAACTACGCCAAATGCTTTAGACACGTGCAATTTTCACAATTAAAGGCAGTATTAATCTCATTTATAAATGAGAAAACCAAGGCCCAGAAGGTTAGGGGTTAGATTGAACCATATGAAATTGCCATATTTATAGATCAAAACCAGGTGAATATTGACAATTGTATGTAATTCAACCTAACACCCTGCCCAAGGACACAGACCTAGTAAATTTTGGAGTGAGGTTTCAAATGCCTCAAATACCTGGCTCCAAAACACTAATTTTTTCCTCTAGTTTCCATGCTTCTGCACAACAATATTGGAGAGAAGAGAAAGTATCTTATGGGAGGAGCTTGCATCAGATAGGACCTTGTTCTGGCTATGACAGTGGTCCCATTGAAGAAAGAATGACTGATGGGCCGGGCACGGTGGCTCACGCCTGTAATCCTAGCACTCTGGGGGGCCGAGGCGGGCGGATTGCTTGAGCTCAGGAGTTCGAGACCAGCCTGAGCAAGAGCGAGACCCCGTCTCTACTAAAAATAGAAAGAAATTGGCCAAACAACTAAAAATAGAAAAAAAATTAGCCAGGCATGGTGGCGCATGCCTGTAGTCCCAGCTACCTGGGAGGCTGAGGCAGGGGGATCACTTGAGCCGGCTGACGCCACGGCACTCACTCTAGCCCAGGCAACAAAAGTGAGACTCTGTGTCAAAAACAATAAAAGAAAAAAAAAGAAAGAATGACTGATGGTTTTTCAGAGCAAAGTAGAGGCTGCGGGACAGAGCAGAATCAATCGTTTGAAAGCATGGGTTATTTGTGTGTCTGCTGTTTGTAGCTTAAAGGTTGCTCTATTAAATACTTTATATGTATAAAAAAGTTAATTGATATAGTGAAGGCCATTTCTATAATAGCATGCTCACATTGTAATGTGTTTATATGCAAGATAGACATTTTAATTTCCCCTCACTGTAAGAAAGCATTGTTTTATCAGTTATCAATAGCTAGCATCTTTATGCAAATTATTCCATTCCATTTGGCTGGCTGTAAGTTTTAGTCAACAACATTCTAATAGCTAGATGAGTTCAATTGATGACATTAATGTCCTATGAAGGGCCTTCTTTGCAGACTCTTTTATTGATTTTTATATTTTCATGGCCTCTAAGATTTCATCCCTGGGTAGAAACTACTACCCATCAATAAATGTAGCTTTGTCTCCTGTTCTGGGTTTGCTTGTCATTCTTTCTGGGTATTAAGGCAGCACAGAGATTATACCTGAGCACTTCGACACTTTGTTGCCACTCAAATCTAGATACTCCGCCCTTGCTCCCTTCCTTCCTTTTTTCCTTTCTTCCTTCCTTTCTCTTTCTTTCTTCCCTCCCTCCCTTTCTTCCTCTTTTTTCCTTCCTCTCACTCTATCTCTTTATTTTTCTTTCCCTCCATCCCTTCCTCCTTCTCTCTGTCTCTTTCTCATCTTTCTTTCTTTCTTTTCTCTTCCTGATTCAGCCTTATAGAGCAAACCTGTGAGAAAAACACTGACTGGGCATGGGCCCTATCACCCTGAATAGGCAGTGGGGAAGGCCTGAGGTGGCTAATGGAGGACATATGCTTCTTTCCAAGTCTGCAATCCCTACTTCTCAGCTAATAATACCCCAAAAGCTAATATTTATCAATTGCATGCCACAAAATTTTCCTAATGTCCTTTCTCAAATATTTTGAGAAAAGTCGCTTTGTCCCCAACCAGGTGGATGAGTTAGGCCATTATCCCCAAAGTGATTTTTGAGAAACATTAATTCTGTGAAATGCTCTTCAAAGGAAGGATTCAAACACTATTGAGAAACATCATTTACTGGCCTCCTTTAAAATGTACATTGGAATAGTAAAGGCTCTGAGAAGTCCTGCAGAAGAGAAATCTGTTTATCTTCGTTAACCTAGCATTTCCTAAACTCATTTCATCATGGACACTTTTCTTAAAATATAACATCTATTAACATCACAGGATTAGTCTTTCATGGAGCATGCTTTGGGAAATGCTAAGCTAAACATTAACCAATTTTCATTTTAACTGTAAGAAAGGAGATATATCTTTTTAAAGGATCATTTAAAAATAAAAATTAAAAACTTCCATGCTGCCTCAGACATGTACAATAGTCCCTGAGCACTGGGCTATGAGAACCTTGGCTTTATATACATGATAAGCCAATTCCAAGGAGACTGCAAACTCAAATACCAACTGTGCCATGCAAGTAGCATAAATGATGAAGAAGACAAGGTATAAAAACACCACAGTGCAAGAGGAATGAATAGACAGAGCCACTGCCCACTCATATCTATGAAGAATTAGCCTCAGAAATGATGGGATCTTCACCAATGGATGCTAAAAACAGTGCACAAAAATTTGAGGAGAAACCGGATATTTGCATAATTTGAAAGTATCTCCCAAAGATATTTATAAATTCCAATGAGAAAAATAATATAGAATTGATAGGATGCACTGAGGTCACAAAATTACTTCTGTAGTCTTCTTGCCACAAATGCATAACCTCAATCTAATAATGAGAAAAAATAAGACAAACCCAAATTGTCACAGACATTCTGTGAAGTAATGGACAAGTGTTTATCAGAAGTTCCATAGTCATAAAAGACCAAGAAAAACTAGGAACTGTCACAGATTGATGGAAACTAAGGAGGCATAACAACTAAGTGCAAAGTGGAATCCTGGATCAGATTCTGGAACAGAGAAAGGACATTAATGGGAAAAGGGATAGAATTTAAATAAAGCCCGTAGCTCAGTTAAAAATATTGTGAGATATTAAGTTAGGCAAAAATAGGGAAAGAGTATACATAAACTCTATTATTTTTGCAAATTATCTGTTTAAAATTAGTTCAAAATAAAAAGTTTAAAAAAAGGATAGCAGAAAAACAAAGAAAGGAAAAGGAAATTATGGAATTCAGAAACATCAACATAACACTGACCTGTAGAAATATATTAATAGTATATGCCATGAATGAGTTACATGTGTAATTTAAGTTATCTAGTAGCCAAATTACAGGTGGTAAAAAGAAAATGGTGAAATTAATATTAGTAATATATCTTATTTAACCTGATATAGCCAAGATATTAACATTTCAACATATAATCGATCTAAAAATTATTAATGAGATGGTTAACACTTTTTTGTACTAAGCCTTCAAAATCCAGAATCAATTCAGACTTTTCAATGCTCAATAGCCACATGTGGTTAGTGGCTACCATATTGGACAGCACAGCTCTACCACCAGCAAGACACATTCTCTATACATCTTTTATTTCTGCTTCTTTCTATGAGGGTTTTGCTCTTTCTTGTTATTGACTCCTCTTTCCTTCCTTTATTCACTCACTTATATGCATTCATATATTCCAAGCATTGTTCTATGCACAAAGCTGACAAAAATTCCTAAGTTCCTGGAGCTCCCATTCTCAAGAGTAAGTGATTGACGTAAACAATAGCTATAGTAAATAAGTAAATTATATAGTAAGCAAGAAGTGGCAAGTGCTATGGGGGTAAAAACAGAGCTGGGTAAGGTGATTCAGATATGCTGGAGGTAGGGTTGCAACCTCAAATAATGTGATCTCACTTAGAATCTGACACTGGAGCAAAGACTTGAAGGTGGAGAGACAGAACTCTCTAACTCAGCCATCTGAAAGGAAAGTGGCTTCCTCCTGGCTCCAGTTTGAAAAATCCTGGGCAAGGAAGATGATTGGCCTGGGTGGGGTCATGTGACCTCTTCATGCCCAATCACTATGGCCAAAAGGGTGGAGCATAACCCTTCTTATTCATCTAACTTGGTCCACTCATCAACCAATCACAAATAAAAAGATGACAGTTACCAATTGGAAAAATGATCCCATCTACTCACTTCATCCCTCAAAAAGGGAAATGCTTTTTCCAGAAGAAAGGAAGATACTAGGCAGAAAAAATAATACTCATTCACTACTTTTTTGGTGTTTCATAAAGGAGCCTAGTCTCTAGTCTTCTGTGACTTTCTGGATAAAGTCCATGTTTATCCTGTCAATTCTCTTTGTAACTGTATAGACTTTTAATAAGTATTTTAGAAAAGTAAATGGAAAGAATACCAAATTTCTGGCTAGATGGTCCTGGGTTGGAGTCCCAGTTCTTCCAAGATCAGCTGTATGGCTTTGAATACTCATGTACCTTTCAGCCTCAGTTTGTGTGTGTGTGTGTGTGTGTATATATTTATATATAACTTTATATATATATGATGATAT
>NW_012133857.1:25984975-26007026 GCF_000956105.1 Propithecus coquereli
GGGGATTAAAAACAGAACATACTCTCAGGGAGAAGAAAATCAGCAGTTTTAGTTATGATACTAAATACAAAAATTGTCAGTTTATTGAAAAATGCTAATAAAAATTTATCCTAACTTTTAAGTTCCAGCTGAATTGATATTCCCAAGAAAGATAAATTTTTGGCAGACAATAAAAAGACTATTATATTTTGAAAACTATACAACACAATCTGAAGTAAAAAACTTACCATGATATCTGTGAAATACTCTTTCTGTAAAGTTTTTTTATTAAAATTAAGAATTTGGAAAACGACGACTACATTATAAAACAGATTTCACATGGGCTATCTCTTTTAATTTTATTACTAATATATGAAATAGGATTTCTTCCTTCCCTCCTTCCTCTCCTTTCTTGTCTTCTTTCCTTGCTTCCCTCCTTCTTTCCCTCTCTCCTTCCTTCCTTATGCCATCTGGAAAATATTGTTCTATGCACTGTAGAACAATATTGTTCCAATATTGTTGGATTGGTCATGGTGATTGGTCACAAGAGGTCACATGATCCCAACCATGCCAGTCATAGTCCCTGCCCAGGATTTTTCTAACTGGAGCTAGGAGGAAGCCACTTTCTACTCTGACACATGAGTTAGAGGAGTCATGCCTCTCCACCTTCAAGCAATAAGCAAAGACACAGCAATAAATAAAGTTCTTGCTCTTTGGGGGCTTGCATTTAAGAGTGGAATTGATGGTGAATATGTGGCAGCTGATCAAGAGGAGCAAAGATAAATAAGGGGGGGAACAAAAATTAAATTAATTTGAAAGAACGAGGTGATAGAGTGGCTGACCTGGTAGGCTCCAACTAACACAGTAAATTTTTGCACTGTAATGCTAACAGAGGCAGGACCTACATTCAAACCCAGGTGACCGATCACTGTATTATGGTTTTTTCTGTTCTTTAATTTCAACAGACACTTTTGAATGGAGAACACAATGGAAAATTAGAAACAATGCTCTACTTTTACTTATTTGGTACTTTATAGGATCAAGTCCAGCTCAGCCACACACAGACTACACTTGGCTGCCATTTTCAATGTCTGATCTAAAGGAGGTGATAGCGTGCTGACCTACCAGCCCTCAAGAGAAACAAAGCAGAAATGTGAATGAGCTACCTTGTGAGGATGAGGATATCTCAGCAGAAAACAAAGGGTTTTTAAATTAAGCAGCCCACTGCAATTTCTTGACACGAGTTCAGAAGCTTTGATCAATAACGTTTGATTCCTTCTTTCCCCAAAATCTGAATAATTATTTACAGCATGGTGAGTTTAACATATTAAAAAATTGATTACTTCTCTCCTGGGGATTGTGAATTTTGTTTACTCTCCTTTTAATAGAGTATGAAGTTCTTTGTGTGTTTTTTAAACTTCTGATCAATAATAGTTACTTGTTTGCTTAAATACCTCCTAGTCTCAGTTCTTTATGCTCTGGGATACAAGAAAAGAATAGAGACTGAAAATATGTAAGCAATCCCAGACTTCTGCTTTTCAGAGTCCGAGATACTTCAAATAAGCAAAAAGGCAGAAGGTACAACAGAAAGTGAGTGTGTATGTGTGTTTTATTTGTTCTACAAGTGTGGTCTTCTGTATCTGATTATGTGGGGTGCTTGTTGAAATGCAGATTCCTGGGCTCAGCTCCAGATCTCCTTGTTTTGATTCTTTGGGAGATGGAGCCTGAGAATCTGGGGGGTTAATGTGGTTCTTAAGCAATTCTTGTGCCTTTTGAGTATTGGGAGTCATGGACCTAGAAAGGCCTGGATGTGAATCCTGATGCTCCACTCGTTGGCTGGTTTGCTCAGAGGATCCCGTCCAAGAAAGTGACACTGAGATGCTCCCTACAAGTTGGTGGTTTCTCGGCCTGCCAGGCCTTGTAAGAAAGAAAAGAGAGAATTCTTACCCAGCACGCTGTATCCCACTGTGCTGAGTCCAGCAGAATTCTTCAGAGCTCTTAATCATGACATTTTAACAAACTGTTCTGTTCCCATGTTTTAATACAGCTGAAGTTGAGGCTGCTTTTATGTCTTTGTTTGCCAAGGGGAATGCAGGCATTTGTTTCTGCTTCTTTTCTTTTAACCTGAATCCCTATAATGCACGTATTTATAGTCCAAGGAGGCAAGCAGGAGAACTAGGACAAACCTGTGCTTTCAAGGCTTGCGACGTGGACCCAGACAAGGAGAGATCAGGCCTGCAAAGATGAGCCAGTATGTTCTTTGTCTCTCTGAGCATGGGCCTTTTATCATCTCTGGTCCCATCTAAATAGCTTTCCTTAAAGAATTAGATGTATTATCAGGGCCTAAGAAGAAGCTTGTAGTTATTGGCTCTTGAATGGACTCATGTACTATTTAAAAGCACCAAATGAAAGAGAAATTTCTGGGGTTTCTTCTGCCTAAACTAGACCTTGGATCTCTGAAGAAACTTACTTTTTATGTCATAGTCTCTTATTTTTCTTCATCTTTAAAATGACAAAAGTGATACATGCCCATTATACAATATTCAAACAATACAAATATTTTTACTCAAAAATGAAAGCTATCCCATACCAGCCACTCCAATTCTATTTCCTGCTAATCTCTCTAGATTTTTATAGATGTATATGGACATATACGATTACACATACACAGTCACTTTTGAGAGAAACCCAATTCAAAATTTTTTAAACAAATGGGAGGAATCTCTTTGTTTACATAATCATATTGAAGTGAGGTATATTGGCTTCAGGGATGGCTGGATCCAGGGGTTCCAGCAGAGTATAGTTTTTCTTTCTCTCATCTATCTCTTCATCTTTCGGCATTGTGTCTTTTTGTGTGTGCCTCATTCTTCCAACCTCAGTAGACTTTTTTGATGTGTTGGGGAAGATAGCTCTCTGCACCCTGGATTTACTCCAGATTTGGGACACAAGACATAATATCCCCTCAACAACAAAAACAAATTCATAACCTAATCCCCAGAACTTATAAATATGTTGCCTGATGTGGCAAAAAAAAAAAAAAAAATAGGATTGCGGACAGAACTAAGATTGTTAATCAACGACCTTCAAATAGAGATATTATCTTGCATTATCTGGGTGAGCCCAAAGTAATCACAAGGGTCCTTGAAAACTGAAAGAGGGAGGTAGAAGAGTGAGAGTCAGAGAAAGAGACCTGATGATGGAAGCAAGGCTGGGAACACGTGATGCGAGGAGGAGTCAACCGCTTGCTGCTGAGTTCAAAGACGGTGGAAGGAGCCAAGAGCCAGGAAAGGTAAGTGGCCTCAGAGGCTTGAGGAGAAAACACAGCCCTCCTGACACTTCAGACCTGTGTCATATTTATGACCCACAAAAGTATAAGATAATAAATTTGTGCTCTTTTAAGCCACTAAGTTTATGCTAATTTGTTTTAGCAGCCACAGAAAACTTCCCCCAAAAGGGAAGGGAGTTTCTTCTTGAAATCTAAATTTTAAAAATCCTTAGAAGGCTTCTGACTAGTGTAGCTTGGTTTTCAACCCAACCTCTATTCCAGTCCCATGGTTGGCAGAATGGGATACTATAAATGTCTAGATCTGAATACTCCTTCTGGCAGGAAGGGAGATGGAGAGACTGAGGTTGGCAGTCCTCCTCCCCAGAGTCACATCGCTGGCAGGAGAAAGGAGAAAGTCCCCCAAAGGAAGATCGTATGGGGGAAAATAAAAATTCTACACATATTCACACATGCACGCACACACGTAAGCAGAGCTTGTTTATTTGTTTTTTAAAATGGGAACACATTTTTAAATGGGAACACATTTTGTTCTATAACTTGCTTAATCCTCTTTACAACATATTTTAAAAACATTTACATTTCAATTCATATAGACCCTACTTTGTTCTTTTTAATAGCTGCCTGGCATTCCATTAGAGGGAGTGACCCAACTTATTAACGGAGTCTCCTGTTGATGGAAGTTTAGTTTGTTTCTAATCCGCGTTTACAAAGAAGGCTGTATCCTTCAATACATCACTTTGCTTGTTGTAAGCCTTACTTTTTACTTGTTTATTTATTTATTTATTGCTCAACATCAGTAATGTGAGGGAAAACAGACCAGGAACAGGTGCTGTGCATTGAATAGCGCCCCCCCCCCCCGAAAAGATATGTTCTCCTCCAGGGATCCACAGCATGAAAGGACTTTAGTGGTTGGACATAAGAGGAATAAGTAAATAAACAAATGAAGAAAAGAATGATGGAAGAAATGAAGGGAGGAAGGAGGGAGGAAAGAAAGGAAGAAAGAAAAGAGAAAGAAAGAGCAGGAGGGATGGAAAAAAAAGATAAAGTAGACTATGGTTATGACAACTGAGGAGGCTTTGAAGGCCCAGCAGGGCATCTTGCTAAAATTAAACCCTTTATATTTAATTCATAAACACAGCTGAAAATGCTCATTATGTGCCTGGCGTTGACTGCAGTGACACAAGCTGGCCTTCTCCCCACCTTTACCTCCCCTACCACTGCTGCTTCAAGTCAAATACCAGAAATGCAGTGAGCAATATACCAAACAGAGAGCTAGGAATCTGGTTGTTTAATTATTTTTGATCAGTAAAACACTAAAAAAAAAAAGTGCAATAAGGCATGCAGATCTAATCAAAGCACACAAAGCAAAAATGTATTTGCTGCATTGAACTTTTTCTTATCTGGCTCTTTACATGTTCGAATCACCATTCGGCCAGAAAATTCATACTAGGTCACTGGCAGCTATGTTTTCATAGCAGGCTTGAATGCTTTTGAAAGAGAAAAAAGGAGCAGGTATTGGGATGTATTTCCTCAGGATGGATAATGTATCATTGCATGTCTTTAAACTTGCCGAAGGAGACAGAGCAGGTCATGGGAAGTCATGGAAAATAGAGCAACTCTATGAATCTCTTCCTATTGTACCTACTGGAGCATAGTATAAATCCCATCTTTGGCTTTGGGCTCTCCTGCACTTGGTTCCTGCCACTCCTTCTTTTGGCTTTCTCTGCCCTCAACCAGACAGACGGGAAATTTGTCTCTTCATCCTTTAAGACCACCTCCCCTCCTTCTACCCTGGGAAGAACATTCAGGAAACATGTTACTGATCTTACTAAATTGGAACAATTAATATACATTGTAGACTAAGGCCATTTGGAGCAATTAATGGAGTGAAATAGACCAATGTTAACAAGAATCAGATCGACCAAGAACTGCAGGTTCCCAAATTAGCATTTTTTTTTTTAATTTTAGCTTTTCCTCTGAGTTCCTGATGAATAACTTTCCTCTCTTAGGATGCCTGGGACTTGCTCTTTTGATAGCCTTTGAGGTACTTGTTTTCTCAGTGCATTTAAATTGGATCATGGGGCAGGAGCTTAGCAGTCCTTCAAGGCTTTCCCTAAGAACATCTGTGATGTATGTTTAATGCTTTCCCTCTGTTACAGAGATAAATGTTGTCAGTAATTCTGAGTGGCAGGCCCAGTGTTTCAGGTTTGTGGAATTATATGAGTCCCAGGGTCACAGGAATTATTCTGTATTCAAATATTTGCAAAGCATTGTTCAATGGCTTCATGATGTGGTGTTCTAGAGACAATATGGTTTTATTAAATTTTCCAGCAGCTTCCGTTTCTCCATTTCCACTAGTTTCATTATTTTTCTCCCCTCCCCCCATCTTTTCAATTTATGCTTTTTGCTTTCAAAACCTCTGTGAGCCCATGATATATCAGATTTTGCACCGAATTTCTTTCTCATTCGGCCGCTCTTCCTACTGCCCCTCTCTTGCTCTCCATATCTAAAGGCCCCCTCATACTTCTTAGATTAAACCTCCCACTCTTGTCATTGTCCCCCTCACTTTGCTTAGATAATATTTGAGACAGTTTTGAAGACACTAGGTGCTGTCCCAGTGCTGAGCGAGATTGTTGTAATTACTATCGTGAAGTCTGGCATCGCCCTAATCAGCTGCTTCTCTCGTATTCTTTTCTCTCTCCTAGTCGCTGGCTATGAATAATGAAAAAAGTCTTTCCTTAAATGGAAATTTTGAAATATTGCCAAGGTCTTTTCCCTAAGTTGCCTGTTAATGGAAATTGAGGCATAGCCATGTGTTTTGGGATGGGAAAAAGAACAGGGAAGGTTAAGACAAGGTTATGTGTATTGTGAATGATTGGGGTCTTTGAGATTTTTTTTTAATGACTTCTGTTTTTATTACCAAACTGACACAAAATCATTGTAGATAATTTGGAAACATTCAGAAAAGCACACAAGTGAAAAGACACATCATGTGTGTTTCTACCTTTCAAAGTTTGTGCGTATGTGTTTATATACTATATTAATATTAATCTTTTTCACGCACACAAAAAGATCAACGTGAGCATAATATTTTATAGCTTACATCTTAAGCTTAATGCACTGTGCATTAAAATAACATTTAAATTAAATTTTTTATATCCTATTGTTAGGGGAACTTCTGAGAAATGGTATTAGGAAACTTCTGGGAAATTCCACTAAAACTGCAAAACAGTTAAGCAAAGTTATAAGCCTGTCACAAAACAAATGCCTGTAAAAACTACTGCTAATTGGCTATCTTTTAAATCCTGTCGCTAATTGGTTAACCACTTATGCTTGTATGCTATTGGATGTGTGTAACCGAAAAAAGTATAAAACTAGACAAAAATAAGGAAGCGGTGCTCAGAATTTGGAGACAAGCCTCCTCGGGACACCCCCCCCCCTCGGTGAATAAAACGCTGACTCTCCAACTCTCCACGTGCCGCTCAGTTATTCCCTTCGGGACTGGTCGCTGTAACGCTTGCTATAACACTATGACCATAGAGCCCCCTCTTATACAAATGGAGCATAACTTATTTAACCAGTTTCCTATAGGTGAACAATCAGTTGATTTCCAATCTCCAATCAACCCAACAATTAATTAGACTAATATGAAATATGCTGCAATCAGCACCTTTATGGAGAGCCATGATAGTTTTTAAAAAATAATAAATTCTTCAAGAAACATTTCTAAAGTTAGATTTGCTGGTTCAAAGGATATGAGTATTGGGTATTTCAAAAGACATCCAGAAGACTGCACTAAATCCTGCCCGTCTTGGTTTTTGTCAGCAGGAGACGCTCCCCGTCAGGGAGTCTCTTTCCCCGTCTTTGCTCATCCTGGACAGCTAACACTGGATTGGTTGACTATCTGGCTTGGCATGTTTTGGAAATGCCAATGTTGGATTCTTAGAGTAGTGCTAAAAAATGCTCAGGAGCTTCTTGTGACTGGCAAACAAAGTCCTGTGTCCCTGGAATCATCAGTTGTATCAGGATCAAGTTCTTCACGTTTAAAGAACTGGCCGCTAGAAGACAGTCGCTCTGGTGCTATGCCACACGAGAAGGAAGATTCTAAAGGAAGGAAGAATATCAATGCTTGCTGACCAGCTATAGAGTGCTGACATTGTATCCTCTTGACAACTTTGTTAAGATAAATGAAGTCGCACCTTCATTTTATAGTTGAGCAAATTAAGCTCTCAGGTATTGAGGCGTAGGAGAGCCTGGGTTCAAACACATGTCTGCTTGACACCAAAGACTCTGGCCTTTCCTTCCCTCTGTAACTCAGTTATGCAGCTTAACTTCTCAGAGCAGACTTCCAAAAGCAGGGATGACTCTGAATCTGACTCAGCTCTATTTATCTTCTGTCCATTTTTTCTTTCTTTTTAAATATCTGTTTGGCATGTATTTGCCTTTCCAAGTGTCAGAAAGCTATTGTCACAGACGATCTCTCTTATCTATATGAGAGAGATGGAGCAGGAAAGAAATGAATGGAAACTTCTCAGGAGACATACCTTCACCCTTTGCTTGACAAGTTTTATATCTCATCTGTAATATTCTCTAAAGACTATGACACCCATGCTGAGCCTTGAGATTTCCGAATTCGTGATTCCAAATATCCCCAGGGGAGCACAGACATGCTTGACCCCTCACACCTGTAACGTTGTTTCTGGAGGACTCTAACCGTGCCCCAGGCCTGGGAACTTGCTTGTTCAGCAAAGGCTTCTAATTTAGACAAGAAAGGAAAGGTGCTAAGGAAATGGTCTGCACATTCAAAGATCGATTCTTGAGTGAGCATGGGAGACCTGCATTCAAATCATAGCCCTACCACCTTCCAGCCTTGGGCAAGTTACCTACCTCTCTGAATACTCAGTTAACACATACAGACTACTGATTGTATACCTGGCATGGTTCTAAGAGTTTTACATATGTGGACTCAGACGATCTTCGCAACAACACTCCGAAAAAGGAATTACTATTGCTGTTGGATAGTGAAGCTCAAGAGGACAAGAACCTTCTCAGGGTCACACAGAAAGTGGATAGAGCTGGAAATGAAGCTTAAGCCGTCCAGCCCCAGAACCTGTACCCTCATTTGCAAGGCCTCCAGGACAGAAGGTCATTTTCAACATTTGTGAAAATAGGATGATGCTATCGATCCTTCAGGGTAGTAGTAGAGTTGAATAATATTGGTTTTGGCAAATGACAAATGGTAGGGTCTTTTGGAAGAAACCACAGGAGTGGCAGAAATCACGCTGGCCAAGGAGAGTACATTGTCTTATACCACTGACCACACAGCTAGTAGATCCACTGTCTAAATCAATGGTGCTTTTTATCTGTTCTCTTTTTGTCAGCTTCCTGCCTTCTGTTCTTCTCTTCCACACTGCTCCCAAGTGATTGCTCAATTGTGTGAAAATGATGGTATATTTCCTTATAGTCTTCATTTCTGGCTATGCTAATCATTTTTTGCCAGCAAATGACTTGGCTTTCCCCTAACAGTCTGGGTTGATATGTTTTATTTCAATTGCAATATGTTATTTCAAAGGTGCATGATCTGAAACCATCATGGGAAAGTCAAAAATACACTCGGAGGCAGCGAGTTGATACAGTGTTGTTTGTTGCTTTAATTATGGTGTGTGTTGTACTAAATTTTTTTGACTGTTTTTATTCTTGCTGAAATGAATTGAATGCACATAACCACCTGTCGATAAACATTGTTTGAGCCCTGATTTTGTACAGAATGCAGGGCTCACACTGAGCAAGGGAGAAAGGGGCTTTCAGATGAATCAAACAAGGAACCCCTCTTCAGAGTGGGGCAGGGTTGGGGGAGGACAACAGGCTGACAAAGATGCACAAGGTAAAGAGTGCTACCCTCCATTAGAGAATCGAAGGGAATGGGCTGTGGTGGCTTAGAGAGGAGAGAGATCGCTTCCATCTGGAGTGATCGTGGACAGCTTCCTGAAGGTGGTAGCAATTGAATAGGTGCTTGAAGGACATGAAGAGTGTGGACTAGGGTATGGTAAACCTGAAAGACTGAAAGGGGGAAAGACATTTCAGCTATGCACAACATATCAGGAGAGTAGCACAGGATTAAAGAGAGCTGATGAAGACTTAGTTTTATAAAGAAAGATGACCTCATTCACTGAGGAATAGATATAGAATAAATCAAATTATCATCATTGACTTCATTTCTTACCATTGTCCCCTTCTTCATAATTCCCCCAATACACCTACCTAACTGTTAATATTGCCTCAGGGCCTTTGCACATGGTTTGAACACTTTCCCCAGATCTTTGCTTGGCTGGTTCTGTTCTATCTTTCACATCTCGGTGCAAATAACGCCTCTCAGAGAGTCTTTCTCTGACCCCTCTGTTGAGGTCGTCCTCCCTCAACACCCTGCTCATACACACACACCTTCTCATCACCTACCATGACAGCATCCTTGCTTGTTTCACAGGACTTTACACACTGTCTTGTTTAATACTCTCTGCCTGCCACATAGGAGGCACTGAATGACCCAACGAACAGAGGCAGCTTGGTGGACAGGCTCTTGAGCACTGAAATCAGATCCCAGCTTTAACTCTGTCACCACCATGTACTTGTGAAACCATGAGAGAGTCACTCACCCTTAACCTCATCTCCTCATAACTAAATAGGATATAATAATAATAATGACCTTACAAGATTATTGAAAGGATTAAAGGAGACAGTCTTTTATTAAATTAATAAGTGCTCAGTAAATGTGAACTCTCCTTTTATTCCGAGAGTCCTCTTCTTCGTGAGGTCCCTTCGCGTCTCTGTGTCCCTTGTTAACTCAGCCCACCTGACCCACAGCCGGCTTTCAAGCCCTCCTTGCCTCTGAACCAGGCAGCAGTGGCTGCCTCTCTCCCACTTCCTCAAAGGTTAGCACAGTTCATTCTGCCCTCGAATCACACATTGCAGATTATCGCCTAGCTCAGCATCATGGGGGAGTTTTGGTTTGTACAACCGCATTGCAAGGGCAATATTTGACTTCTGTTCTTCAAACCTGATGCTAAGCAGGAACATACTCAATTAATATATGTGATGAGTTGAATGCATCATCTTTATCCCCCAAAAGAGGTTGCTCTTTAATGGCACCTTTAATTACAGAAAGTGAGATGTGAGAATTATAGAAAAAAATTAGGAAAACTCCGATAAGTAAAAAAGAAATTACAAATTCTCATAATTCATACTGCCCTACCACTTCTAACATTTTGTTATGAGTGTGTGTAACATATAGAAACACATTTGTATCTCCAAATTCATATATCCAAATGTATGTATTTCCAAATTTGGAATCATATGGTATGTTCTATTTTAACCTGCTTTTCCCACAGAATATATTACAAACATCTTGCCGTGTCATTAAATATCCTTTTATAGCATAATATTAATATATGACCTGCCATATGCCATACGTAAGCCATGAATTGTTTCCATTCTTTCCCCTGTTACTGGCCATTAGGGAGGTTTGTATTTGAACATGATAAACATGGCTGCAATCGTACAGCAGGAGGGGGGCTAACTTGTGGTCTGAAAAATGGAATTCCTGGGTGCCAGGTATTTTCAGTCCAGATTGCGCAGCAGCCTTCCAGACAGCTGTATAACCTGACTGCAGCAGCCCGTCTCTCCGTCACCACACACCATCATCAGGGTAATCATCATCATCATCACCATCACCATCGGCATTATCGTCAATGTAATAGTTGGTGAGATGTGAGGCCAGAATTCGAATCCAAGCCATGTCTGATGGCGAAGCCGTGATCTGGCCCCATCTGCTCTGCTGGGTCTGCCTGCCTAGGGAGCGAGAGCTGGACTTGAAATGCCAATTCTGCCTCTTTGGGGCCCAATTTTTGATGGTCAGAGGCCAAATGTTTGCACAATTCTGTCCATTTGTGTGGAAATCTCTAAACGTCGTCAGTTATGGAGGAAAGAAACAAGCAAGTGAGGTGTCAGAAGGGAGGAGATGTGTGCTGTGGAAAGAGGATCATCCACTTTATACTTTATACCTACTGAACTAGAATCTACATGGATGCTTGGAAAATATAATAAGTGCCCTCAGCAAGTGATCACAAAATTTGAGAACCACTGTTTAAAATCTCATCTCCAGTGTTTTTCTAGAACCCAACTCTATGCTGGTAAAAACAGGGCTCTGTAACATTTACTGAGTGCGTGCTGAGTGTCAGACACTGCTCTGAACAATTTTACAAATGGCAATCCAGTGACGTAGGTGCTAATGTTACCTCCATTTTACAGATAAGGAAACCAAAGCACAAGTTACACCAGTAGTGAGAGGTACAGCCAGGTTTGAAACCAGGAGGCCTGGATCTTACCTAGTCACTATGTTATAGCATTTTCTTGAATCCCTAACAAAGTGATCCTGCAGCCAATATGCTGACGGCCACATGCAAGATGGTCCAGGAAGCCTACTTTGGACCAGGCAAATCTGGATCTGAGCTCCTAGCCCATGATGGTGTCAGTCAGGGCCCCTGCAGGAAACACTTGGCACATTCAAATTGAGTCATTTAAGGATAACTTAATAAGGAGACTCTCTACAAATATGTGTGCAGGGCACAGGGAGACCTCAAGAGGCAAGTCTCTGCACTGAGGTCGGCCACGCTCCTGGACCACCCCACGGCCTCTTGCCAGTGCTTCCGATTGACCAAAGACAGCCAGAAGACAGAGGACAAGAAAGCCCACAGCAGCAGTCCAAAGTAGGCAGCCTCCCCAGGCACAGCGCAGGGCAGAGAAGGTGGCACATAGATCCAGAGAGACAAGGGACACGTTTCTTAATCTCTTTAAGTTTCAACATTGTCAAATTTTATTTGAGAATAACAACTGCACCTCCACTTATGAATTTATCGAGTTAGTAAATGAGATGATCCGCTTAAAGTGCTTACCACCGAGCAGGGCACTAGTGAGCGTGCTGCAAATGTTTGTTGTTGTTATTTTTGTTATCAATTGCTGTCAAAAAGTGGGGGGGTTAGGTGAAAATGTAGGACCATACTCTATTATTCCAGTTTCATCACTTCCTATGTCTCACTTTTCCCAAGAAATTCCCTTTTCTTCTCTGACTCTCAATTTCCTAATATGCAAGAAAAACAACAACAACTACTACTACTAGGCATTCACCATCATTATATAACTGGTGTTGGATCCTTTTCAGACCTCATATTTGGGCCTCTTACCACGCTTCCACCATGTGCTGGGTGCTTTCTCTTTGCCCTTTGAAAGCCACTCTTCACCTTCTCCACCTTGCACTGCACCCTGGGAGGTGCATATGTCTGGCTTCCTATTGTCCTTGGCTGATGAGACGCACTTGCAGGAGTGGAGGGATGAGGAGCAGAAGTTAAGGGATCATTCCCGGGTCCTCCAGGCAGGGTCACTGTGGGCTGGCCACATCCCTTGAAGAAAGTCCATAGCCCCGTCAGCTCTCTTTGTCTCTTTTTGTCCCTGCCCCCTCCAATACCAGGAACTGCTCTCTCGCTGTGCCCTAATCACCAGGGGTGGTAACTGCCAGCACCCGGACTGATGCGCACCAACAATCCCACTGGGTCAGATCTACCCAACACTCAATGTGACCTTTCCCAGGGAGCACTGTGATGGGAGCCAGTCATGCTTCTCAGAGGAGTCAGCAAAGGCCCTCTCACCCAGTTCTCTTGCTGGGCAGAGAGAAGAGCCCTTTGCTAAGGTTGGTTTTTGTTTGTTTTGCATGCAGTAGGGAGTCCTAGAATATTAAAAAAATGTATATCACCCCTGCTTACTGTGATTTCAGGTCAGAGTCTGTAATACACTGTTAGGTGTTTGTGTCGCTCTCAAGGGAACAGCAGTTAGGGTAAACAGCCAGGGAAAAAAGGCATGTCCAGGAGTCTTCCCTCCACTCAATGAAGGACCCAGGGCATGTCATTCTGCTGTGAACAGCAAGCCCCCTCCATCTGGCAATGAGAGATTTTCATCAGTTCATCATCTACCACATCCCAAATTATACTGTATCCACACACACATCTGCTTCCTGAGATCTCCCAGCCCCCACCCCCAGTGGGTAATGAATGTCCTTTGCTTGGTCTTATCCTGCTACTTTGCAGTACCATGTCCCCATGTGTCAAGCTCATGACTGCAGTGTCCATTTTTTAAAAGTCAGTATGATTTAGTGTGGCACCATATCTTCCCAATGTACTTCAGAGTCAGCATCCTACTTAATTTTATCAAAGGTCTTTGTCTTGAGTTGCAGCATGGAACAGAAGATGCCAGGGTGGGCCTTGATGATGTTAAATAAAGCACAGAGAAATGAACTTCTCTTCCCAGCGGTTCAGAAGCTCCCATTGGCCCCTCACTTCGTTCCCACGTGCTAAAATCTGATTTTGAGAAAACTCCCACTTGGAAGATAACTACAGGAGAGAAATGACCTCTGTGTTCTCTTTCTCTCTCTGAATCAAAAGCAATCCATGAAGTGAGTCTCCCTCTTGATCTCCCTTCATCATTAACATCTCATTTTAAACCAAAATGTGTTTCACAGAATGTTAACGGCAAATACGCGGTCTCAATTTGGGGTCAAATAAACATCAGGGAATACTGAGTTAAACAAAGTGAAGCAGGCGTATTTACTGAGGTCATGTCCAAGCCTTCGACAGGTGACTCTGCACTGTTAATACTCAAGAGGTCCATGTGCTATGCAGCAATTCCCAAATTTAGTTTTTCCACCCTTTTTCGATGCAACATCTTGAGAGATATAAGTCCATCAACTAGTGTTAAACTAGAAAAAAGAGGCTTAACCCTGCAGCAGACGCTCAAATGTTCCCCTGGGATTGCAACTCCCAGGGCAGTTACCATTGTTCCCTGAAAAACCACTGGTTTGTAATATAAGCCTATTGTGTCAGGCAGGGTTTCTTCACACTCACTGTTCTTCCAATGTTTATGTGAGAAGAAGCAATTTTTGACTTGCATATATAGGAAAATTAAGGCCATGATTTTATTTTTACTTAATTCTCACAACAAGAAATCACCTTTGCCCACCATCACGGAAGAACTATCGGCCTGATGCAGTGCCATACGCTCTTTCTCCCCCCATTTTGACTAGTGGCATCAGCAGGGAGAGGGCTAGCCAGAGTTTGGTGTGACTCTCTTCACTCTAGAGCTAAAATTTATGATTTTGTCCTCATTTGCTCTTTGGATGTCCAGAAGTATCAATCATTACTCCCTCTTATCATTCGAGAAATAACTGATCCACAGAATTGATACCCTAACACAAACCAACATATCAGCTTGGTCAGTGGTAAAGCTGGATGGGAGAGCTCGCAGGCCTCCTGTTTGCAGCCACCCCCAGTCAAAGTGACTTACTCACGATGTTCAATAAAAGGTTTCATCACCAACTTGCCTGCCTCCAGGCTCTGTGCATTTAATCATGACATTATTCTGCTCCTCCATGCACACATACAAACATACACACATAGAAGGAAAACAGTGGTTCCTCAGTAGCCATAGGGAACTAGTGCCAGGATCTCCAAGGATACCAACATCTCTGATATAAAATGGTATAGTGTTTGCATATACCCTATGTGCACCTGCTTGTATGCTTTAAATCATCTAGAGATTACTTGTAATAATGAATACAATGTAAATGCTATGTAAAATACTGTTGTTTTTTAATGTGTATTAGTTTTTATTGCTGTATTGTTATTTTTTATTTTAATTTTTGCCAGATATTTCTTAATTCCTGGTTGGTTGACTCTGAGGAGTCAGAGCACAGAGATAGAGAGGGCTGATTGTACTACAACATTTGTTGAACTAAACGAAATTCACAGGGTATTTGTGGTTTCTCCATGCTCCAGACTATAGAAGCTAAATGATCCCAGAATGTGATGGTTAAACCTGAAAAGTGAAAAGAGATATGCAAATTCCAACTGGACTCTAATTGCAATCCATAGGAGTTGATGCCTTGCCAGATAGGAAGACTATAAAAGAGAATTCAATATAGAATATATCAGTAAATGGATTCGTTGAATAATTACAAAAGAATTAGGTAAAGATTTAAATTCAGGGGACTGGATTTTGGAAGCCAACTGTCTTTCTGGGACATGAGCTAGGAGGCACCCATTGGCACAGAACAGTCAGGGCAGATGCCTGACTTAACTTCCCTGCCAAGGCACCGCACGTCGCTGTTAGTCCAGCAGCTAGTGGGAGGGGCACTTCAGCAAAGTGGTTGGGCTGCTGCCACCTGCGTCCTCACCCCCCAGCCCTGCACCCCTGGCTCCTGTACCTACGAGGGCCAGAGAGTATCCCCATGCCCAAGGGAGGACGACATTAAACAGCAAATAAAACCACTGTAAGAGACATGGGGGTGTCGGAGGGAGAAAGGAAGAAAGGAAAAAAAAAACAACTACTTTTTTCTCACTTTTTGAATAAGGGACACCCACATTTTTAGTTTTCACTGGACCAGGCAAGTTATACAGCCCATTCTGCCTTTTTGCTCCTCCACATGTGGGGTGAGGGACTCACCTAACCTGGCAGTCAGGGCGGTTTTACCCAGGGTGGGAAACTACTCCAGGGTGACCCACTACCCTTAAGCTCTTCTACTTCCCAGCCTTTGACTGGAGAGCTGTGTTCAGTTGGGAGGAGATACAGGAGCACTCCCGGAAGACTCCAATCTAACTCTTCTCTAATTTTCTCTTCTGTATATTGGAGAATAATAATACTAACCTCCCGGGATTGTTAACAGAATTTTTGTGATGACTAACTTGAAACAATGTAAGTAGAAATGCTCAGCAAAGGAGCAGATGAGAAGTATGCATTCAATTAATAGCAGCTGGTGTTGCAAGATCCTCTGGGGTACTTCTCAAGTTTCACTAACAGGAACTTGTTTCAGTGCAGATCCTGGTTCAGGAGGTCTGAGGAGGGGGCTGAGATTCTGAGATCTTATGCTCCTGGTGTGAGGGCCACCCCTTGAGAAACACACCTCTTAAAGATGCAAAATGAACAAACCAGTCCTCCACTTTGAAAGAGTTATATGGAGAGAAACTAGACACATAGTCAGCTAGCTAAATGGCAAAGCAGAGTGCTGGTACAAACAAACTGCTTTGAAAGAGAAAGTTCTCTTATTACCACTCGCCTAGCCCTCCGTATGGGGGAGTTTTCACTTTGAGCTAACTTTGAATGATGAGTAGACTTTGAGTGGGTTCTGGCCCCGGCTGTGCCGGGAAGGAAACCTTGATGGAGGTGGGCAAGCACATGGCAAATTAAGGAGATGCTGGAAGTCCCAGGGAACCAGAGCTTAAGGCATGTGAAAAAGAGGAGGCAGGCAGATGGTGGATCATGGGCCTGGAAGATGGTGTCCTAGGTGTCAACAAGACACAGTCTAGGGGAGTTGTAGGCAAAAGTATTAGTACCCTAGGGCTGCCGTAACAAAGTACCACAAACCGAGCAGCTTAAAACAAATGAAATGTAATGTCTTGCCATTCTGAAAACTACAAGTCTGAAATCAAGGTGATGGCAGGGCTCTGCCCTCTAAACCCTGTAGGGGAATCGTGCCCTGCTTCTTCCTAGATTCTGGTGGTTTGCTGGCAATCTTTGGTGTTCCTTGGCTTGCAACCCCACCCCTCCAGTCCCCACCTCTGCTGTCACATGATACTCTCCCTGCGTATCTCTTTGTATTCACAGAGCTGTCTTATTATAAAGGACATCGGTCACATTGGGTTAGGGGCCCACCCTACTCCAGTATAACCTCCTCTAAACTAGTTATATCTGCAAGGACTCTATTTCCATATAATGTCACATTCTGAAGTATTAGGAGTTTGGACTTCAACTGATCTTTTTCGGGAGACACAGTTAAATCCACAACAGCAAATATGTATGCACTCATTGGGCTTAAGTAATCATCTCTGCCCTATTGGATGAAATGCAAAAGTGGCCTTTGCCCATGGAGTACTGGGAACAAATGAGAAGCTTTGGCCCGGAGACTCTCTTCCTTGTCTGTAGTTACCCCTTCCCAACTGTGTGAAGATCTGTAGAACAACGTGGGGGCAGTGAAGGGAGCTGTAAATTCAGGACACTGGTATTGGGAAAATGAAAGTAGCATTAGAATTCCCACCAAAGCCTTCTCTCCTTCCCTACCTACTTCTGTAGGAATGTTACGTCATTTTCTGGGAATGTGAGTCTACCAAGTTCCTCCCCAATGTGTTCGCACAACAGAGTTCAATAAAATAATGATTTAAAATATATCCCTCTGCAGCCTCTATGAAAAGCAGTGGCCCTGAGTTTTTCCCTTTGCGCTTGCCCAGTGGAAGACTACTGTAAACACTACCCAGAACGTGAATTTTGTGGACAGATGGAAAGGCGCGTTCCACTAATTATTTTATCAAATGAAACCATCCTCTTTGAAAAACTGGAACTTTCAAAAATTAAATGGCTTTCCCTCTTTCCATTATATGCTCTCTGGCTAGATAAGTGAATTCATTGTCACCTGGGTACACAACATTTTGTGTTCCAAATAACACTCTCTCCTAATGTCTTAGAGGTTACCAGCATGAAAGGAGCATTTCAAGCAAAACCCCTGCAAATATTGCCATGAGCGGTAAAAAGTTTTTCAAACCCGATCTGTCAGACCGATTGTTCATCCCAGATTAATTCAGAGGATCCTTTCTCTGTTAAAATAAAGAGGAAAGTTAGCTGCACTGTGTGGGCAGGAGAAGGAAAAGTATGGAAATAAAAGAATGTGAAATGAGTATTTGTTTTCAAGGCAGCTGAGAGCAACTTGTAGGCTTCTGTCCTTGTTGCTGTCTCTATTTGGAGAAATTAAGCCCAGCAAGCTAGTTGAAGCTGGAAGTTCATTCTAAATCAGATTGAAAGGCCTCTAGAAAACACACTGGCCCCAATCCAGGCCGTGGTCAGTTGTCACTGAATCTCACTGGCATCCAAAAGATGCAAACACCAGGCCCCAGACGCTTTAGGCACAGACCTGCAAGGTATGACATCCTTATGTCCTCAGGCCTGTCCTGAGCAATTTAGTTCATTGCCCAAGGAGGCATAAACCTTGGAAACTGCAATATGGCACTCTCAGAGAAAATAAACTATTCTCCACAGGTCAGGCCTAATTTTGCAAACCTATTTCCTGGAGATAATTGGTCACTGGGTACTTAGGCGAAGATTCGTCCACTTGAAGGTTTATCTCCTCCCCTGAAATCTTCCCCAGTTGTTCCAGCATTGAATTAGTCTCCCCTCCTTTGTGCTCCCATTGCATTTGACCTATACCCCAGTTACAGCACTCACCACAGTCTCTCTGGCATTACTGTTGTTTCTGTGTATCTTATCTCTTCTACTCGGCCCCCAGCCCTCTAAGGAACAACACTCTGTCCTACTCATTTTTGTAGTTCTAGCATCTAGGACAGGGTATAGTATGTCCTGAACAGATATTTCTTGAAGAGCTGAAGAATGGAAATAAAAGAAGAATTTTGTGATTTTCTCTGCCCTTATCAAATGTCACTATCTCCTCTTATACAAGGTCTCAAACAAATCCATTGAAAGAGAGTTCTCAAATACTTAAGAGATTCTGGAACTTAAAAGGAATAGGGGAATTTCAAGGGAATTTAGGAGTAAGACTTTTGGCTATGGAATTGTTCCTTCCATAGAGGAAATGCCATTCCTCCAAGAGATGTGATTCCCCAAAAGGCAGTCAAGGAGCCATTCACAAATGAAGGGAGAATGAGTGCTTGGCAACCAAGCACAGCCAGCGTCCGCCATAGTCTTACCATCTGCTTCCTTCCACAGCTCAGTTGGTTGATGTGCCTGGCTATTAACATAATAGTCTTATCTGTAAAAATATCCAAATTAGAAAATGACTTCAAAGACTAAAACTCTGTTCTAGCTAATGAGAAATATGAGACCCTAGAAAACTTTTATTTAAGTAGATTGGACTTGAAGTTCCAGTACAATATATTGGGACAAGTACTATCAAATAGCTGGTCGCCCATATATTTTGGACTTTTTTACCTTGTTAAATTGCTTAAAACTCCATCTTTTGTAGTAGGAAAAAAAAAACCAAATAAACCTTGCAAGAAGTCATCAAATAATGACTAACTGTGAAATTGGAGCTGATAAGAACATTAAGGTATCTGAATTTCTGTCAACACTTTTTCGTGCTTTCTCATGTGGATATGGAACCAAGTTATAGCTAAAAGGAAAGATGAACAAACTGAGTTTGTGTTTAGTGAATTCTGGAAGTTCTAGAAATTACATTATTGCCTGTTTCCAGTTTCTCACTTTAATTAACACTTGAAAATGACGTTTTGTCAACAGATATTTGTGTACATCTGCTACTAATCCTAATAGTCTAAGCTTTTTAAGTGCTTCTGTGTATCAGATACTCTGCTAGGATCTTTACATGCATTTCTCATTTAATATTTATAAGAACCTGTCTTAGTCCATTTAATGTTACTATAACAGAATACGTGAGACTGGATAGTTTATCAAGAAAAGAGGTTTATTTGGCTCATGATTCTGGTGGCTGGAAACTTCAAGATTGGGCATTTGCATCTGGTGAGGGTCCCAGGTTGCTTCAAGTGACAGCAGAAAGCAGAAGGGGAGCCAGTGTGGGCAAAGAGATCACATGGCATGGTGAGAGAGGAAGCAAGAAGTGGGGTAGGTGCCAGGCTCTTTCTAGCAACCAGCTCTCGTGGGAACTAACAGAGTGAGAACTCACTCATCCCTGTGAGAGGGTATTAATCTCTTCGTGAGGAATCCACCCCAAAAACCCAAACACCTCACACCAGGCCCCAACCTCCCAACATTGCCCCATTGGGGCTAATATGTCAACATCAGCTGTTATTTAAAAAGAAAAATCAGGGTCAGTCATCCTCTCTCTCAGATGATAAATCCGTGGAATGACGTTTGTTTTGAGACATTTTTGTAACTATGTACACACTCTACCCTTTGTCTACAAACTTTTACCCACTTTCCTATCCTGTCCTGCAAATTTCTTCTTCTTCCTTCATGAGTTGGCTCAAATTTTATCTCTCCTAGAAAATCTCTTTGAATCCTTAGTTCAACATTGACCTCTTTTTATCCGAAGGCCTGGTTGAACATTACAAGCATCTTCATTCCAGCCTGAATCATACTCCAAGTAATTATCTGTTTGTGTGCCTGTCTCTTATTAGTGTAGAAGCTTCCTGAGGCATTTATCTTTGTGTTTTGAGGTCTGGCACAGTGCCTGGCATCGGATGGCATTTAGAAATGTTTACTAAATAAGTAAACAAATGCTTAAAAACAGAAAAGTGAACAAAAGAGTATCTGCTGGTGAAAAGATTCTATAATATCAGGGTATATGCTAATCACAGAAAGTGTCTTGGATTTAAACCTTAAATATTTTCATATGTTGAATTCAAATTACCTGTGGAATTCAATGCTATAATGAATAAATATTTGCCTCCTAACTGTGAGCTGTTAACTCAGTCCTCAAGTGTCCCGGGATAAGCTGAGCTTCCTAAAAAGAGCAAGAAATTCTTCTTGCCACATGGAATACTCTTGCACAATTAACCAGCTGTGTTACAGGTTCCTAAAACATTTCATTGGAACATCTAGCCTTGGTTGTCAACAAACCTAAGAAATGTAAAAGTTGAATCGTGAGTCTATTGCCGTGGGAAGTAGAGCCTCTGGTGAATAAATTTTATCTAGACTATTGTCTTTCCAAAACAATATTTCCCTGCCCTGCAACTTAAGCACACTGTGGTTTGAAACATCTGAACAAGATTATCACGTAGACAAAAGGATTAATAATTTACAATGAATTTTGATCAGTAAGACTTTTTGGATACATATAGCCACGTATTTAAGCAGCCGATGGCATCTAGAGATAAGAAACCACTATGCGTAAACAAAATAGACCCTAACAATTGCCTTCATGGAACTTACATTACAGCAAGAGAAGAGATATAAGGAAGAACAATTCCAAACAGAGAGAATGATTAATGTAAAGGTGAGGATATGTTTAGTAAATTGCAGAAGGCCAATGTGCTAGGGCATAATGAACATTACACAGCAGTTAATGATAATTAATATTATTAATTGGTCATAAATATTATTAATTGTGACCACAAAGAGCTGTTGGTCACAATTCTTCCTCCCCTTGCCCCAATTATTATTTTGCAAAGCCACCTTTGCCTTGATCTCACAGAGACAGAGTGTATTTCCTTGCCCCGTTGATTTTGGGCTTGGCAGGTACCTTGTTTTGTCCTATGAAAAGTGGGCAGAAGTGACAGTATGTCACTTTCCAGATGTGGCCTTAATAGGCATCATGTGTTTCTGTTTGCCTTCCTGTGCCTCCACCATCAGCAGGAGAAGGCTTCCTCCACATAGAGGGACCTCCCTTCGTCCTGAACCCTAGCATGAACATGCGTGACGTAGAGCAACTTCAGCCAACCTGCAGACACACCAGCAAGAATACATGGTGGTTGTTTAAAATCCCTGAGTTTGGAGGTCATTAATTATGCAGCATTATCATGGCAATAGTTAACTGACATAATCTTCGATATTAACCTCACACGGTATTAATAAAACTTTCTATTTTTTACTTTTTTAAACATTATTTTACTCTTCATATAATCTATAGTTGCCAAATCATCCCTGGAAATGGCACGTTGCTTGTAAATCATAAATAAAACACATAGGAGCCTAGTTACCTGTATTCGGAAGAAAGAAACTTCATCTAACCAGAGTCCCGATTTGTTCTAGCCACTTGCTTAGCTGAAGGAA
>NW_012133857.1:26007076-26027960 GCF_000956105.1 Propithecus coquereli
GAATGATTAATGTAAAGGTGAGGATATGTTTAGTAAATTGCAGAAGGCCAATGTGCTAGGGCATAATGAACATTACACAGCAGTTAATGATAATTAATATTATTAATTAGTCATAAATATTATTAATTGTGACCACAAAGAGCTGTTGGTCACAATTCTTCCTCCCCTTGCCCCAATTAGTATTTTGCAAAGCCACCTTTGCCTTGATCTCACAGAGACAGAGTGTATTTCCTTGCCGCGTTGATTTTGGGCTTGGCAGATAACTTGTTTTGTCCTATGGAAAGTGGGCAGAAGTGACAGTATGTCACTTTCCAGATGCGGCCTTAATAGGCATCATGTGTTTCTGTTTGCCTTCCTGTGCCTCCACCATCAGCAGGAGAAGGCTTTCTCCACATAGAGGGACCTCCCTTTGTCCTGAACCCTAGCATGAACATGCGTGACGTAGAGCAACTTCAGCCAACCTGCAGACACAACAGCAAGAATACATGGTGGTTGTTTAAAATCTCTGAGTTTGGAGATCGTTAATTATGCATTATCATAGCAATAGTTAACTGACATAATCTTCGATATTAACCTCACACGGTATTAATAAAACTTTCTATTTTTTACTTTTTTAAGCATTATTTTATTCTTCATATAATCTATAGTTGCCAAATCATCCCTGGAAATGGCACGTTGCTTGTAAATCATAAATAAAACACACAGGAGCCTAGTTATCTGTATTCGGAAGAAAGAAACTTCATCTAACCAGAGTCCCGATTTGTTCTAGCCACTTGCGTAGCTGAAGGAAAGCAAAGGCCCTCTCTTTCTTTTCCACTTCTGTTTCCACCTCTGCACAAGGACATCTGTTGTTTCAGTTTCATAGTTTGAAGTTTGCATCACTGAAAAAAAAAATACACAACTTTGTAACTTGGGGTTTATGTTTTGGCATCTTCACATGTTAGTACTAGTCATTCAATAGACGGGTGACTCCACAGCAAAGTAAAATTCATCAAGGGAGGTGTGAAGTTATTTGTATAAATAAACCCACTTTATGGCTCATTTTCAGTTTCAGTTCCTGGGCTAAATTTTCCAAAAGGAGTTGAGGCTTCTGTGCATGTGTGTCCCAAACTTGAACCTAATAAGAATGCAAATAGAAAATTAGTCTCATTAGCTGCGGTGAGAAATATCACAGGACTTTCTTTTCTAGAATCTAAACACTAAAAATTTTTTCAAAATATATCAGTTATTCAGCAAATAGTTATTAACCATAGGTCCACAAAACACACCATGCAATATAAAGCTACAAAAAAAAAGAGTATGGTTCTTACCCAAAGTGAACATATGCTAAGAAATGACTCTCACAATGGAAACTTCTGGGAGCCCCCTTGATTTGGGTTCCCTAAGGCGGACCTTGAGACAACTGGGAGCTTATATAGGAGGTGATCCCAGAAGGCACAAGCAAAAAAATAGGGGAAGTGAGACAGAGAAGGGAAAATGCCATAGAGTTTACATTAATAAGAAGGTTACCACTGTGGACAAGTGAGGCTCAGTCCTGCTGGGATCCTCTGAGAAACTGTGTGGAACACACCCAAGAATCCTAAGACCGGAGGGCAGAGAAGTGGAGACATTTACCCAGTGACTTAACCTTCAGTGTTTGAGGGCCAAATCCAAAAGCATTAACACCCACATTCAGTTGTGCCTGCTTGCAGCAGAGCAAGACTTGTTGGGCAGAAAAGTCTCTCAGAGAGAGAAAAGGGCTGAATGTAGCAGGCGTGTCAACATGTATGGGAGCTGCCTGAACTCAAGTGGGCATGGTGCAGAGCATCATGGTTATCTGTTCCAGGAGCACAGCTATTTCAGTTATAACAACAGTCACTAGGCACAGTGCTAAGCTTGTTACAGATACCTACCATTTAATCCTTGCATTAATCTTATGCAGTGGATACTGTTATGATCATCTTCTCCAGACAAGGATATTAAGAAATGTACTAAGGTGATGTAGGAAGCAAACGGTGGACATTTGAACATGAGGAGTCTGACCACAGAGCCATGGTCTAACAACCCTTTCCTACTAAGCACAAGGTGCAGAAAACAAGGTCCTCAAAGATGGGGAAGATAATGAAGCATGTAATCCTCAGGGAAGGCTTCATGGAAGAAATACACTCGAGCAGGATTTTAAGATTGATTCAGTGGAGAAGTGCAGTAAAAGAAATGAGCCTATGCATAAGATGGGGAAAGAGGAAGGTGGGAATGGCCACAATGTAATGGACATGAATTCAATAAAACATCCACGTTGGAGAGTACACAGAGTTGATCCTTGTTATGCAGTAAGGCACATATAATATTGTGTATAACTGTATCCCTGTTCACTCAGCAAATATGTACTGAGCATTGTATAGACTGCAAAAAAATGCAAAACTTGGCATTGGAGGTACAGAGATAAAGACCCAGACATGATCTGCTAGGGAAGAGACACATATAGAAGATATGTGTTATTTCTGTGTTCTGGTATTAGATCCCTTCCTTCCAATGAAGAAATCATTCAGTGAGGTTCACGTGGAGTTCCACCTCCTCTCACCCCCTACACACACACACACACCCACCCACACACACACACACACACACACACACACACACAAACACATGGGTCACCTGACTGCAGCATGGCCAATTAGTGCATCTGCGTCTGTTCCCTTGGTGATTGCTTTCAAGATGGACATGACCCAACTTGGATTTTTCTATGGGAGCTGGGAGGGTGATGACCTCTGATGGTCAGTGCTCCTGGGCTTGGACAATGAGGCTGTGAGGCTTCTATACTGCCCACCGCAAAGAGGAAGAGTGAAGGGGAGCAGAGGCAAGCAGCTTTGCGGAAGGGAGGGTCAGTTGACTGGCAATGAGAGTCTCGGACTCAGTCTTGACGATAAACAAGAGATAAATCTTACCTGAAATTTCTCAGAAGAAAACCCTTTAATTGCACATGGAAGAAGGTAAGTTTGTTAAGTAAGCTTTTCTTAACATGGCTTCTTATAAAACTCTACCAACAAAATATCCAGAATTACAAGCTATTGGCCTTAATCATTCTACAGGACGCCAGAATGCACCAGTCCTTTCTCCTGACCTGAGTCATCCCAGGCCATCAGACCCACTGAACCTTTATGTACGTGGGGTTCTGGAATAGTTATGTAGATTTCAGATGGAAATCTTAACTTTGGGTGAATTTTTTCTTTGATTAAAGGAGACAAATCTATTGAGTACTGAATCCTGCTAATTATAATCCTCCTTTTATAAAACTCTTTCTCTTCCCACTCACTTGCCTAATCCACTTTGGTTCCTATTCCTTGGCTTGAAATCCAGACCATGAATGTTGGCATAGATTGTCCACATGTGAAATTTCTTTCACAAGGTTTGGGAGCCCAGAGCAGCTAAACATAGAAATGCAAAACGAAAATTACTTTCAGAAAAGAATGCTTTGGGATCTTGTAACATATTCAGTGTCCTGATATAAAACAACTACCTTCTCAAAAGAGCACTTGGAATGAAATTAAAAAGCTAGAAACATGGTATAAGGTAGCAGCCAAACAAGAGAAAAGATAGGAGAGAAGAAATGGATTTTTATCAAACTTTAAGGTGCCAGTGGGTATTTCTGTAGCTGAGGCCCGTTCAAAATAAAGGGTTATGTGGGCCTCCGTGTTTATCTGAGACGCTCCAGTCACTCGTAAGGAAGTCAGGTCAAAGTCAATTGAATCCACATTTTTGAGCACCTGCTATGTGCCAGGCACGGTGCTAGGGACACAATAAGAAACTAGAATGTCTTTTTCTCTATTTATCCACATGTTTTCTTCTATATTGGTCTCATTATCCTACAGAAGAATTCAATACACATGCTTTAAATCCTTAAGCCCAAGGGATAAAACATGATAATTGATCAGATCTAGTTCTCATGGTCAAAGCTGAAAATCAAGGAACTGTTCAGAAAAGAAAGAATAGTTGCCAGGTAAGCAACAACATCAGATGCCCACTTCACGGGGGATACTAAGATAAATAACACTGCTCTCATGTTGCACGTTACCCACACGTAGGCCTCAGCCTGTGACTCCTCTTAGGAATGAGACAAAGGATAGAGAGATAATGACCATCCCAATGCCCTAAGTCTGACCTCCCTTTTCCTATTTCTAGCCTGAGAGACCTAGGAAAGTTAAATAAATGGTCAAAGACTGGGGAACATTCATAACCTGAGTTAGGAGCTCATTTTTTCTGGATCAGGCATGAACAGTCAGCTGGATAGAACAGTGGTCCCCAACCTTTTTGGCACCAGCAACCAGTTCCACGGAAGACAAATTTTCCATAGACCTGACGGGGTAGGGGATGGTTTCGGGATGATTCGAGGACATTACATTTATTGTGTACATTATTTCTATTATTATTACTACATTATAATATATAATGAAATAATTATACAAGTCACCATGACCCAGAATCAGTGAAAGCCCTGAGCTTGTTTTCTTGCAACTAATGTTGCCACTGATCTGACAAGGAGGCGGAGCTCAGGTGGTGATGTGAGCGACGGGGTGTGGCTATAAATACAGATGAAGCTTCCCTTGATCACCAGGAGCTAACAACTAGTGCTGTTGGACCAGGTTCCCAGCAGGCCACAGACCGGTACCAGTCTGTGGCCCAGGGGTGGGGGACCACAGAGATAGACAATATCTAGGAAGTCCTCGTTTGGCTACAAGAACACTTTGTTCAGTGTTTGACAAGGACAGTGAGCTGGTACACACTCTTTGACAATGACAATAAAAACTACTGCTTAGGCCAGGTGCAGTAGCTCACACCTGTAATCCTAGCACTCTGAGAAGCCAAGGTGGGAGGATCACTTGAGCTCAGGAGTTCCAGACCAGCCTGAGCAATAGTGAGACTCTGTCTCTACTAAAAATAGAAAAATTAGCCAGGAGCACCTGTAATCCCAGCTACTTGGGAGGCTGAGGCAGGAGGACCACTTGAGCCCAGGAGCTGGCAGTTGTAGTGAGCTATGATGATGCCACTGCACTTTACCTGGGGCAACTGAGCAAGACTCTATCTCAATAAAGAAAAAACAAAACAAAACAAAACTACTGTTTAATGTTATGACTTGCATGTAGTAGGTACTCAATAAATATCTGTCGAGTGAAAGAAAAGGCTATGTAAAATGGTGAATCAGGCCATTATATGCCCATATTGCCTGAATTATTTTAAATGGGCATAAACAAAATGAAATCATTTGTTCAAAGTCAAAACTCATTATCTAGATGAGCAGTTCTCAAGTGTTAAGCCTCAAGACCCCTCTACATTTTTGAAATGATTAAGGATCACAAAGAGCTTTTTATTTCTGTGGATTATGTCCACGGATATTTACCATATTAGAAATTAAAACTGATAAATTTATAAAATACAAGAATGTTTAAATGTACATTCCATGAAATGTCAGAACAATGACTACATGCTACATCATGTCACTTCTGTAAAACTCCACTGTATACTTGTGAGAAGGTGAGAGCGAAAATGACAAATAACATCTTAGAGTTATTATGAAAATAGTTTTGATCTCATGGACCTCTTCAAAGGGTTTTAGACATTCCCAGGGGTCTCCAAACCACAGTTTAAGAATCTCTGATCTGGAGTTTTCAAAAGCATTAAGTATTTCTAGGAAGCGACACAAAATTATTGAATATTACATTACTTGTAAGACTTATTTATAGCATATGTTCACATGGTTTTGACCTTGATGTTTAATTATCAGGGGAGGAAGCTGAATTTAGCTTCTGTTCTCTTCCATTTAAATAATCTGTGAATCAAAAAGAAAAATACTAATAGAAGATAGACCTGAACATATAAATAAAAGAAGGTTGCTTATTGTTTTTGTTTTTGGGTTTTTTGAGATCTTTCCAATGATTAAAAACCATTTTCCTTTTTAAAGACTTTTTTGACCCTCGTATAAATAGATTAGTTTCATTTGGCTTCATTAAAAAGTCCAAAGTCTTTCCAATAAAATCCTTGCCAGACATTGTATAAAACTGCATTTCATTGAAGAAGGGTCCAAACTGGGGTGATTTATTTGGAGACAGAAGTTCAGGACACTGGCTTGGATAAACATGAAGTGGCTGAGCTTAACTTACATAATGGAATTTTGTTTGAGACCACAAACATGATTCTAGAATGGGGTGAGAAAAGGAAGCCATCTCTCTCCTTTTCCTGGGCAGCTTGAAGAACAAAGCAAATCTCATTCTCAGTGATGCTAGCTTCACTTCTGTACCCCAAAAGAAGATGACTTCAAAGATGTCAAGTCATTCCTTAAGAATTCTTCTCTGGAGGCAATTCAGGGTAACCTTGAGGGTCTCTAAGTTAATTCTAATAAAAACTAAATAAACAGGAAAGCCATTCCCTCCCAGCCAACTTTCCAAATAATCATTTTGCTGAAAGATAAGTTTTTGTCTTCTGAAGTATTTCCAATATATTAGCTGCACTGGGCCAAGTCCTCTATGTGATACTCCAATACACACACACACACAAACACACACGCACACACACACACTCATCTACATTCTCACTGGGCTTTGAATTGAGGAGCAACTTCAACCTCAGACACTGGCAAAACAGCTGTAATTAACTCTCCTTGACAGATTCAGGCCAAATAATTATTTGGCAAATTGATTTTTCAGCCAATGGGTTTTTAACAAACTAGTTTACCATATATCAACTGTTGTGAAAATTTGCACAGCTCCTCTGCAGATGCATAGGGAACTGGAAAAGATGGGCCCCTGGGAATAGCGGAAGAATGATCCACTCTGACAGGAGAGAGCATAAGGCACGCATGGGGAGTCACAGGGAAGTGCCCACCACTGTGCATGAAGACACTCTGTAGACGCACAAGGTGCATGTGATTGGCTCCACCTGTTTCCTCATCTGTAGAATAGGAATAACAATGATTATACCTCTTGGGGCTGTTGTAAACACTAAAGGAAATATGGCACGTAAAGCACACAGTATAGTGGCTGGCGCAAAGGCAGGAATTAATATCTACTAGCTCTTGTTACCGTCATCATTATTAATGATTAATGAAGTTACTATGGCAATCATGTCTCCCTTTTCTAAAAGAAAACAGTTGCTCAAATCGCACATATCTCACCTCCAGGCCTGGAACCCTCCTCCACCTTCCCTCCCCAACTCCCCACCTTAGTTAGTACTTAACTAACTCCTCCTCAGCCCTCCAGACTTCACGTAAACATCACTTCCCCTGGGAAGCCTTTGCTGGTGCTCTAGATTAGTTGAGAGCCCCTGTATATCCCTGGTCTTAGCCTTCATTGACATTTATTAAAAACAGATCGTTCAGTCCTCTGCCTTTTCTTAGAACAAAGACTTTGCGAGCAGAAACCATCTCCATGTTGTTTTCCCTGCTATCCATAGTTCTAGCACAATGTCTGGGGCACAGGAGATAGATGAAGGAACAAATGAATGAGTGAGTGACGCATAGGCTGGGAGTGCAGTGCTACAGCAAGGCCGGATCTGCCTGGTGCTCACATTGGGGCAAAGCCAGCACTGAGTGACATAGGTGTTGCTGAGAGACACAGGACCGGGTTTGTGGGAAGAGCCTGGCTGAGAAGACCTGCAGGAGGGCTCCCAGGGAGTGTCTCCAAAAGGTCCCAGAAGCCAGAGGGATGGCTGCCACTTTTGACTCCTTGTCCCTACGGCTCTTCCAGCCTCCAGACCTGGCCACTCTGGGCCACCAGCAAGATTCTTCCTCAAAGCAATTGCAAAGTAGTAGATGGTCTCCTAAACCAGGAGCAGGAAACTCAAGTTGTGGTTCTTTCGCTGTGTGACTTTGATCAAGTGCCTTCACCTCTCGGTCTTACTTTCCTCTGGTAGAACAGGTGAAGCATCTCTTTCTACAGTTCCACAGGGTCGGAGCAGGATCAGCTTCCAGACAAATAACTGTTCTAAGAACTTAATGAGATCTATCTTTTCTCTGTCCTCCCTTCCTCCCTCCCTTCCTTCCTTCCTTCTTTATTTAACAAATATTGAGTATTTACTGTGAACCAGAGACGCCTGCATGCTCAGTAATAAAGGGGGAGCTAAGGAGGACCCCTGCCTTCATGCTTCATATAGCCCAGTGGGTGAGATGGCAAAACACAGGTTCACAAAGAAACAGGATAACATCCGACCGCGATAAGGCAATACAAGCGATGAGATTGGAGAATGTGATAGAGAATGACTAGGGGTGGGGGGTGCCCTTTACATCAGGTGGTCAGAGGAGGCCTCTCAGGAGGTGACATTTGAGCTGAGACCTGAATGAAGGTATGAAGCTGACCCTAGAGAATATGGCGGCTAATTCAAAGACCCTAGGGATGGGGGCAGGCGTGTTCTAGGGAGAGAAAGAAGCAAGTAGGCACGATGACAGCAAACAAATGGGCAAGATCCAGGTGCTGTCAGTCTTCGTGGCCATGTTAAGGGGTTTGAACGTGGCCAAGTGCAAGGGGAAGCAGTTGGAGGAGGGATTTACACAGAGGAGTGAAAGGCTCTGATTCATGCTTTTAAAAGTTTTCTGGTTGCTGAATGGAAAATGAATTCTTACACATCATGTTTCAAATGCAACTTGGAAATTGTATGATTAATCCCCTAGTCACTGGCAAAGCAGTAGAAACATGGGTGACATTATATTTGCTGACAATAAAGGGCACTTTTCTATCCCACGCTGATAAATATGTTTAACAAACTGTTCCTAGTTAACGAAAATGAACAACGTTTCCTGTGTCTTAGGCACTTTTTTCCAAAAAGGATTTGTGTTTATGGCGACATTAATAACTAAAGAATTGGAAATTCACAATTCCAAAGGCTCTTGACAAGGTAATAGCTTTTCAGTGGTTTAAAGGAGATTGCATTTTATTCTATATACATAAACGATTACTGTTTATTTCATTATAGTCTGGCATGTATACATTGAATTTCCCACCCAGCAAGAGTTCTGTTAGGTTCGTTATCCCGAGCAATCAGTGAGGCCAGTTATTATGTGAGGAATGAAATGACATCAAGCCATAACAGAAAATGACCAAATAACTGCTTGATCGAGTGATTTTTTGACAGAGCCACATAGTAATGGAATATGCCTGTTTCCAGGTCTTTGAAATCTACTTTTTCAAAAGGATATGGATTTTTTCTACTTTTTTTTCCTTAAAGCTCAAAGAATGGAGGAAAGGATTGGATTTTTAAAATCAACTTTAGTAATTAGACTTACACCTTTAATTTTGAACTTTTTGGAAACTCTTTGCTGGTCACATATTTATAGTATCTTTAATTGCCAATGACATTCAAGCACCATGATATATACAGTATATTCCATTATCTCATTTGAGCATCGCAAAAAAACGTGTGAGGATAGGTGCATTTATTTCTTCCATTTTGCAGATGAGAAGACTGAGGCTCAGAAATACATGAGACTTGTCCAAGGTTGCATAGCTGGTGATTGGTGGAGCTGCTTTATATGGTCTTTTAACTAGGGGGAAAAAAAGTTAAAAGGTCATGTTCCATTGGGCACAAAATGTAGAAAAATAGAAGGCATGCTAAAGCTAGGAGAGTGCTGAAAATATGTTATAAACTGGACTAATACTTGAATAGTCTTCTCCATGCCATCCCCAGGTATGAGAGTAGATGATGTGCGTAATGGGTAGAAGGAAGGATTGCCATCGATTTTATCATGTTGTGCAAAATGTGGGCTCATGAAACAGTTTGAACAAAAGCTTTAGAACTTAGCTCTGTTTCCATTTTCAGCACTAGGTCACCAAAATGATCAAGTTTAGTAAACCTTAACCTTTTGGAAGTTAGAAACCTATTGAGAATCTGATAAAGTTATGTAATATGACTCAGAGAAATGAATATGAATGTGAAATATTCAAAATGTTCACCAATGGGGGGCTATTTAGAAAATTATTATATAACCTTCACCATGTAGCTATACAGCACAGCCTGTACAATATGATAATTCATAGTCCTGCATATATATCATATGACTGGTAAGAATAAAGTATATCTTTCTTAAAAAGTAAGCTATGTATAAGTCATATTATTAGGTAATAAACAATAGATTAAAGACTGTTCTATTTATTTGTTTATTTTTAAGACTGTTTAATTTCGATTTTTTTAAGTTGTTAATACTGGGAATGGAATTATTGGGGAACTTACATTTTCCTCCTTTAAAAATTTCTCTGTTGGTTGAATTTTTACAAATAGCACGTTTTGACTGAATAAATGAACAAAATCAATATGACATAAATTCTATACATAAGGGCGGCTCAGGCAGATTTCTGCTGCCCTCTCCTATGCTACCTGAATGTTATAAATATCTTTTAATCAAATCCTTTAAATTGTTTATTCATGAAACATGTCTATACTAACCAAATAAAATGGATGTATAAGCAGTTGTCAGCTGGAAAGTCAAGACTTTTTTTAAAAAAACCAACTCTGTAATTGTTTTTGTTTCATAATTCACATAGGTAGATTATCACAGGTCAGGAAAAACAAGAAGGAAGGATGTTCCCTGAAATATACAGATAACTATCTCATTATCTATTTTAATTTGACAATGTAGAGTCAATCTGAGTTCTCTATTACTCAAATTCTATTTGAGGAAACCAAAATTAATAAATCATAGCTTAGTGAGCACGACAGTGCCTTTTTGCAAGCCATTATAAGTTGATAGAGTTTTACTTCCTAAGTTCCACTCCAGATCATGCCCTGGCCTCTGCCAAGCCATTCCTTTTTAATCACCTTGGAGTCTACATTTTCATTTTGATATGTCTATCTACATAAATACAAACTTGGGGGAGTGAAATTTGAAAAGATCCTTCTTAACAGCGCAAGACACTTCTAGTAAATTAGATAAATATATTTCTGGCACGTGAAGATAGGAGCTACATGCTAGGAGGGGGCAGTAATTTTCCAGCCTTATCCTCAAATGTATAAGTGCAATTAATAGTGTAGAAAAAGAGTATTGTTTGCAGTAACTTGATTGCATTTTCCAATGTCTAGCTAAGTTCCCTGTGCTTGACAGCTATTACTACTCTTCTTAAATATATGTGTGTGTATGTGTGTAATATATATATATATATATCTCTTTTGTAATGGTAAAGTAGAAAGGACAAAAGGTAATGAAAATTTCCTCCTATGGAGACAATAAACTTTAAGACACTTAATACACAACCAAATTAGGGAGAAATAGCCCTATTTTGTTTAAGAGCAAAAGTATAGCATTTTTGTCTTTCACTTAGTTTTCTTTTCAAAGAAAATATTTTTAGAAAATGCATGCTCTTGTTGAGAGCCTTAGAGATGAAACTGTTTTTGATTCAACCAAGGTTAGAAAGAAAATGTCTGGGAAAAATGATTCTTGCTGCCCAAACAATGCCATTTACCCAAAGGTAAGGAAGCTGGAGGTCATCTCTTAGGTCTAAGAGATGGGAGTGTAAGTATAATCATCTCAGTGACCACTGACCTTCCTGGGAACGAACAGCCTCATTAGAATCTTTGAGGCTCTCCTAGAGCTGTTTGTGTACCGGACCATTTTATATTTCTACTTGCTTTGATGTTGGATAGAGCCATGTAATGACTCTTTTTCTCAGTAGAGGCAGCCCAGGTATACTGATCCTTGTCACCTTCCATGAGTGAGTCTTGCATTTTAGAAAAGTTCTCTCCATTCCCGTTTGCAAGCTGAAGACGTCAAACTTGTTTCCAACTTAAACAACCTGAGTCCCATTACTGGAGCCTTCTCTCAGTTCTCACGACGGTGGGCATATTTCCCAGGCCCGTTCTCAATCCCCACCTTGAACACTTTTGCCTTTTCTACTCCAAATAGATCCTAAACCCCGAGACTCTGGGAAGGCAGACTCTCTCCCCAGATTTTGATGACAGCATAAAAATATATCTTGTGAGGTGCTGGCAGCATAAAGGAAAACCTGACTCCAATCAATGTGAGTCCTTAGAACCAGTTTGGAATCACCCATAAGCCAAGGGAGTGGTGGAACAAGTGGTCACAGTCCCTGTGCCCTCATCCAATGACCACTCTCTTGTGGAGAGATGACTGTAAGTGACAAGTGAGAGTCAGCTGCTAGAAGGCCATTAGAAAGGCCCTCAAGGGTACAAGAAGTCAGCAGATATGGGGTTGATAAAAACAATTAATAACACTGTATTGTTTATACGTGAAATTAAGAACAAGAGTTTTAGGGTCAAATAGACTCCATTTCAAGGCCCTACTTCAATACATCTCCTCTTTCCTACAATAAAAATACAACAAGTTAATAATAACTACTTCATTAAATTTGAAGGTTTAAGTGGGATAATATGTAAAGGCATTTGGCCTGGCCTAGTATGTGCTCAATAAATGTCAATTGGAGATTGGCATCCAGTAGAGGCAGAAGTGAAACCACCATCATCATCCTAAATAGCATCAGCAAATACCACGCTTCAGATACAGAAAGAGAACCAAAGGAAGTGACAGAGAGGGGTTTGTCCTTTTCAACCTCCTAGATAACCTCCATGCCCATCCCCACAACTCATTGTCCTCCCGTCTCTCAGGGTCTCTATCTAATGACTGGCACGTGAGGTTCGATAAGTCACTATTGAGTGAATGAAGGACTTGAGCATAATGGAGAAGTCAGTGGTTTGGAAAATTTAGAAATGAAATTTGGGTCATAAGTAAAACAACTTAGAGCTGGCTATCAGCAAGCCTGGGTGCTGGGTTTGCCTCTTCTCTGTGCCAAGTAGGGAATCTTTGATGATTCTTTAAAGATAGTCCATGTCCCTATCTGTAAAATGCGGAGGGTTATTGTGAGAAAAAAAATGATATAGAGTGTGTGAAAGTGCTGCAGAAATTCTCAGGATTTTGTAGTGATTTACATGGCTAATGATATAAGCTAAGTGGGAGTGTGTGTGTGTGTGTAAATGTGCACACGCATACACTTATTATGCATGTATGCACACATACAGCTAGCAGGGACGCAAGGTGATGAATAGGTTCATGATCATGAGCACAGTGATGGTTGCATGGTGCAGACATGTGTCAAAACTGATAGAATTCTGTAGTTTAAATATGTGCAATTTATTGGACATCAATTATACATCAATAAAACTGTTTTAAAAATTTTAAAAGAAAAGCCAATCTAAAACCAGATAAATGCCAATATTTCATATTCAGAAGACAGGAGAAAAATGGAGCAAAAGGATGAAAGTCCCTGTCAACTAGAAACAGGACTGAAACAGGGCCTGCAGAAAACGACCAGGTAAAGAGAAAACACGCTAGCACCGCAATTTGCTAGTCGCCCTGTGATCTTCCCTTGGCCACTTTAATTCCAGCTATCACAAAGTCCAGGACAGCAGCTGGTTCCCCAATACTCTTGATAGTCCCCACATTTGCTTTTGGGCAGGTCACTGCCCTTGGGACATGTCATCACTGTCTTGCACTGAGCCACACCAAATGAATTGTTAGGAGCTTTGGTCCTATTTTCTTCCACACCTGGTGAAAGATACTATCAATAATGTAAAAGTCTTTTTTCCAGATGACCATAATGGTACAGTGCTACCTAGAGATGAAACTGTGCTGTATTTTACCAGATGTTTCACTTTTTGTAAAAAAAAAAAAAAAAAAAAAAACGCCCCCTTCGCACTTCACGTGAAATCTTATCTCGTTAAAAAAAAAAAAAAAAAAAAAAAAAAAACCACACTATGATGATCGCAATTTCAGTATATGACGTAATCACATTCCTTTGCCCTTTGCTAGGTTCTGAGGCAAATATTAGTATAAATCAGGACAAGTTTTGAAAATCAGGAAGTTTTTAATGACTTTCTATTGGAGAGTCTATGGGGATTCAACTCTATCATTGCTGGGTACCTTGTACAATGCTTAATTTACATACTTCAAGGTAATAGCAGAACAAATATTGGTTGAGAATCCTATTCAGTATGAACTATCAGTCTACCACTAGATGAGATGGCATGGGAAAGCTGACTTGGTCAGTGCTGTACAAACATTCAGCTGGAAATCTAAGGATGCTGTAAGTTTGCAAGCAGAGAGGCAGAAATGTGCGGTAGTTACTAGTGTAAACTCCTCCTAATCTGCTTACATTCGACACTCATCTCTCCCATCTACTTAATCCACATGACCTTGGGCAAGCTCCAAAGCCACTCCAAGCCTCAGTTTCCTCACCTGTAAAAATGGTAATAGTAATTGTGCCTACCTAAGAGAGTTAGGAGCATCAAGTGAGACGCAAGTAGGTAAAGAACCTAACATATATACCTACTTGATACATTGTTTAAAAAAAAAAGAACCTAGCACAATGCCTGAAGGTCGAAAAAAAATGTTGGTGGTTTTTGTTATAAACACTATTATTAATAAAGCAACACCAACCTGCCTTCCTCCAGTTCCCTGAAGGGATATTTACATTTAATATTATTCCAGGTCCTACAAACAGAACTAAAACCTGTGGGTGCTCAGCAGTTCCTTTTGTTTAATTGAAGCAGCCGTGAAATGTTTTCAATGGCTCCATGTAAGTGTTGGTAAATTTTCTTTTTTTAAAAAGAAACTGCTCTAAAATGGAGGCCTTTCATTGATAGCCACAATGCAGTAGCAAAACCCAACAAAATTCAATCACCTCTTGATTGAGTCAGGCCAGCCAAGAAGAGAATTAGACATTTGAAATCAACAAATTGGATTTGGTGCCTTTTGCAGCCTCAGCAGTTGCTCCCTGACTAGTTCCTCACAAGATCAGAGGTGGCTGCGTCGTCTTCCAGATTCCGTAGGCTGACATGTTCTATCTGTATAAAACAGTTTTATTTTCCTGTGTTTATGTTCTGAATGAATATTTGCTTCCAAAGTTATTATAGCTGCAAAACACATGCTGAGTGTAAACTCTTCTCCCCCAACATATAAAATGTATATGCATTTATACATATATATAAAACTGCTGCTTAAAGAATCTGTTCTTATATATGTGGGAGGGCGGGGGTTTAGTAATGTATAGCATTCAAAATGCTTAGTTACATAAATTATGTTCACGCTATTTTGAGCTGCCATGCTCATTTTTAAATAAAATATCCCCCACCCTTTCCACAGATTAGGCACTAATTCAGAACTTCACTTCCATTTCCCCTCTTTCTCCTGATTTCACCCAAATATGGCTGGTGGGCTAAACACCCAGCTGTAGATCCTTGGTATTAATAAACACAGCAGAATTTTTTTTTCTTTTTTTAGGCACTCTTTATTTTCTCAAAAAAATTGTCATTAATATATAAACATCTCATTCTTTCAAAAAAGTCTACAACTATACAGCTATTTGCTCCATTATTTCACTATTTGGATTTTTTTGACTAAAAATCCAACACAGTGAATTCTTTTTTTTTTTTTTTTTTTTTGCCTTGTAAAGCTAAGCACAATTAAAAATCCTATAAGTCAACATAATAAGTTAGCAATGGGGAAAATAATGCTGTTCAGCTGATTGCATAGAAGAAATCGATTATTTTATTCTCCCCTCCTTGCTGTCCCCGCCGCACACAAAGACTGCAGACCCAGCACATGTGTGTTAGCTGAGGATACTGGCATGTTGGAGACACGCTGATCTTGGGGTGCATCCTGGTGCCTGGAAAGTGAGCAAGTATGTCTCCAAATAGTTGTGACAGGTGACATGGTTTTTGTTTTACGTGTTGTTTATTCTAAGAAAATCTTTCCATCTTTTTCCTAAGATAAAGACATAAATCTATAACCTGGCTGACAAGGCCCCACCTGGGGGGCCCCTTGGCAACTTCTCCATCTCATCCTGCACCCCCATCCCCTCTCCTGCCATCTTCCAGTTCCCAAGCCATGTTTCAGTCGCCTGTGTGTTATACCCCTCGCCTATGCAGGAGCTTGGTACATGCTCTTTCCTAGCTGTTTTCTAAAAACTTTATTGAGATATAATTCACATACATTCATCCACTTAAAATGCATAATTTGATGGCTTTCATCATATTCACAGGGATGTACATCCATCACTACCATCAATTTTAGAATGCTGCCATTATCCCAAAAAGAAATCCTACACCATTCAGCCATCATCCCCAGTTCTCCCATCTATCTCCCCAGCCCTAGGAAAATACCAACCTACTTTTTGTCTCCATAGATATGCCTATTTCTGACCATTTCATATAAATGGAATCATATAATGTGTGGTCTTTTATGACCAGCTTACTTCACTTAATGTTTTCAAGGCTTATCCATGTCATACATTTATCAATACTTCATTCATTTTTATTGATAAATAATATTCTATTGTATGGATATGCCACATTTCATTTTATTCATTCATCAGTTAATAGACATTTGGGTTACTTCTATTTTTTGGCTATTATGAATAATATTGCTGTGAACATTCTCATACAAGTTTTTGTGTAGACAAATGTTATTTCTCTTGGATATGTATGTAGGGGTGGAATTGTTGGATCATATAATAACTCTATGTTTAAATATTTGAAGAACTGCTGGACTGTTTTCCAAAGTGGTTTCACCATTTATCATTCACACCAGCCATGTATAAAATTTCAATTTCCCTACATCCTTACCAACACTTGTGATTCCAATCTTATAATCTTTTTGATTATAGCCATTCTAGTGGGTGTGAAGTGGTATCTCATTGTGCTTTCTTTCCTAACTTTTGATCTGGGTAATAGCTACTGGATTTTAAAGCTGCAGCTTAAAAAAATCACTTCCATAGGGAATCTTACCTTGACCACCCCACCTCTGACTAGCCTAGGGCTCCTCTCAGAAAACCCATATTTTCTCTCTAAACTTGAAGTTCAACATGGGCAGGCACCATCCCATCTTTTCTTTGTACTCCACTCTATCGTCAACACCTAGCCATTGTATAAACTATAAAGTTGCTTGTTTAAAATGTATTCAATGAATGACACATTTAAAAAAATGAGGAAATGTGTACATTATTTGAAAATCACCTGTATCAGAATAATTGTCATGATTACCTTTTAAATCTATTTCATTTTTCAGCATTCTCACAGACCAAACTATTCAGGTGTATTTTAATATCACTGGCAAGGGCAGGAAAGAGGTCCTACAATCTAACCGTAATGAATGCTTCAATTTTCCTGAATATTATGGAAGCTGTACAACTTTGTGTTTGTTAAGAAAAAACCCCTCTGTCAGGAAGTTCAGTATCCACAAGCAAAATCAAATGGACTGTGTATATAGTTCTTTGCTAAGTTAAGCAGTAAACAAAAACGAATACTTTTTGAGAGAAAAGGAACTTAGGGGGACTGATTTTCTTGCTTTCACTATGTGAACTAGGCCATAAACCTAGAGATTTCAATTCAGTAAGTCTGGGTGGGGTCCCAGGAATATGTATTTTTAACCAAGTCCTCAGTGATTCTAATGCCAGTGGTCCATGAGTTTCATGTCGGAACAAAATTCATCCTAGTTAATGTCCTCATTATTTAACATAAACAGGTCAATTTCAAAGTTAAAAAAAAATCACATTCTGAAGTAGACAGAAATTTCAACGCCTGGCCCAACATTTACTATGTGGCCTGGAACAAATTAGTTTCCCCATCTGCCGAGGGGGATGGAAGAATACAGGGCCTACATTACAGGGCTTATTGTAGGCACTAAATTAATTAATGCATACAGAACGCAATATTTGGCACATGAGAAATGACCCAATATGTTAGTTGTCATGATTATTTTATTATCATCATTATTATCTAAATTGGAAGAGGATGTGCACAACAAATCTGTGTTTAAGGGATTGAGTTTTGCTTAGTAAGAAAAATACTTCCGAATCATAAATTTGAATTTACCAGGTTCGTCAATGGCTTTCTCACCACTGTTACTTTGATAGATAATTTTCCAAATGGCACTTTATGGTCATGTGTAAGCCTCGGTCATGTCTATTTTCAAAGGCCTCCCTAATAGTCATTTCTGAAGAAGAATTTTGGCTCCTATATTAAATTACAGCTCACCACTTAGTTCTAGTTCACACCACAAGCTATACTGTATTGGATATAACACATCTTCCATAGCTGTCATTTAGTGAGCAGAAAGTATTGCCCAAACATCTTATTTGTCTCTATCAAGTAATATATTGAGCCTGGATGCTATCCTGATAGAACTTACCAAACAGAAGTTATAAAAGTTCAATAGAATTAGGATCAATTGGTCATTTTACAGAATTGAGAATGTACATTCATTTATCCAAGTAATATGTACTGAGTGTCTAAAAATGTCAGGCATTTGGGATACACAGAGAAAGAGAAAACCAAAATTCCCTCCATGGTGGAGATATGATATTCACAGCTGAGGGGGCTGTGGAGACAGGATGAAACAAGCATTCAAATTCATTACCAAGACAGCTCTACCTGGTGATGGGTGCTATGAATGACATTAAGGTGATGTGATAGAGAATGTCTAAGGAAGGAGCTACTTTATTTAGATCAATGCAGGAACAGGCACTCCCAGCAGATGTTTGAGCTGGCACCTGAATATCAAGGAGGCAGCCACGGGGAATGTCAGGGGGCAGAGCGATTTAGGAAAAGGGACAGTCAATGACAAGACCCTAAGAGAGTTCTGTGTTTGACATAACTGAGAAACAGCAGGCCAATGTGGTTGGAACAGGATGATGGAAAACAGAGTAGAAGGGAAAGAGGCTGAACACACAGCTAGAGAGTCATGATATACGGCCTTGTGGGCTGTGCTGAAGAGAAAAAGCACAGGAGAATTTAAGCAGGGGGATGTCGTAGCCTAATTTGTAATCACTTCAGGTTGCCTTTCCCCTCCCTCTCCCCTCTCTCCAGGGTGACTACCTATTATGATAACCAGTTGGATGATGTTTCATTACAATATTTATTTCCACATTTCTAGCTATCATCTCTGTAAATTCCTTAATGAATTTGTCACGTAGGCATGTCATAAAACTCCCAAGGCACATCTCATTTTGCTTTGGAAGATGTAGACACAAGCCATCTATTTGTGTCCCCATGGGATTTAAAGAATGTCTCCTTAAATCTGGTGATTTAGGTTGCACCAGGTGACGTTTGAGGTGCCTACCTGCGAGGGAAAGGAGCGGCAGAAGCTGGCATTGATTGGTGACTCCTCGTCCTCGGCAGAGTTCTTCGTCACCGTCGCTGTCTTCGCATTCCTCTACTCTTTGGCTGCCACTGTCGTTTACATCTTCTTCCAGAACAAGTACCGGGAAAACAACAGAGGCCCACTCATTGTAAGTGCTTTTCTTCTTGAAATAACTTTTTCTGTCCCTTCTAATTTCTTTCACTAATGCTTGAAGGACTTGGAGTTATCTGAGCCTTCAGGGTAGGTATTTGAAAGGAAATCACATTCTTTTTTATCCAAATCTCTTGGATAGACAACAAACACATGATGGCTGTCAATCTCTTGTGATTCTGGGCTGGTAAAGTATCATATAAGTTGCTAGAAACCTCTCTGGAATAAATGTCTGGAAATCTCATGAGATCAAGGAGAGAGCAGTGAGGCTTGCTGCAGATTTATTTGTAATTCCAGCATTATGGAGTTAGTCAACCATTTTTCTCACTGATTATTTAGACTACGTGACTTGTGCTGATTTGAAATGGGTTATTCCCTTAGTATGTGATAGAATGGGCATAGAACTGTTAAGTTTGAAATGGAGTTCTTCATCTCTGGATCTCTCTTTCCACTACCAACCCCAGCCCCCACCTCACTTTCTGTTGCCTTTTACAAATGTCACAGGACTCATATGGGTGAAATCAATATAGCCCAACATTTCCAAACATGGGCACACATAGACCCAGGGGGACACAAAAACTCTCAGAGGGGTACCTGGGATGGGTAATTTTAAGGAAATAAACTTTAAATTTTCTCAGCCTTCACATGCATATTTGCCTAAAATCTATCTTCCTGAGAATCCCCTGCATGGCCAAATATTTTGCTATCTTCTTTCTTAATCACCTACTCCCATTTCACAAAAGAAATGCATCCTTCTTTACCAACTCAGATTTTGCCACATAGTGCATTTACAGAATACAAAACATTTGAGGCACTAAAAAAAGGGGCCATTTGAAATACTGGTGCTGACAAAAGTGAGTGATTCTGATGCCTGGGTACCCTTTCAGATATAAAGAGGTTTCCAAGTCTTTGCTTTCAATAAAATTAAAAGTCCATATCTATTCATCAGTTGATACAGCATTAAAAATAAGTTTTCATGAAAGATTACTATGTGATCTGAGACATGTAACTCAGAAAGAAATAAATTAATGACATTGCTATAATACAAGTCCAGCTATTCTCATCTACTCATTTACGCAAGATTTCTCAGCATTTACATCTATACGATGAAGAATGGGAAGAAAATTCATGCTGAATCATGTCCCATTCTATAAATAATTAATATTTATCTAAAGCATATTAAAAATAGAGAGACAGTATGAGAGAGCTATGGTCTGAATATGGTCTGTCACCACCAAAAGTCATGTTGGGGCTTGGTCCCCAATGTGACAGTGTTAGGAGGCAGTGACTTTAAGAGGTGATGAGATCATTAAGACAGATTAATGTCTTTCTTAAGAGACTGGATTAGTTCTTGGGAGAGTGGGTAGTTATAAAGTGGGTCAGTGTCCTTTGTCCCCTGTCTCTTTCCCCACACACCATTTCTGCCTCCATTTCTCCCACGTGACTTTACACAGCACGAGGCCCTCGCCACAAGTGCCAGGTACGGCCGCCCAATCTCGAATTTCCCCTCCTGCAGAATCTGCAGCTAAATAACCACTTTCCTTTACAAATTACTCAGTCTCAGGTATTCTGTCACAGCAATACAAAATGAACTAAAACAGCCCATCCAAGAATCATAAATTTTTTTTT